>NC_046186.1:83194572-83497602 GCF_011004875.1 Balearica regulorum gibbericeps | reverse complement strand
ATGTACTGTTTTAATACGATGTGGATAGTCCACAGATTTAAATAAAAGCTGTATGTTTAAATACATGTGATTAAAGATTTCCAGGCCAATTAGCAAAAATTAAATAGAAAATTAAATAATAATGTCAATTATTTGGCCAGTTACAAAATCATATTGTCTTCATTGTGAATAGATCCAAGTGAATTGTCCCACCCTAATAAATTTCTGTCAAGACAATTTAACATTTGTGTGCACAAAGTCTTTGCCTTTATACGATGCCTCTAATTTGACAGTGGCACTTTGTTTGCTTGCCTGTTACTGTGCTATGGGGTAGCCTGTGGATCTGAGTTTGCCGTTAGCGCTAACTAGAAGTGGCCTTTTTATTTTTTTAACTCTCTTGTAAAGTGCGATTAAGTTTCGCTTGTCCTTTTCATGATATTAAAGGCATTAATTCATTATTAAATGGTGTGAATCAACATCTTTATAAAAATGACAAGATATCAGTACTACTTCTGTTACAGAAATCTGGTCAAACCGATAGCTGTGCAGTCTAAAGAAAAAGAGGATCGTTATGTGGATACTTATAAGGTAATTTGGACAACTTTTGCTTCTTACCTTTTTCTTATGTATAAATTATATGGAGGCTTTAATTTTTTTAACATATATTGATTGGGGGGAAAATAAACCACAAATTCAGTATTTTATATCTGTGGAATTCTCATTTCCAGTATGCTACATTGCCTGGGAATTGTTTTATAACATGCTTGGAACCTAACCTGTGTTTGTCTGTTCCCGTGCCTGAAATCATAAATTTAGTCTTTCCATGTGATACTGTTGAGGAGGTTAAATTGGTATCTTCTTACATATGAATGTACATATATTTAAAGATCCCTAAAGATCGGGAAAATAACTTCAGTGGATCTTGTTTGATAACAGAAAAGCTGTTTTCCCACAAGTACTCTGTTATTTTAACATGCCCTACTATAATTACAGTACTCTTTGATTTTTTTGCTCTTTAGGATGTTTAAAAGGCTGTAGTAAATAACATACTGGGGAATGAAAGCATCTGCAGCTGGACCTTCAAACTTATGTCTATGTCATCATGGTCTAGTGCATTATTTGCAAATACTGTTTTTTACTTTTAGTATTGAAAGGCCTGTACAATGACTCTGCTGTGTTAGAAAACAAGAGGGAGAAAGAAAAGGCATAAGTAATAAATAACAAAAACCAGGTCATTTAAATTGGCCTAAGACTTTGATACCTAACGGGATTGTAAAAGTGATCACGTCTTTAGACACTTAAAATGTATGATTCCACATCACTTTTAAATGTACATTCCTCTAAAAGTTTTAAGTTTTATTCCTAAACAACTTAGGCAAGCTCTTATTTTTGTTATTGGAATGCAGTCTAAGTAGGAGGTTTGATTCTCCCCCCCCCCCACACTGCTTTTCTAGTATTTGGAAGAAGAGTACCGTAAAGGAGCACGAGAGGATGATCCAATGCCCCCTGTACAACCATATCACTACGGATCTCATTATTCCAACAGTGGAACTGTGCTTCATTTCCTAGTTAGGCTGCCACCTTTTACTAAAATGTTTTTAGCCTATCAAGGTAAGATTACTTTTGCTTGCGCTTAACTTTCACATCTGGGTCTTGTCCCAATGACTCAGGAATGCTTTATATTACTCTGGTTAGCATAGTTTATCAATTCCAAATAGCTGAGTTCAGTAAAATTAAATCTGGTACGCTTTCACAGTAGACTCATTCTGAAATTAGCAAGCTAGACCATAAAGCTGTACATCTTATATTTATACCTTAGTAGAATAAAAAGCTGACCTATATTTGGCTTGCAGTCCATGTGTAATGGTAGTAATTGAGATGGAAGAATTCTAAATGTCAGCTAACTGGAGAGCAGTTAACAGTTGCACATCTGCAACTTCAAGTAGTTATGTCCATCATTGATATAACAAATTCAGTTTGGATTTCTTTACAGATCAAAGTTTTGACATCCCAGACAGAACTTTTCACTCTACCAACACAACCTGGCGACTCTCTTCATATGAATCAATGACTGATGTAAAGGAGCTTATTCCAGAATTTTTCTACCTTCCCGACTTTCTAATTAACAGAGAAGGTATAAGAGGATAACAAAACTATATACCCAAACCAGCTGTATGGTTAAGCTTATGGGCTGAAACTGAGAACATTTAGTATATTCAGTCAAGGGATATAAGTAGTAGATGTATGGGAGAAATCTGGCATGATTTGCAGGATATGCTAAAGAAGCTCTTATGTAGGACTTAAGGGATGCTTTTTCATAACTATGTCGGAGGTGCAAAGGAGTTTCCTCTTGTCTGATTTTCCCATTTGAATGAGTACATACAGCTTGAATGTGTTTGGGGCAGACTTATTAATGGTGCTGCTTTGTTGATCAGCAATCACTGTGCTTAATGATTAGCTTTCATAGAACCCTGTAAAGGCCTTTCTGAAGTTACTGTCTGTTTCTAGGTTTCGATTTTGGAATACGTCAAAATGGTGACAGAGTTAACCATGTCAATCTTCCACCCTGGGCTCGTAATGATCCTCGTCTATTCATCTTGATTCATCGTCAGGCTTTGGAGTCTGACCATGTTTCCCAGACAATCTGTCATTGGATTGACTTGGTGTTTGGTTATAAGCAAAAAGGCAAGGCCTCTGTTCAGGCTATTAATGTCTTTCACCCTGCAGTAAGTATTAAGCAGTGTGTTTGTTCATTGTACTCAGTAATTTAATGGGGGAAGTTTGGTCTGACTTGTTTGGAAAACATGCAACGTGAAGCAAGATTGTGAAGTGCTGAAGAATAAGAAAAGGCTTTAACCATTTCAATGTAGAGCTAATAAGATCCCAGGGACTGTTGTGAGACTTAATTGTGTTCGTCTTTCTTGCCTTGAGATAGGCAAGGAGGGATGATCAGGTCTGGGGGTTTAGACTTTCTGGATGGTTGTTTGCAGTGATATACAGGTATTGTGTTTGTGTGTACTTGCTTCCATCTCACACAAAAGAAGCCTTTCACGTAGGCAGACTGTGGTGCAGCTTTTAATATGATTTTAATATGAGCTCTCCGTTTGTCCTGAGCTCATTATTTGTCGTCTTTCCTTCGTATAGGTCTTATGTTTTATCCCTCTAATGAGTACTTCCCCTCTGGTAAACTTAATTTCAAATAAGTCTTCATTTAGTGTAAAGAATTCCAGAGTTTCACTACTTAATTGTAACACAGATAAATCAGACTGTATTCCTTAACTTCATTTCTTACTATCACAAGGTTTGCTCAGCCAGGCAGTCCTGATTTCAGTTGCATTCAAATGTGTTCCAGGTGTTTAGTTTCATTCTATAGCTGGAAGAGCTAAACAGTAGTGTTGGGCAGTGGTGGCTTTTTCTTTTCAAGCAGCCATCCAAATGCTTTCCTTCCTTTTTCCTTTTTTGTGCTTAAGTATTGATTTAGTTATTACTTTAAATTTCAAATATTAAGTTTGTGTGAGTGTGTTAATTGGTTTTTAAAGTGAAAAGTTAAGGCCTTAGTGTGACTGAGGAAGAGTATTTGGTGCACAATTAGACACACGAAAAAGACCAGTAGAGGGGAAAAAATGAATTTCCACTCTCCTGAAATACGAAGGTTCTTCCTCCCTCCCCACCCCAAGCCAGAGCTTTAATTAAAAAGAGGTACAAACAAACCTTTTCAATTTTTTGTTTATCAGCAACCCTTCTGGTTTTGTAAAGGTAAACTTAGTAAAGGTCCACTAAGAAAACATCTTTCACAGAAATTAGTCGTGGAACACATGTAGAAGCAGCTCATAGGATGTGTCTCAGTGGTAGTTATCTCCAGTAAAGAGCAGGTGACAAGGTTACTGTTCTTAGTGGCTCTTCAGTCAGCACAGCCAATGTGGGGTGGCTTCTGCTCCATGTCTTAAATACCTGAAGAGTCTGCCTCTGAATTTGTGTGCATGTGTTTGAGAAATCTTTCTCAAAGACAAACTGGACAAGCTTATTCTTGCTCCTCCCCTTTTTTCCCCCTCTCTAGACCTATTTTGGGATGGATGTGTCTGCTGTTGAGGATCCTGTTCAGAGAAGAGCCCTTGAAACGATGATAAAAACATATGGGCAAACACCTCGCCAGCTGTTCCATGCAGCGCACGTTAGCAGACCTGGATCCAGGCTTATCATGGAAGGAGAACTTCCTGCTGCCATGGGATTACTAGTGCAGTTTGCTTTCAGAGAAACCAGAGAACACACTAAAGAAATAATATATCCAGTATGTACTTTGATTTGCAAGATGGTTTCATTAACATTCTTAGGCTGTAATTATTGTACACTTATCTTTACAGTTTTCTTCCTAAAATTGCAACGTACTGCCCCTATTGTACTATAAAGAAAATAGACAAAATTAGTAAAGTGATAGTGAAAATTATTTTCATATATGTGAAATATTTTGTGTTAAACTAAGATCTGAATTTATCTTGGTTATAGCAAATAGGTGTTAGAAAGTATTTCACTTAACCAGTTTTATACTTTCAATGATGAATTCTGGAATCTGTAGGAGGTGAACACATGGTGTGCTCTCTTCTATCCTCAGCTTTTTCATTGTCTGTAGGAGAGTTCAACTTCCTTCATGTCATACAGTTGTTTTCCCTAAAGTCCAGTGAGAAACTGAATCCTTGCATTTAAAGAAATCGGTATTTTTCACTGAACTACTGGAACTGCAAACTTGCTATCTCAGCCCTTAAAGTGGGAGAACTCCCTTAAAGCTAATGCTACAGTGCTTCATACTTGTCTTTCTAGTATTTGAGAACACTTTAGCAGTCCTTACTGTGTGACTGCTTATAGGAATGTGATATGAATGATTCTCCCTTACTAATGAAATAATATTTTCTGGAAACTTTTTACCACTGTTTAATTTGAACCTTACTTGTGTCTGTTTTAGAGTCCATTACCATGGATTAAAGGCTTGAAGTGGGGAGAATACGTTGGTTCCCCAAGTGCTCCAGATCCTGTTGTCTGCTTTAGCCAACCACACGGAGAAAGGTTTGGCTCTCTCCAGGCTTTACCAACTAAAGCTATCTGCGGTTTGTCCCGCAAGTTTTGCCTTTTGATGATATACAGCAAGGAGCAAGGTAGGAATTTGTGCTTATTCTCTATATGCACAATACATGTGAAAATGAGCTATAAAAAAATTGCTGCTATTATCCTCCAGCAAACTTCCCTAATTTAATCACTTTTGCCAAAGATTGATTTATAAATCCAGTAACAGCTTCCACATGTGTGGTGTCTTTCCTGGAGGGTGGATTTTACTTGTAATTTTCAAATGTAGAGGCATCCTGTAATTAAGTTGATATTTTTCATTAAAGTGACTGAAGCATGAGGATTTAACTTCAGTCCAAGAAGAACTGAAGAACAGAGGAAAAGTACATGTGGCAACAGAAAGGAGAATTAAAGGAATGCTTATTAGAGGGAGAGAATGAGGAAAGTTATCAGTAAGAGGCAGAGGTGAAGGATCTTCTGCTTTCAGATAAACTCCACAGAGTGATTCTTATTGATAATGTACAAACAGGTTCTCATACTCTACTTTTGTTTTCTTTGTAACGTGTACTAGTGAAGGTTTTTTAAAAATAAATGGCTTCGCATTTAGTCAACAAAAATAAGTAACATCCTCCTTGAAATTATGAACAATCACTTCCCTAGCTGGGAAGTATTGTCAGCCTCTTCCCCTCTTCTCCATTCCCAGCAGATGCAACATTTCTTCAAAAAACTTTGTCTACGTTGCAGAGTCTCTTTGGAGAACACAATGTTTACATAGTCTCTGAAAACTATGTTTACAATACATTACAGGTTAAGCCATAGCCTAACAGAAAATATCTTATTTTGAAACTTTGGAGTTTTTTATATTCTAGCTTGTGGTAAAACATGGACCTGAGATTTTTATTGTTGACTATTAAAGTGGTCAACTTTTTGGTTGCATATGTGACACAATATTATATGCTTGCCTTCAGGTGTGAGAAGCATGCACAGTACCGATATTCAGTGGTCAGCTATCCTGAGCTGGGGATATGCCGATAACATTTTACGACTGAAAAGCAAGCAAAGTGAACCTCCAGTAAACTTTATACAGAGTTCACAGTTCCATCAGGTAAGAAAATCAGTCTCTTGGTCTTCAATTTAATATTGCTCGTTTAAGTGGTGGCCTGACTTGGCAGTAGGTACTCTTGCTTTCATTTTTCTTGGAGATGAGCATCTAAACACAACTGGTTTTAATCTGTTTGATTCTCCTTTGTAATGTGTCCCTCACTTCTCTGGTGTATCTTGCTCCTGAATGTGTCCCTGTACTAGGTAAAGATCTATTTTGAATGCGTTTGATTTTTGTAGCTTTTCCCTCCTATGGAATATTAGTGTGGATTTATAAAAGCTTACATTCTGAGCCAAGAAAAATAAATAGAAGAAAAAATAAGAGATGCCTCACATTAGAAGGACAACTCTACTATAGTTTAGGATTTCTCTGAAAAAGATTGTCAGGCAACACTGCATAATCTCCGTTATGCTCCAATGGTTGGTAAGATTCTGCCAAAAAGATTTTCACTAACGATGTGGCTGTAGATCTAGAAGTCTGCAGTAGTTCACTGCTCTTTAGCTGTGAATTCTGGGCTATGCAGAATTTCCCTCTTTACTTTTTGTTTCTGAAGTAATAACAAATATGACCTAGAGCAGGCATATTTTTAACTCTTGGATTTCTTTGGCTTAGATGTTTTACGTGGCTTTTCTTAGGATAACCAATAAAGAATCAGTTTGACCAAATGCTATAGGATAATGAAATTTTCAGTTAAAATAGTTTCTGTTCTAATTTTTTTCTGGCTTTTTTGTCTTTCCAAGGTAACAAGTTGTGCTTGGGTGCCAGACAGTTGTCAGCTGTTCACAGGTAGTAAATCTGGTGTCATCACAGCATATATGAACAGATTCACTAGCAATACAGTAAGTTCCATTGGACAGGATTTTATATTTAAGGATCTAGCTGTATTCACTATTACAGTCTTTTTTTTAAACATGAAAAGTGAGGAAAGGGAAATATGTTATATTTGGGACAATTGCTAAAAAGATCAAGTGCTTGTTTAGTATTTATTTTTGAAGGATCCTCTTTGACATTAAGTAAATTTATCTCAGCATGCTTATTTGTGGATTTTTCTTAAGATGCTGTTCACATACTGCTAGTCTTTAGTCAGCCCTCATCATCTGGGTGCATAACTGATTACACATACAGCTCTGACTGTATTTAGGCTAGGTCTTGGAATTGCAGCTCTCTTGCACAATGAAGCTCCCTACATAAAGGAGTAACTTCTTCTGTGAAGGAGACAGAGCCTTAACTGAAACTGGAATGCATTTCCCCAAAGTAAACAACATTTCAAATGCAGAAGGCACTTATTCTACAGAGAGCCAGGATGAAATCTCAGTGTATATATTAACCACTAATCCTCTTTACTTTGTCATATTCCCCAAGGGGAAAAGCTGTGAGGAGGGAAGGGAGAAAAGTAACTTGCATTACTTAATGCATTAGTGGAAGGTACTGAGATACTAGTATAAATCACCCTGATACTATGGGATAATAAGCATGGTATGAAAACACAAAGAGAACTTGAAATGCATCTTCTGGTTCAGACTGAATTTCTGAGCTTCTGTCTGATTTTCTCCAGCAGTAACTTCTACTCTTAGTTTTAAAAAGAGTTTGTAACTTTCTTGGCAGGTCATTTCAGGTGTGTCTACAGGATTGCCCATAGCAACCACTAAACTAAACTGATTTCTCAAATTTAGCTTGATACAGATACAGGTATCGCCAAACGTATTTGTAGCATTGTACTCTTGATGCTCTTGAATCACTACACTAGCACAGGCTAGAGGGAACCTTCGTATGATCTGCTGTGCCTGCCCAGTTCCCTGTTTTCAGCAGTGGCAAACAGCAGATGCTTAGACTGGGAAGAGCACAAATATACACTGATTTCTTCCTTGACTTTCTTCCAGTTTCTGGTGATCTGCCACTCAGACTTCCTGAGCTCAGCAGCACTTTGAATTTAAAAAAAATGAAGTAGAGGTTGAAGCCTGCAAGCTTCAATCAGTTGGCTCTTAAGTCAGGCACCTTAACTGCTCATCAGAATGGTGAGCTTGTAAATAATCTGTACTGAGACTTGGATTCTAGTTAACATTTTTTGAGATACTAAACCAGAAATTCAATATGCTATTCATTGCTTCTGCAATGCTAATAAGAAACTCTAGTAGTGGAGTTATGATTCTTAGGTTCCCTGCATTTCCTAAAAACAAGTGGGTTTTTTTTAATTTTTTTTTTGTTCAGCTACACAGATGTTGTCTTTGAGACCATCTTTGCTGAATTTCTCTGACAGTTTTACATGCCCTGGGCAGACTGACCTTGCACCGATTTTTGTAGCTCCTGTTGTTGAGTCAGTTACCCAAGTCAGGGCTGCAGGGAATGCAAATGTGCTTCCTACCATCTGTTCTGTATCCATCTTGTCAGCTGTTCAGTGATGAAGTGAACAGTCCGTTATAATGCAGTACTTGAAACATGAATATTTTGCCTTGTTTCACACTTATATAAATTCAATGCATAGGCATAAAACAGATACATGTTGTTAATTGGATATGGGAATTCAAAGGCATGCTGTCAGAATTCAAAAATACCTCAATGTTGTACTTCAGATGCTCTATTTTTCCTAGTCTTTGTTTAATATGGTCAAAAAACTAACGAAGTACTGCTTTGAAAATGTGATCTATCTCAACAATAGGTCATACCTTCATGAAAACCTCAGCCAAGGTTTTCTGGTTGTACAAATTACTCCAGCCTTCACTTGCTGACTATTCTAGTTGTCTTGCAAACAGAAAGAGAGCACTTTAATAATCTATTTGAGTAAAACTGGGCAGTGATCACTTAAATTCTCCACTCAAGTGCCATAGGCGATCATTTCGTGTAACCAACAGAAAGAACTGCTATTTAAAGGTAGATAAATACCTGCATTTTTTTTTCCATATCTAGGTACTGTTTAGTGGTTGTCATCTAAAAGCAAGTAGGAAGTAAAAAAGGGATGGCATTTTAGGCATGGAATAAGTATTTCATAAGTTATTAGACCTTAATACAGTTGGTGCTAAAATTCCAGCTTGTGTCATTACAATATTAGAATAACCCAGTGAAGAATCAATAAACCATTGCTATTAATGCTATAGAGACAAGCTGCTAAAGGTGAATCCTGCTTTCAGTTCAGATGTTGAAATGCGGATCACCAGCAACACTTAAAGGAGATGGGAGGAGCACAGTAAAAGGGTTATCAAAATCAGTTGTTCTTCAGAAAATTGGAAATCTTGATTGCTGCTGTTACTGAAAAAAATTAGTAAAATTTTTTTTTCTAAACTGAGCAAGGATTAAAGAAGGATCTGCATGTGTGAGATACCACACTGTTCTGAGAATGACAACTGCATACTTTCGTAACTGTCTTGGATGAGATGCTCAGTAGCAAGAACAAAATAGCAGGTCTTTTGGTTGTCAGAAAGTATATTGACTTTGCAATATTACATAAATTATATTGTCCCTTTTAGTGCAGAAAGACATATCAGTTTTCTGTGAACTGAGTTACGCATATATTTATCTTGTCTGTTTCTACTTTCAAGAGTTTTGCAGACCTGCTGCATGCATCCTGTACCTTCATACAAAATTGCAATGTGCTCTGACACACGTGAAGAAACAAGCAGAAAAATGTTCCTTTCTCTTACAAAGATCATTCTAATCTCTGTACAGCAAGCTAATGCTAATTAAAGCATTAGTATTCTGATGAAGCAGCTCCTTCAACTTAGACATTTTTCAGGAAGTCTGAATCATTTCAAATGATATATCTTGAATAAGAAGTGTCATTTGGTGTTAAACTTGCAGCTTTAATTTTTTTATCTAGCAGTTTCTATATTTAAACTTGACTTCCTGCATGTTTTTCCAACTTGGTATCACTGAAGGACTTGGCACCAACTTGAGGAATTCCAAGTAATTTACTGTACACAGAGTGATAACTGCTGAGCTCTGTTTTCCTTCTGTGTTTCCAAGCGCTTCCTCTAGATGCGAAAATATTGAGGACTGTCATGTGGAAATAGCAGTCTTGCAGAAAATAAATCAGCTGATTTCAAGGTGTCTAACTGAGACAGAAGTAGTACAATAATTCTTCATTTCGATTAACTGGACTACAGCAAAATGTTTGCTTTGACTAAAGCACTGGAAGCAGAAAGTTAAATGTAAATTGTATGTATTGCTTAGCACATTATAAAGTGTGAAACATAATAAAACATTAACAATGTTGCTAAATAGATGACATCAAAAGCAATGGGAACAGTTTTTTGAAATCTAAGAATTAAACTTGTCCCTAGGCTTATCCTTTTCAGAAAAAAAGACTCATTTTTTTTATGTGACATTTCATGTTTTATTTTGCTGTTTTTCAGCCTTCAGAGATAGAAATGGAGTCTCAAGTCCATCTATATGGTCACACAGCAGAAATAACAAGTTTGTTTGTGTGCAAACCATACAGTATAATGATAAGTGTCAGTAAAGATGGAACCTGCATCATATGGGATTTGAACAGGTACAAGTATATATGTAACTCTTTCAAATGACTGTATTTTAAATACCTGTTTTCCAACTTTTGGGGTATCTTTACCTTTTTAGAATTAACTGAATTTGTGCATGTATATCTTAATGTGAAGTCAAACCCTTACTGGCTTTTTCCCATGGAGGGTGCTGGAATTCTAGAATGAATATGAAAAATACCATCATCATGCAAAATGTGGATTTAAGTTTATGTAGCTTTTAAATATTTTCCTCAAAGAACATTTTCTGTATTTGCATCTGAACTTTAGGCTTGTTCTCTTTATCTTTTTCAGGCTGTGCTATGTCCAGAGTCTGGCAGGACACAAAAGTCCTGTGACTGCAGTTTCAGCTAGTGAAACAACTGGTGATATTGCAACGGTTTGTGATTCAGGTACATTTGGCATTTAAGAAAGCTGTTTTGACTTGCAGACCAAAGAAATTGTGAGACTTGCTATTATATTAGTTACTGAGTGTACGTTAATCATCTGAGGATGCATTGGGTCAAATAGGAATGCTCTTTTTTTTTTTTTTTGTACACAGTAACATATAAATTTCTCCAGAAATGATTAGGCAGTTGTTTGAGTAAAATGGAGAGAGAAAAAAGCTAACAGCTTGATCTCTTTATAAAAAGACTTGAAATTTCAACAGATTCCTGGGAGACCTAAATTCTATGAAGTTGTCTGCTTTCGTTTTAACAGGGATTTGTTGTCAAAGGTACAGTTCTTAAGGGGAGTGCAGTGTATTACAGAGCAATAGAGTTTTTGTTACTCTATCATGCTTCCATATCCCCAGAAGCAAACATAGATTTGCTTAGCTATTCACTAGTTTTAAAGAGGAATAACAGCTATACTAAAGCAGAAATAGTAGATATTTGTATTGGGGCTCCTACAGAGGGAGGGTAATAATTCTCCCCTATCTTATTTTAAAGCAGGTTTTTGTACTGTCTTGTCTTCCACGTAGTACTGTTTCTGGACAAGAGCATTAAGACCTGTTTGAGCAGTGAGTTTTTGAGTATTTCATAAATTGGGATGCTCATTGACTTGAAGATTGACTGCGTACTATGAGACTGTATCAGTAAAGCAGGGCCAAGTCAGAGTCCTCGCACCATTTTGCTAGCTTTAAGGATACCTATGTGTATTGTGTTAACTGGAAACTAGAGGGAGGGGTGTGGGGGGTGGGAAATAGGCTCCATCTAAATGACAGAATATTGTTTCATTGATCCAAGGAGGTACACAATAAGAAGAGAGCTTAACTTTGTTTATCCATATTGTTAGAAGACAGTTACTGACCCAGTTCTTACTTTGGGCCAATTTTCTCTCTCTCTTACCTTGAGTAAGATAGGTCTTAGCTGAAAGATACTGCAGTATATACCTTTTCTTACTGTTGTCGTCCATAGGCTGAACTGAAACTAATACTGTTCCAAATCTGAAAAGAAAAAAAAAAAAAGAGGCAAAATAGCACAGTCTATAGTATTTAAGGAAAAGGGGAATTTTTTCTAGCAATTTCAGAAACATAATATTTAGGGTTTAAATTGACATGGAGTCATTCAACTCCATTTCTGTAGCTCACAAACATTTCTGTAGCTCTTTTCTTTATGGAAAAGATTGTATTCCTCTTTAATTAAGAGAAGTGAGTTTCAATTCCTTTTAAGAAAAAGCGGTAGCTGGGTTATTAGTTCTTTGATAGAATCAAATAATCCCAGATAACTAGGTAAGATAATTGTGCTTGCTACTTTAAGTATTTTGCTTAAAATGCAAGGCAGAGTATAAGAACTAGCTGTTTAAAGTATATGGTATGAATTCCCTCTTATTGCTTCCCTGTTAGTACATGAAAATTGGTCATTAAAAGTAAATTCATATAGCATTGTGTAAATACAATGTTCCATAAATATGAAGTGATGTCTTCTAAATCACTGCAGTGGCTTGGCGGTTTGTTTGCATGCTCCCTGTCACAAAAGGAGGGCAGAGTTAATTGTTAACTGCAGCACACATCACTCAGTCATTTAAACCTTCTGGTCTTTCAAGAAGTTGAATTCTTTAACACTTAAAGATTCTGTAGACCTAGCTGTAGTCTAGATTTATTTTTTTTAATACTGTCATGCTATGTTCTGTTGCAGTTGGAGGGGGTAGTGATTTGAGACTTTGGACAGTTAATGGTGATCTCGTGGGACACGTACACTGCAGGGAAAGTATTTGCTCTGTTGCTTTCTCTAACCAGCCTGAAGGAGTATCTGTCAATGTGATTGCAGGGGGGCTTGAAAATGGAGTTGTAAGGTAAGCATCTGAAACTTTTATTAAAATGCATTATAACTTAGGCTCACAGTTTGAAAACGTGTAGTTAAACATCATGCTGCTATTTGGCTTTAAAGAAGGTGGACAAGCTGTTGTTTGGTTTCCAGTCTTAGTAGTTGCCAAACAGGTTATGTTTATCACTGAAATATTTGTAAAATTAAATGTGAAGAAAAATTACTTTGTCTTTCAGACTGTGGAGTACATGGGACTTGAAGCCAGTACGAGAAATAACATTTTCGAAGTCAGCCAAACCTATTGTAAGGTAAAAAGATCTTAAGAATACAGTAAATGGATTTTTCTCTTGGGATGGAGGGGGGGTGGGGGGAAAGAACAAACAAAAATAACCCCAAAACCCTACAAAAACCCCCCAACAAAATAGCCTTGAATATTGAATGTGGATTTGACATGAGAACAGGAGGTAAATACCCATGTCTAAAAAGAGCAATGCAATCCTACTAATTATTCATGAAAGCAAAATGAGCACAAATGTATTGTATTTGTAATGACAGTAATAACTAGGTTCTGCTGCTGGCAGATAGAAATTAGCAGGATTCCCTTGAGAACTGAACAATAGCTACTCTTCTTATTCTTAAGTTTAATATTTTTCTCAGAATCTGTGAAAACCATGAGACAATATTAACTTGGTCAGACTCAAACAGACAGTGTTTTTCTCCCTTCAGAAATAAATGAAAACACTGCATTTTCCTTGACCATTTTTTCCTGATGCTGAAGGGAAACAGTGGAGAAGGGAGTAAAGGAAATTCAGGGGAGCCTGGAAGCTGCCATTTTGGAATGCTTGTTTAATTTTCTGAGTCCCCTTGATTTATATAAGCAGAGTTATTCTGATGCCAAAGGCTTTCAGAATATAGTCAAAGGACTGAGTCCTTGATATCCTCAGTGATACAGTACCCTGCGCTGAGGTCTTAGAGTTATGCCAAAATTTTATCGTCTTAGTGTTTTCATAGTAACAAATTGCTCTGAAAAATTTTGGTTTGACCATTGCTGAAATGTAATTTAAAACCTGAACCATTAATCACCATTCATTAGAAACGAAAAACATTGTCTGATAGCAATTACTGTCTTTGTCACCTCCTTTAAGAAGCATATTTCACAAAGCTTGTTGATAATGATTTAGTAGCTATTGAATAATTTAAAGTTTCCTGCTTAAATGAGACAGAAAATGGATGTTGACCTTCATGCTCTCTAACATTACCCGTGGCATGACTGAAGGGCTTTACTACTGTTATAGCTTAAGAAATGCCCGGCTGAACAGAAGTCCTATTCTGTGCCATGAAATCTGATGGATTTAGCTTCTGCCTTTGTCAACAAGCGAGTTCAGAGGGTGCCAAGTTCTGTTGCTGAAAAGCCTTCCTTTCAGAAGTAGAAGGCACAGCCCAGGGAAAGAGTAGCGTGCTGCTACTGATCCCACCCTTTTCTTTGATGCTGCAAGGAAATGAGCACTGAACTGCATGGCATGTTGAAGTGCTGGACAAAGCTATAGTTCAGCCTGTTTGCATATACCTGCTAGTTCATTTTTGTAACCAGATCACTCTGTTAATGTACTCACTGGGTCTCTCCTGAGAGCTAATCTTTGGCTATACTCTTAGGGTTTTTAATGTCTTCTTTAAATAGCCAAATCTGGTATCAAAATAGATTGTTTTCTTGTTTTTCAGCCTTACATTTTCCTGTGATGGGCATCACTTGTTCACGGCTAATAGTGATGGAAATGTTATAGCTTGGTGTCGCAAGGACCAGCAGCGCTTTAAGTTACCCATGTTCTATTCATTCCTTAGCAGCTATGCGGCTGGGTGATGACTATTTTTGCTGCTAACTCATGTCTCTGATGCACTTTAAATCCAAAATAGATCATAGAATCTCTTATTTAACTGGATTTTGAAGTACTTTGAATGTCTCTAGAATGACTGAATAGATTTTAAAAAAGAGCAGTCTAAAGCGGTTGTAAAATTGCATATGTGTGTGCACAAACCTGAAGCATATACCAGGTCACCAGGAAGCTCTGGTAATATGCTCCAATACCAGCAAAGGGACTTATAAATGCTCTAACACACAAGTCAAAATGCTGCAATATAAAACAACTATTTTTTTAAATCACTTCTTAGACAGAAGTATTTAAAAAAATCGATTGATAATGCTTATTCCCCCTCTTCTGTTGTAAAATATCGGCAGTGTAAAGTTGTGTAAATACCTACTAAAATGTCAGCATATGTATATCTGATTAGTTGAGCGTGGTATAGTTAGCTCTGGGATAAGTAACACAAAACTTAAAAATCCAAGACCACTTAAAATTGCTTTTTTTGAGAAGCAAAGACCTTAGTAGGTGCCTTTTGCACCATCTTATGGTATTGTAATGCTAAAAATTGAATTTCTGTTATCTTTATATGTGTAATTTTTGCCATCTTCTCTGTTAGTATAATAGTCTTTACAATATTTGTCTTAGTGATGGGTAGACACCTCATGGCATCATGAAGCAATAGTTAGATCATATTTTGGTTTTGTTTTTTAGTGTAGTGTTAACTCCCTAACTTTGTAACACTTAGCTATTGCAATTCTGTGGCAGAATATATATTATGTACACACAGCTTATCGTCCAGAGCTCTAAAAAAAGGTGTTGGAAGGCACAGATGTGCTACTGTTCTAGTGTCGTTAAGTTCAATACACTGTAAAATGTTTGAATCTAACTGCTTGAATAATCATTGTTCATAGGCATCAGATGATTTGGAAGAGTTTACACAGATACACTGTGCAAATATGTTATTTATTCCTAGGTGCTATTTTTTTGAGGGGAAAAAATATAAGCCTCCATTGTGAAAGGCTTAACAAATTTGAATTCTTAGGCCAGATCAAAAATTAACACTTCAGTTGATGGATTTGAAGACCTCTAAACCTGACACCATGAATGAGTGCCTACTAGCCACGCAAATGGTAAAACGAGAATGCTACACAAGTCTGATGTAGTTACATTTTTCTTTTAAATTGCTTTGCTTTTTCATCATTGACATGTTCTGCTATTGCCATACAAACTGCTATATCTTCTATGTTTAAGGTTCGTCTGCCTTCAAAACACTGTATATAAAATTGTCAAGTTGTGATGAAGATGACGTACACAAGAAATCTTTACACATTCTTTTGAAAATTCCAAAGTCTTAAATTCTTGCATCTTCCTGATTGAAGAACTTTTCAAACTAGAAAAACTTAAGAAAAATATTCTTATAGTCCATGACACAAAGGCTGATCTTTGGTCCAATTAAGCAAGTGGCTACACACTGTATCAATTAAATTTTAAACTGCAATATTGTAGCAGCATTGTATGGGATGGCTTTAGTCATGTTTTTCAGTGTCTAAATGTTAATGTAAGGTCCAAATACAGACTGAAAAGCTTCCTGGCTCATGTTCACATGATGTGCTTTATTTAAGAGGAAAATTTGTGGGTTTGGGGTGCTTTTGTGCTCCCTGATTTGGGGTGTTGCTCACAAAGGCTTATTTTTATAAAGTAGAATTCCACTTGTTACAAATCAATATGCAAAATTGCTGGCCTTGTAAAGAGTGCAATATTATATATTTTTATGTAAAAGTAAAAAATGATTTTTTTGAAGCAAGGAATATTTATTCAGCTTAACATTCTGGAACTACTAAAATAACACTGCAATAGTATCTGTGCATGATGTACTGAAGTTTCCTGTAAATGTCACATTCCACACTGTCTTTGTATATATACTGTCACATTGTTGGGTAATAAACAGATCTTTGTACCAAACTGAGATGATTGGAAACATGCTTTTGGCTTAGTTTCACCACTGTTTAAGGATCTTGCACACCTTGCTCCAGCTCAATTTCTGCTGGTTCTCATGAAGTGGGGAAGTTCTGTTTATGGACTACATCATGTGGCTGTCAAACTGAATGGAGGGGTATAAGGTTGGAAGTGAGGAAACCTTAGGCTTATCACTTTGCACATGTGTGCATGTGTCCTTCCTTCCCACAGGGTGTGTGGCTACAATTTGAATGAAGTTTGAGACATTCCCCCTCATCCCGAAAAACCTTAACTGAGCCATAGAAAGGCAGAAAGGTAACTCTGGATTCTCGAAGGGAAGAAAAAGGTGCTGGGTGGAAATCGGAGGCTGGGATCCCTGGGAGGCTTCTGACAGAGGATGCAAAGTTCTTCCTGGTGGAAGCCAGGGTTTGGGAGAGGTTCATGTGGCATATCTGATACCACTTGCAGGATTCTGTGGTAAATCCAGATCATTATTTTCTGATTGTGGAGATACATGGTGAGATAGGGAAGGGGAGGCAATAGCCAGATATTCACTCATGGTGGGGAGACGAGAAGGAGTCTCCCAATCATTACTGAAGGAGGGAACCCTGATCTCAGATTTGAGATCCACTGTTTAGACAAACCCATGACAATGGATAGGAGAAACAATATCAGTAGAGAACTGTATCTGTGAACTGAATTAAACATGATAAAATTTTCTGCAGGAAGAATGGTTTCTGTGACAAACTAAAAACACCTTTCAATTTTCTTTGCATTTAAACAACATCATCTTTGGAGAAAGTTGAAAGAGTTCCTTCATACTGAGCAAGAGCCTTCCCCTCCTTCCAGGATGTCATGGTTTAACCATCTCCAGGAAAGCAGAGCTCCATAACATGTAATGGTTACTTGGGAAAGACAAATGACTGCTCTGAATGTTGTCATTGTCTCCTCCTTTCTTCCCCCAGCTTTATATGCTGAGCATGATGTCATATGGTATGGGATATCCCTTTGGTCTGTTGGGGTCAGCTCTCCTGGCTGTGTCCCCCCCCAAACTCCCTGTGTACCCCTAGCCTACTCACTCACTGTGAGAAGCAGAAAAGGCCTTGGCTCTGTGTAAGCACTGCTCAGCAGTAATGAAAACATCCCTGTGTTATCAACACTGTTTTCAGCACAAATCCAAACATAGCCCTGTCCTAGCTACTATGAAGAAAATCAACTCTATCCCAGCCAAAACCAGCACATGGGATTTCTTGGTTTTTACTGTGATTGCAGGATTTACTATGGATTTTGTGGATAGAACTCCAAATAGTGTGTGTGTGGGGGGAGAATATCACCTGGTTTGCTACTAACAAACTTTTAGTTTACCTTTTTTCTTCAAGCTTTGGGTTGTTTAAAGCTGTATTGGCTCTTTTTTTTTTTTTTCTTCTTGCATATGGAAATAGAAGTCATGCTTCCATATGCTGGTACTCTATCACAAAAACCGTAAACCAAATACTATTTAAAAGCTCTGCTTGCCTTGAAAAATATCCACTGGAACATTAAGTTTCTAGAGCTACAGACAGCACTATTTTCTTTGCTACTTTACTAAGTTACAAACTACTGACAAATGATCTCTATGTAGAGATTTACTTGCGGTTACTGCTCTGCAGTGGGGTCATCAAGCCACGGATTTTGCATCTAGATTTCTGTAATAGGCTGTGCTGTGTATTTCACAATTTGGGCAAGTCACTTTTGAAAGAGGATTAAGAACTATATGTGACTAGTCTGATTAGACTTTTACACTATCCTGGGCTACCCAGCACAAAGTAGTTGAGTAAAAACATGAGCTTGCTCACTTTCCAGCTTTGAGCTAGCATTCCCAGAAAAAAAAAAAAAAAAAAAAATCCAGATTCTCTAACACAATTGAACAAGGCCCACCTAGCCTCATCAGGGGATAGTTCTTGTAGATGCAACCAATAGGTATTCCAATAGGAGGTTCCTGACTGTGTTGGAGCATATGAATTTGCAGATTAAAAAGAAAATGTCAATATAATATATGATGAAAATACATTTTTAAATAGCCATTTTGCCTCTTTAGCTTAAAGAATAAAATTGTTAGAATCCAGTGGTAAAAATATTGTGTAAATCATTGATAACTGATTATTTGAACCATTTAGCAAGTGCTCTTTGTCTAATAGCATGTAAATCCATTGTCTGGTAAATAGAGACTTTTGAAGAACGATGATGCAATTAAATGTGAATGAAACAGCAGCAGGATGGGCCAGTTAAGTTTCCGATCGGTTTCTGGAACTCTAGTTTAGGTAAGCTTATGAACTTACCTATTTATATGCAGTAATGTTTATCACCTACCTGCAGCATTTCCTTCTCCCAAGCCACCACCCAGAAAGCCATTGATTCAGTCTTTGAAGAGGCTGCCCTTGCTCCCAAGCACCTTTAAAAATGGGGATCTTCCCTGTTGTCTTTCGTATAGAAAATAAATGTTACTTGGAAATGCTCTGCTCTGTTCAGATGGAAAGAGTGCCAATAGCAGGGTAAGAGAAGAGGGTGACAAATGTACATCTCTCCAGAGGGAACAGCCACCTTACTAGGAAACAAAATAGACTGTAGTGATGGTACTCCTACCAACATGTTAATTATTGGGGCAGACTAATTTTTCAGTTAAAAATGTTATTTGGCACTTTAACTGCTGCTAACCTTTATGGCTGACTCTCAAATTTGTAATGGAGAAGTGTATAAAAATCGATCTATAAAGCTGAATCGTTTTATTCTGACATACTAGCCTTGACAAGGTGAGTCTTAGTGGTCCCTTTTCCACAGTGATTCCTTTTTTCACAGTGTTTTTTTGTTTGGGGTTTTTTTACTTCATCGTTCCTTTGTTGGGTGTGAGGAAGGGACAGACAGTATAGGCTCTCACCCAGCCTGCCCTGTGTGGTACAGGCTTTGCCCGTTCACATTTTAGAAATACCTGGATGACTGACTGATCCCTAGCGCCTGCTGGAATCGGGGAAGTAGGTGGCTGCAGCAGGAAAAAGGAGGCGAGCACTCGCCAGCACCCTGCTGACAGGTGCCGCTGCCCGGGACGGAGGAAGGTAAAGCTCGCAGGCGGGACAGGACGGCGCGGGGTGCGGAGCCATGCCTGCGCCTCAAGTTTCACTCAGGGCCGGCTTCCCGCTCTG
Source organism: Balearica regulorum gibbericeps (assembly GCF_011004875.1). Taxonomy (NCBI): domain Eukaryota; kingdom Metazoa; phylum Chordata; class Aves; order Gruiformes; family Gruidae; genus Balearica; species Balearica regulorum. The sequence continues at coordinate 83,477,739 of NC_046186.1, read as the reverse complement.
CGGGCGGCTGAGAGCCGCGGGCCGTTAACGGCTGCGCCCGCCGCGCGGGAAGGGCCGCTGGCGGGGACCGCGCCGCGGGAGGCGCGAGGGCGGTGGCAGCCGTTGGCCGCGGCCGCCCCGCCCGTCAGGGCCGGCCGCGCCATGTGCCGCCGCCGGGCCGGGCTGCCAGCAGCCTTCCTCTCTGCCTGCCGCTGCCCACACACGGTGAGTGCCCCGGCGACGCCGGGCGAGACCCCGCCGCCGCGCGGGATGCGGGAGAAGGTGCCGGGTGGGACGAGGGCCGTTGAACCGGCGGCGGGGGCGCGCACCGCAGGGCGGGGCGGCCCTGGCCGGGGCGTTAGCCCGGCGGGCGGGCCGGTAGCGGCGCTTCCACGCGGGGGTTTCTCCGTTGCTGCGACGGCTCCGGTGTCCGGGGAAACCTGCGGCTGCCTCCGCTCGGCCGGGGCGCGACCCGCGCTCCGCAGCCGCCTGCGCTGCGCCGCCCGGCAGCCCGGTTGGTCCCGCCGCCCGTTGGTAAACAACGGCGCTCACAGCCGCCGGTGGCCGCGCGTTGTGGAGTTACCGATTAGCCGCAAAAGTCAGCTTCGGGGTTTGCCGTTGTTGTCTTCGCCGGAGGGAATCGTCCTTCTCTGAAAAGCCTGCCTTACCCCAGGTACCCCTTCCCGCGGGCGGTGAGCCGGGGTCTCTGCCCAACGTGCTTGTTCCTCTTCCTTCGGTTGGCTGGTGTGAAGATGCAAGAAAGTGGCAGCTTTTCCTGCTGACTGGTTCGCACTGATGCAGGAATAAATCTTACTGCCCAGCTGCTGCTGGCGGTAATTATTAACGTGCGGTGCTGTAAACTGCTGCGCAGCAAAACGATTAAGGTAGCGCAGCGAGACAGAAAACTCAGAATAACAACTTGAAAAACGTTTCTGTCCCACAGGTAATAAAGTGCCAAGCTTCTTAGCCATGTTTTCTCTACTTTATATATTACAATTCAGTGCAAATATATTTTAAACAGGATTTAAGTGGAATAAGCAAACTTCCCCTTATATTTCTTTAAAAGGTCACAACTATCTTTTAAAGTTAGCTGAAGAGGTAAAATAGTAGGTAGGTTTCATCTTTCTGTCTCAGACTTTCGGGATCTCTGATGGTTTGCTGGACTGTACATGCACATAACCTGTATGCTGATGATAAATATATTGCATGAAAAGCTTGTCCTTATGAAATGTCGCATTGGTTCAACCATTGTTTCCTTAGATTTTAAAATGTTGAGAAGTGAGGTGATATTTTTGGATAAAAGATTTGAGCAGGGTGGCAAGAATTTTTGGAACTTGATGGTTGGACTGGGTATAGTACTTCTGTTGGATGAAAACTGAGCTATTGAAGTTTGGCTATTTTGCAATTATGTGATCAACAGTTACCTTTGAAGTCACCATATTTATGGAATGAAAATTATGTTCTCTCCTTATTGTGAACATTAGTCTTGTCTTTAATCTAAACATTTGTGCTTATACTGCTAAGTTTCTCCTTAGTGATTGGAATATAAAATTGTAGCAATCTTCTATTATTTCTTCGTGCAGCCATGGGATAGAGAAGCAAAAGGATTCCTTAGCCTCCCGCTCTGTTTACAGAGCTACATCAGGTGCAGTAGATCTTGGAGTAAGAACTGAGATAGCAGAGGCAGTTGTTCCCATCCCTGCAGATGAAGGGGAAATTACCTATGTGGTGTGGACAGTGATGCTAGCACAGATAGCTAGTGCTCTTAATGCAGGGATATTTCTTAAGTTTCTCTTACCTAAACAGCAACCATAGAACTCCTCTTTTGTGTTTTTTTTTCTTTTTTTTTTCCTTTTTTTTTCCTTTTTTTTTTTTTTTCCTTTTTTCCGCTTCCCCTGAAATTCCTGTGATATGCCAGGTTGGCATCAAACATCTATGAGGCTGTAAATTTTGATGGTTTTATTCCTGGTGTGTTTGCAAGTGGATAATGTAATGTGGGGATCTTTCCGCAATTTAAAATGTGATTTGCAGGTCATTAGTCAAGGTCGATTCCTGCTAATGTCACTGGCACTTAGTTGTGTGATTGGGTTAACTTTTCTATTGTGCTGCATGGTCCAAGAAGTACAGAGATTGCATGGAAGGTGTTCTTCAGAACTGTGAACTCCAGGTTCTCTAGTTCAGTAATTTCAGATCCATCACTTCTGATTGCTGAAAGAAAATAGAAGGCAACAATTGGGTTTAGGGCTTTTTAGATTGAATTCTACAGGTCACTCTTTTGGTATGGTGTTTTAAGGTTGTACTTTGACGTGGAGAGGTGGTGCAGCTTTTCATCCCTGTTGCTTGTATGTTATTAAAATTTTCAGATTTTTTCTGCATTCTACTAACAAGTAGATGTAGGTTGCACTCCTTACCCCTATGCAAGGTCAAGCTGTACCTGCAAATAGTCATGCAACTTCCTGGATTGTCATAAATTGGCCTTTGAAGTGCTCTTGGGTACAATCTAGTCTAAAAACAAATAAAGAAAAGTTGCTCTTCACAAGCATTTTTATGAGCCCTGGAGATTAAGATCTTTGGCATAAATGAGTTAACTGCACCCAGATGATAAAGGATGAAGTTCATGTGAGGTAAAAAAAAAACCAAAAACCCTGAAAATTCAGCTGGTTGGGAGGCTGTTGCTAGTCAGCTTTCAGGAGCAATGCTTTAGGAAACGGCTGGCTAGCGTCGTGTGCCAGTCAGCAAAAACTACTTGGTGGAAAAAGGCTGTGTAGCTTCTGTCACTGTTCTTTGTTAACGTGATCAGCATTCCCCTTAAAGAACAGAGTCACAGAGACTAGATTAATGAGCTCAGTGTGCTGCATAAAAATATACTGGATAAATGAGCTCCTATATAATCTAGGTCCGCTGGAATACATCAGTAACGTGTAGACTGCACATAGTCTGATCAATAGCATAGTTACTGTAACTACGGTGATTATCAGGACCTGTGCACATGTGTATCAATCTAACTTAATAGGAGGCTGCTGGAAAAACAACCAGGAATGAACATTAGCAAACCCAGCTGACTAATTGCTGGTTCAAGGCTTTTTAGGTAATTTAAAAAATGGGGAGAAGTTATTCCTTTTGAGCATCAAAAGAAGCGTGGCCAGCAGGTTGAGGGAGGTGATTCCTCTCTGGTTGAGACCGCACCTGGACTACTGTGTCTAGCTCTGGGGTCTTCAGTACAAGCAAGACAGGGAGCTGTTGGAGTGAGTCCAGAGGAGGGCCATGAAGTTGATCAGAGGGCTGGAGCACCTCTGTTATGGAGACAGGCTGAGAGAGTTGGGGTTGTTCAGCCTGGAGAAGAGAAGGCTCCAGGGAGACCTTATAGCAGCCTTCCAGTGCCTGAAGGGGGTCTACAGGAAAGCTGGAGAGGGACTGTTTACAAGGGCATGTAGTGGTAGGACAAGGGATAATGACTTTAAACTGAAGGAGGGTAGATTTAGACTAGATATAAGGAAGAAATTCTTCCCTGTGAGGGTGGTGAGGCACTGGAACAGGTTGCCCAGAGAAGCTATGGAGGCCCCCTCCCTGGAAACGTTCAAGGTCAGGTTGGATGGGGCTCTGAGCAGCCTGATTGAGTTGAAGATGTCCCTGCTTATTGCAGGGAGGTTGCACTAGATGACCTTTAAAAGTCCCTTCCAACCCAAACTATTCTATGATCCTGTAGGTTGCCCCCCCAGACGCAATACAAAATTTTTTGTGCCATCCCGGGGGTCTAAAGACTTCGAGAATACTTGACTGTTTAAAAGGAGCTGTCCTAGGAGAGAGGGTTGCAGCCGTTTGTCAGGCTGCAGCCTCAAAGGAAACGTGGAGAGAGATCCCACAAGAGGGTGTTTGAAGGAGGAGGGTTCCTTGCATTCCAGGGGATGGTTGTTCAGGGAGAGGGTGTGTAATAGACTCTCTTGTTATTAACATTTCTTTTCTCTCCAGAGCTTTATTTCTAAGTAACAATATTATTTCATTGAAGAATATTCAGCTTAAAGTTATTAAAGAGTATCACAGGTCCTAAGGAGAGCAGAAGCAAAGCCACAGCTTTGTCTGCAGAGGACCAGTTTATTGCAGCCTGGTTTGAAAGTGAGTACAATTCTCATTGTCAACATCACCTTATATGTAACAGGGCCTTAACCAATGCGCAAATACGTACTGTATTTGCAGAGAGTGAGAGAAGGCAGAGGTACATGTAGCTTGGTAAGTGAAGTGTGAAACAGGAGAAAACTGTCTTATAAAGTTCTGAAACTAGAACTGTCTGTGTGAAAAAAAGAGATTAGATACTTAAATGGATGGTAAGCAATTCCAGAAATACGGTAGTTAAATATTTAAGTGCATGTAAAGGCCAGGGTAGGAGCAGGATTTGGAACAGAACAAATGTGCTTCAAAGTATAAACAAACCTCTTACTCGGGATAAGTGGAAATTTTCTCCAGTGGCTGAAACATCTAGTGCTAGACTTTCTTCTTTTTTAAGTTCTTTCTATGAAGCCGCTTATTCTGATTGTTTTCTGATATTGTGAAATAGTTTACCAGAGAAGATATGTATTTTCTTTTTTAACTTTTTCCCCATTTGCTGTTTCAGAATATAGGTAAGGATATATTATATTTCAGGCATTGTTTTGGAAACATGGTTTGGATTTTTTATAGCATTTTTGTGCCTAATAGTCTTTTCAAAATTCCATTATGATCTTAACTATCTCTGACTCAGTAGATACTTAAAAACTAGCTGGAAGTATTAGGAAGTGTTCTCACCAACTTTGATGCAACCAGCGATGGTTCAAATTGTCTAGCTGTAATCTTTATAACTTTTATGGTTTGAGTGAATGAATTGCCAGAAAAGCTTGGGAGAGCTGGAATTCTCTGGACTGTTCATGGAGTTTCAGTTGCTTAATTCAGTTTAATTTAAATGTATTATTCAAAATTAAATTTTTAATTTGCCTCTGGACTTGGGCTGTGGCAAATGTAGAAATGGCTCTGTGACTTCATTTAGCTTTGACTTTTTTGGCTCTGTAGTCATTAGTAGTCTAGCCGTGGAGATAACAAAATTTCAATGATTCATACTTGGGGGGGTATAGTTTTGTAAACAAAGATAAACGTGTTTATTCTTATCTTTATGGATAGGTCAAGACTTAAAAGCTAGGGGCTTGAGTCAAACAAAAAGTCCAGAGATGAGCTGTAATTCAGAACCTCCTGCTCTTGTGAATGATGTCTCATAATCCTTTCTGCTTGTCCACTGCAAGTCAAAGCACATCTGAAAATTGTTTGGAGGCTGTTGGTTGATTGTGGGGTTTTGTAGCGTACATGGCATTTTATGCAAAGCTAGTTCCTCCACATTCATTTAATCCTGTGTCTTGTCAGGAATATGAGTTAAAAGATTGTAAACAAAGACCAAGGAGGGGAAAAAAAAAAAAAAGCTACTGTGTTCTGACACGATTTTAGTTCGTCAGAGTGCATGCAAGGGGGAAACTTGTGTTCCATTCAAATGACACACACGTATACAGAAAACTTGTTCTTTGTCTTGGCATATATTAAAGCTCTTGTTTTATTTGGCACAATTAATATATTTTAAGGTAGCATTTCCCCTGCCTTGACTTGTACAAATGCTGAAAACGATTGTATTGCTTCTTCAAATTAGTGTTGAGCATGGTTCACCATCATATTTGTATTCCACCATCTCCTTTTACAGCACAGGTTACTGATTTTTAGAAAGGAGAAGAAACAGCTATCTTTGCCTTGTCTTTGAACATCTGTATTTTGCAAAATCAAAGCAGTTAAAAAGTTACTCCTCCATTCTTTTTGTGCACTGGATTGTGTACTTCTATTGACTCTAACATGCTTAAGTTGTATATACTTTTTTTTTTTTACAAGAGCATTTCCTCTGTCCCACTTAACTTCCTGTTTGTATCTTATATCCCAGCGACTGGATCAGGTAAGCTCTTGAGGTTCAAGAAGGGAAATTTGTGTAGTTTTAGGTGTTCACTTCTTGTCCAGGAATAAGCTGGAAGTATTCATTTTGAAAGACCTGAGCCTAAAACTCTTTTGGCAGCAACAGAAAATGCCTCCTTTTGTGCGCTTTCTCATGCATCCCATCTGCTTCTCACACCCTGTGTCTTTTGCATTGCCTAACTTTCTATTGGTTTCCAACACTCGCTGCTAGACTTAATCTTGCTTCAGGTGGCACTTGTGGCATACCATATATACAGGACATAGGTGAGTTTTTTGGCTGATTGAAATCTCAGCAGTTAGTCTTACGAGGTGGTATAACTAGTCCAGGACCTGTCTAGGTCATCTGTATCCTGTCTTATCTTTCCTTCCACATGGGCTTAGCCCAACTTCCAATGACTTCAAAATAGTAACTGTTATTTGTGCTGGACCAGTGCTGCATAATGGTGTCAGTGTGAGATCTCCTAACCTGCAGACCACCTAGGGCATATATGGTGTAAGTTCATTCGAGGTTTGAACCTAGTCAGCTAGTAACAATGCTGATGACTGCATGATAATGAGTTGAGTTACCCTCAGGCAGTAGCAATGCGAGAAAACCAAACATTGACATACCTTAATTACATGTCCCTTCCCAAGAGCTGCAGATCTCTTAAAAATAATGCATTCCTATACTGTGTAGTATACTGTACTGGTTTTTAGTCATCTTTAGACTTCACTGGGGATGTGTATGCAAAAAATTGGAAACCACCGCATTATTTCTTCTTAATCTGTTACTTCATTTCTAAACTCGTTAAATCTATAGTCAGAATTTTGACTCGTTCTCTATCTTAAAATTTCTCTCTTTCTGATGCTTGGTGAGAGCAGTGTGGCATTCGTTTCCATTGCACACATTTCTGAAGTTGTTTTCACGTTACTAGGTGTAACTGGGGTATGGAGCCAAACTGCGTAACGGCTGCAAGGTCTGTTTTGTGAACAGCTGTTCTGTGTTGGCAATCTGAACCGGGGCAACAATTTCTACACTGAAATACTCCGCATTTATATGTTGTTTGCAGAATTCAGATTGAATACTGGCAGTGAAGGGCACAAATATGTAATGCAATAAGGTGCTATTGAACAAAAGAACAGAAATAAATGGTCTCTGGTTTGTATTTGTGACCTACAGCCTGGTGGTGTCACTGTGGAGAGCGAGGGTTGGTTGGATTTCAGATAACTGTCCTCTCGATGATTGCTGTTTTCTACCTGTACTTTTAAATTGTCTCAACTTTGTCTCTTCTAGGAAAAACAAAATGAAGGAACTAGTGTCAAACAGTACAACCAATATATCTCAAGCCAGAAAAGCTGTGGAGCAATTAAAAATGGAGGCATACATGGATAGGATGAAGGTAAACTTGTACTTATTGTTGATTATTTGAATTCACTCACTAGTTTGTGGTATGACTGTCTCCCTTTAATATTGCAGAAAGACTCAATCAGCTGAAATAGAAAAATCTGTGTTGAGCTATAAAACGATATTCAGTACTGTGAATTAGTTACGTGCTAACTAATGAAGCGATTTCCAAAGACTTGCTTCTAGTCTGCCTCTATATGAGTGCCATTTACATCTGTCAGAAGTGGTATTTTGTGAAATATTTAAAATCAGCTGGCAGATGCACAGGTGCTCTTCTTTGTCACTTGTAGCTGAACATAAGTGCAGCTCAGGTTTCTCGGTTCTTCTCCTTTAAGGACTGGAATAAGTCTTTGAGATATTGCAATACTTTTGAATAATGATGAGACAAGCTGAATTGCTTTGCTTTGTTTTGTTTTATCACAGATGTCATTGCACAAAAAATACGTGTGATTGCAATGTTCAGTTATGATTCTTCACACTTGATAGCCTGTTGTACATGAAGATTTGGTTTTATCATGCCTCTAGATATATGTGGATTAAATAGTTTAACTAAAGATATGATTAAACAGAGGTTCTCCACCTTTTTAACTGGGAAAGCCTGTGGATTATTCTTCCCTGCCATTCTGTCTTCCACTAGGCTAAGATTTTGTGAATAAATCAAGCACCTAAAAACTCATAATGTCAGAAAGTTTTAAGAAAGCAATACTCATCTCTTTTGCTCTCTCTGTCTCTGAAAATAAGGAATAATTATTTGGATGAAAAATCCAGCCTTTACAAGTAAGAAGAGTTTAGAGATGGAAAGACTACAAAAAGGAATGCATTTAAATAATCAGTTTTTCTACAAGCAACTGTAACTGAGTTGTTACAAACTGTAACTTTGTAACTGAGGTTACAAACTCAGTAAGACAGTTTAGAAATGTTGTACATTAAATTCTTCATGTAGTCTTAATTCAATCTGTTTGTCCATCCATCCTGTGTGCTGAAATTCTGCATGTAGTCAGCATGGAGACAATAGTACATAATTATAATTTTAAAATAGTATCAGATCAACTCACTAATTATAATTATAGTATTTATAATTCAGAAATATTAGTGCAGTTCATGTGAGCAGTCCATCTTGCTTATATGAAAATAGAAAAGGTTATTTTTACACTTAGTTTAATTAAAAAGAACACAGCTTTTCTCTTAAAAAGAATATAAGTGTGGCAGACCTAAAAACCAGATAGCTTGAAAGTGCAATTATTTCACCTTTCAAAACAACTTGAGACCAAAAAGGCACCAAAGAAAATCGCATGTGTTTCAGTATTCTGAGGGTTCCCATACTAACATAAATGAAATAAAATTTGCAAAATATTTATCTTGTTCAGAGAAATTCTAGAAATTATATGAGGAAGATGTTAGCTGGCTTTTTATTCCGTCACGATCTGCTTTGTCTTTTAATCTTGAAACAGTTAAGTTTGTGTTTCTGTATAGCCAAATCTTACCAAGAGACTTTCCAGTGCTTTCAACAGAAGATTTTGAGTTCTCGAATCATGACTGTAAAGGCAGAGAAATGAACTTTTCTGCTGTTTTGCATCTGCTTAAACTAGTTACACACTTAACAAAAGATCAGTGCTTTCCAAGTAATTTAATTAAACACTGTTTTGCAAGTAGCTGTAGCCACATAGTTATTCCCATAATAGACAAGACCACATTGTTAACATTAAAAAGGTGCCTGCATCGTTGCGTAGGGAAATCAGAAGTTCCACCTTATTTTTCTACTAGAGAGGCACTTTCTTTTCTGTGCACAATGCTGCTGTAACCAGAAAGAGTTGGGTCTGCTCAATTAAAATCTTGTAGTTAGAAGTATGTTGATAGTTGCCCATTGCCTGCTGTGTACTGGATTTTTCAACTGATTTAAAAATCACGTCCTATAACCAGTGAGAGCAGGAAGCAGTGCAGTGTTCTGAGGTTCCACAAAGACAACTTGCTGTTGAGGTGCGAAAGAAACAGGACAACTTAAAAGGGGAGAATGAAGTTATTGATGTATTGTTTGGTAGTTGGAAGAGGAGTGTTACTGCAGTGGGTTTTTGTAAACCGTAGGAATCTCAGAAGGATCATAAATTGAACCTGCCTTACTTCCCCACAGAAGGAACAGCTAGAACTGTAACGGAGAAGTAAGTAGAAAGCAGGAAGCGCAGATTCCAAGCTAGGAAACATCAAATGAAATCAGACAAACAGTGGCCTCATGACTAGCAGAATAATGCATCTTCCAAAGATGCTAGCAGTACAGTTGAGAAAACAAAGATAATATTGGTGCTTTATCACAGTTGTCCCCAGAATAAAGCACTATTTAATCTTCTCTTTGCAAGCAGAAAAGCAAGGAGGAGTGCTCTGACATTTAAGAATCATGGTGTATCAATTATTATTCCATTTTCTTTTTTCTTAAGAAGGTAGAAAATATTCCTATCTGGTTCTGAATTGTGTTGGGAGATAAGCGGTGGGATTACCAATAACTGTGTGTGAATCCCTTTGTTTTAGATGCGAAGGATAAGCAGAGTGGGTGTCGTAGCAAGGATGGTAATTAGTCACAATCCATGACAAGACAGATGACATAGTAATTGCAGCATTTTGCCCTGTCATTGAAGCTTATAATTATTAGTGCAGCTAACAGGATTATGTTCTAACTTTGGCTGTTTTTATCACCTCTGTTATTCTGAAATATAATGGTAAAATTCCACAGTCCTCCTGAGACTAATTCTTTAAAGCATCAGGGTTGAGTGTTTTGTTGTTTTTTGGGGTGTTTTTGGTAATTTGACAACCAGATGTATTTTTCACTACACAGAATAAAACTAATTGTATAAAATGTGGGATCAGCGTGATACCTACGTACTCCATCCCCTCTATCTATGCACTTTAAAAGATTAAAAAAAAAATGAAATGTTAACTTTCTGTTAGAATTCATCAATCAAACCGGAGCCTAATTTTTTTCTTTAGCCACTTCTGCAATGTGTATAAATTACTTTGAATCTGCAGACCAAGCTGTATTGTGTAGGAGAGCTGAAATGATAAATGTGTTAGCTTCATTTGACTATTCAAATTACATGTGTTTGTTTAAATTCTTAATAAAAGCTATTCTGAAACTGTCCAGCAGCATTCAGCTACAAATAAACATAAAGGTGAGTAAAAGCTATGATAGAGTGGCCTTCCTTTAACTTCCTCCATGACACGAACAGGATGATCAGCACGTTGTTTTGTATAGTAACAAACCACAGCAGTGGCCATTAGGCGACCTCTGATGCTGACATACGCTAAAGCAGCCGTCTCTGCTGTAGCCTTAATGCGATGCTCAATGCAGGGGTCTTCTGCCACTGTTGTTCTGAATAATAACACTGAGCAGGAAACTTGCTGGAGGCACTATTGTGTTTGCTCTTTTTTTTTTGGCCACAGTTCTGACCTTGCCAATGCTGCTCATAGCCGCAGGAACCAATGTTTTTATTGCTCCTGGAATGTGATCAGCTAACTTAACTCCCCTTAGTGAGTGGTCATTATTCCACTGTGCAAGCCTGAGCTACTTCACTTTAAGTGGAAAAATGGGCTATAATTCACTCTTATAACTACTGTAATCCCAATAGGAGGATTTTTCCTTCCAAAACCTTTTATTTTTTTAAAGAATGAAAGTACATGGCCTAGTATAGGTTTAGTTTGTGACAGTGTGCTGAAATGTGATCATGTCCCTCGGTTTCTTGTTGCAGCTTTGTTTTCTACTAGATCATACTATGGTTTGTCTAAAAGCAAACTGATTTGTGATTTAAACACTGTGACATGGAAGAAAGTGCTTGCTCTGCTTTGTGGCATTCACAGGAGCATTAGAGGACAAGTTAGATACAAAAATGTATGTTGTGCTTTTGCTAGTGAGAATCTTTTTTATTGTTACATAGTGTCAAAGCACAATAATATGTAGAGAAACAGTTAGTAAATTATATTACTGGGTTTATACCTTCTAAGAATGATGATTGAAATTGTACTTCTCTTCCATCAAACGAAAAGCAATATACTCGGGTTGATGTTGCTTATCCATACGTGGAACAAACAAGATAGTTAAGGGGAAGGTTGGTCTGGTGAAGTCCAGCGTTGGTTCTCTGCTCCTGTAGGGTCAGTCTACTTAAAAACATTGTTGGTTTCATGAATAAAATAACTTATTCAGTAGCTTACTTGAAGATGAAATGTGCTGGGCATCTTTAATACACCCTGTCTCTGGGACCCAGAGAATGAGATTAGCTCTCCATTGGGTTTTATGGTAGTAATATTTATTATGACATAGCACTGAAAGTGTCATTGAGCTTTTTGTGGGTGCTTGTGGCTCTGAGTTTCACTTGCTCTGTTTGAATGCAAGTGTTCAGGACCAGCTAATAAATTAATTGGAGTATAGAACTTCCTTAATTTGAGACACACAGCTGAACCTGAAGAACAATAGAAAAGTGAAATGTTTGTTAAATAATTGTGAATGTACTGATGATTGTCATTACTTGAAAATACTTCTCCAAAATGCTGTGGTGGTACATTCCTTCTAACATCCCTGGAAACATGCTAACCTCCTCAGTGGATGCATTCCATGCTAGTTTATACTTTACTGAGTTACAGCATAGGTAATTTGCAAAGGAAAGAATGTTTGCTGATTTTTTTTTAAATTTTTTTTATCTTTCTTGGACTTGATAGGAATTTCATAGTCTGCCTACATTGTGCCTCTCTTTCGAGAATCTGCTTTTTAAAAATTCACAAGTAAATTTAAATGAAAATTGGGAATATGATAGAATTCCTAAGTTCTCTGTTTGGCCATTACAGTTCTACCTTACTCTAGACAGTGCCCTCACACTCTAAGCCTCATTCTTTTGTCATTGCTTAGCAAGTAGCTACCTGAAGCATGTCTGAAAATAATTACAGTCCTTTCTTTGTACCTGAAGTTTTTGTTTAACCTGCTTCTCTTCTGAGAAGCACTGGTACTTCTGAATATCTCTGCTGATTTGCTCAATCTTTTTCTGCTTTGCGTTGGCCCGGCAATCAGTTGTTCACATGTAGTGTCTCTGCCCACCCTTTTGTCTTACAGGCCAGTTCGAAGGCAAATTCATTTTAAGTAACCTAAACACCCTTGCTTGGTCTGCTAGGAGGATAGTCTATACTGGGATGCCAACCATAGGTGCTTCATGGGTTTAGGCGTTCTACAAAGGCTTGTTTTAGTGGATATTTAAAAAAAAAAAAAATTCTATGTTATTTTCTTCCAGAATTTAATTTAAATTTCACATGAATCCTGATCCAACATCCATTGACTTCATAGTCTAATCTGAAGCCTACTACAGGCTGGACTCATGCCAAAGCAAGCAGGGTGTAGAGAAACTAAAGCTAACAGTGATGACACACCTGCTAGAAAAATACCAGAAATCCAATTTGTTTTTCCTCTTCACTATAGTTGTGCAAACATGCTGACCTCAGTGTTTGACTCAGGAGAAGCTGTCATGGTGCTCAGAGAAAAGGCTTTTTGTAAAGACTTCCTATCTCATTTTCTCAACTCTACCAAAATATTGAAAACACAATAATTAGACAAAGCAAAGAGATACAGATAGTTGTAAATAGTTTGTTAACTGAGCAGAATAAAAATATGTTGCATATACATTCTAAATTCTTGAAAAATAAATGAGTCACAGTGGCCTAATGTCCCCAGTAGTCTTACGGCACAAAGCTGGTTTCAGCTACAGCTGAAATGGTTTAATCTTTCACTTTTCATTTCATGCAAAATATCTTGTATGCCAACATACTGTTACATTTCTGTAGGACTTTTTCAGTAAGCATAAACCAGCATTCTGAATTTGGAGACTTTAGAATTGTTCATTTTAGAAGTATAAAAATATTAAGATAAAAAATATTAAGGTATTGCTCAAGTTTAAATTAATGCTATGAATAGAGTGCTACTTATAATAGTTTACTAAGCAGAAGATACTAGTCTGACTTCATTGAAAAGAGCAATATTTAGCTTAAATGAGAGCTACGACACATGATGATCAAGTTTTGCTCCTGATTTATTATTTCTTTTTAATCCCACGGTTGTGTGCCTAAAGAACTGTTTGTTTGTTTTGCACCCAGAGGAGCAAAGAGCAGCGAGAGTTTGTGGAAAACCTTACAGCCTCACTGCTCAACTGACAGGGAATAAGAGCTGAAGCAGGCAGCCTCTACAGAAACACACGCTTCAAGGAGAATCCCTATTGCTTATGGGCCATTAGCATATACATGTTTTAATGAGTATATGGTCCTCACCTTCCTTCTGATGGAGAGGAACAGCTGAACATGAATCATATAAATTGATACCATCTCATGTCACTATGTTAAATAAAACGTATATAAGGATTATTAGGCCTAGTAAGAGCAAAGTCAGAATTATGGTCTGTAGAAATTTAAGGGATAAACCAATCTACTCCTATTTTATGATAGCCTCCATTATCATATGTTACATGAATAATATTTATGCGATGCTGATTGGTTCAGAATTAAGTGTTACAGTAGTTCTTCTTTTCTATTAGGTATCCAAGGCTGCAGCAGACTTATTGGCATATTGTGATGCTCATATTGGAGAAGATCCCCTTATTATTCCAGTGCCTGCATCTGAAAATCCCTTTAGGGAGAAGAAACTCTTTTGTACTATCCTTTGAGTCAGTTTTCAATTAAAAATGTCTTCTGCTACAATTTGGTATCTGTGTTGCATGCTTTTAATTTTAGCATTTTTTTCTCCAGATAGCAATACTTAGCCTGTAACTACAGTATTTTTAGAAGGTAGTGCATTTTCTGGTAAAGAAATGAAAATAAAAATAAATCAGAAAAAATTCACAATAATCCTTATCTTTCAGACCACTGTACAAGTTTAATTTCGGTTCTTCATAAAGATTATTTTGGTCTTAATGAAAGTATTGAGTACAGTATCAAATTGGAGATATCTTTGCCAGTCATAGATTTTTCTGAGACCTAAACGAGTCATACCAATTCTGAAGCTATTTTTAACATTCTTATTTTCACTGGAAGGTGAATTTAATTCATTTGCCTTTACACATTTATATATAAAGAGAGTTGTATGACCTTTCCTCAAGTAGCGCTATTTAGGAAAAAGTGCCAGTGATTTACGATGTTTGGAACAAGTAAGTGGTGTTTATAAATATGTTTTGTGAAGACTGTAATAAACTTGACTACAAAAACAATCTTAGTAAAGCAACATTGTAACTACAAGCAAAATGAAGATGTATAGTTACACACCAGGACCGTATCAATAAAACTGTAGAAAAATGTGGCTGCTCTGTGTCTTATTTTGAATGATAATGATTTAAATTATTTTAGAAAGTAAACTGAACTGTGATATATCAGCTGTTCCTGAGGGTCTTAGGGGAGGGTGTAAATTGGTGCTGATCAGTGCAGGGGGAGGGATTACATTTTCTAAGCAGCTCTCTACATGCTTTTGCCCATGAGAGCAGGACTTTATGGGGATGGAGAGTAATAGTAAATGATTGTTGTTCTAGCATATGCAGCAAGGTCACTGTGCCATCGACAGCCATTAAGTTTGTGTATTTTTGAAGCCACAGATTAGTCATGAGAAGTTATCAGCAAGTAATTTGTGGAGGTTCTGGGAGGGTTTTTGGTTTGACTTTAAATAAAAGTGCAGCAAGAGGAAAAGAATGAGGTATAGAATATGGCTGATTTGTCATCTTCATTAAGTAAAATGAAGCTCAATCAAGGCATCTGATGGAAACAACTGTTACGTTATTGACTTTTTTTATAAAAAAAAATTCTTCTCCTTAAAAAAAAAAAAGGAAGCTTCTCTCTGGCCTGACATATTAGGGGAGTTCCCTCCCTGCAGTACTTTATTGACAGTGTGTCAATATACTGGAAACGTCAGTGCTTGGAAATGGCTGTGAAGTGGGCCCCACACATCAGGCGGGAGACAATTTGGTTGGACAACTGCACTGGTCTGAATGAGTCAAGGTTCTGAACAGCCACCTGCAATAGAGCATGCATCCTCCACACAAACTTGTATTCCATGAGCATCTTAAATACCTGCAAGAGGAACTGACCACCTTGGGCTATACTTAAATGCTGAATTTGGATGATAAAAAAGGGCACTTTGGTGAATGAAGCCATTTGCATTTAGCCCAAAGTGCACATACCTGCTCCAGCTTATTTTTAACAGTTCCCATCAGTGTTTGTTGTACTGTTTTGCGCAGTGGAAATACAAGCTGTGTTGTGCAAGTTTTGTTTTCTTTGCCAATCAACTTGGATAACGTGCCACACCCAACTCCATTCAGGTTCCAGTCTGGTCACGGGAGACAGGTGGCTTTGGACTGCGGTTCTGCGGCAGGCCAGCACATTCACCGCATCTGCCTAACGTGGAACCTCCATGTTAATTTATTTCCTGTAATATTACTGTGAAAAAAACAATATTCTTTCTAACCAATGCCTTTTGGGATGTCTTTCATTTAAAGGTTTGGGTTTAAATTTGGCAGCTGAGGACATCTGTAGTCTAGAAGCCATAGAGCTGCTTCACATTACCTATTCTGAAAAACATTCAGACGTCTTGACCAGGTCTTGTCTCGGCTAGGTTCATCCTTGGTTCCTGTTTCGAAGTTTTCAGTTTAACATTTCCATTCCCAACTTTTAATGAGAATATTTCTTAATGCATGATGTGTTCAGCTTTATTTTGGGGGGGGTAGAGAAATAGGCTTTAGCTAACCGAGGTAGCTATTTTATTGACAGTGAAATAAAAATGGCTTTCTGAAAATATTTGTTAAAAAGGAGCAACAAAATGCTTAATAAGGTTCTTTAGGGAATCCTTCCTACACTGTACACGATTTGGTAACTGCTCTGATCACCATGGCAACATTTTCTTTTGTCCTTCCGCATGTATGGTTTTAACTGGAACAGCAAGGGAGGGGAATACAGGGCACACAGCTTTATTCTCAGAGGCTTTGTAACAACTTGCATTTGTGGCTCATCATTAACATTCCCATCTAAAATAACAAAATTGCCACAGCTTATTACGGTATTGCAAACAGCTTGCTTTCTGTTTCCAATTAGCGTTAACATTTGAGGTCCTGAGCTTGAAACATTTCACGGGAGTTTTGAGCATCGCTAGTTATAAGAGCTGCATTTACAAAAATCCAGTATTATTTTTTCAGAAGAGGTGAATGTCATTGTTTTGGACTTAAGGTTTTCCTCCAAAATTTTTCCTGAAGTAGTGACGGTGTCAGACCTCTTATGTTTTTAATAGCTGGCTCCCATATTTGTGGTTTCTTTCATCAGTTCATAACTTAATCAGGTTTAAAAAAATAAATTGTTTCTACTAAGATGGTTTCATGCTTATAGTTTTAAAAAAGAAAACACATGGAGTACTGTAAATTGCACATTTATTTTAGCAGATGTCTAGAAGAGGTTAAACTGTATAAGCATAACTCCTTAGTGGAAAATAGGACAGCTTGCTCTAATAGCATTGGGCCTTATTTACCACTTCCTTGAATTAATATATACTACTGGCAAATTACTAATTTGAAGGGGGAGGGCAGGGGGGAAGGGGTGGGGGGCATGCCTGGAAGATCAGCAGTTCAAAATAATTGTAACAGCTTTGGATCACATAAGAATATATGACTTTATGCAAGAACATCATCAAAATACTGTCTCTCTGAAGAGAATGGCATCATCTGGGGTTTTTTGTGCCAGCTTGATCCACAAAGCAACATTTAAAAGAATGTCTTTTCCTCCAATCCCTCCAAACCATAAAATGTCTTTGTCATTAGTATATTTTTGCTGCTTTGACCTTTAAGGAGGTGTAGATAATCTGCTGTTATAGTTGAGTTTCATGCTCAAACACCTTGCTTTAAACTCTACAAAAAAGTATCTGAAAGTTCTTGGGCATTTTTTCTAAAAATAAATACATATTATATCATGATTTAAAAAAAAAAAAAAAAGCCCTCCAAAATGTGGCTTTGTCTAACAGTAAGGTTTCCTCTAGGCTGAAGCAATGAGTTTTTATTTTCATCAAATGGTCTGATTTGATTCCCACTGACTTCAGTGAGAACAAGACCAGGCCTGTTACCCTCCCAGCACTGGATTCTTCTCTCAGTTTTATTTCATATGCCATTAAGGCTTGTCACTTTTTATTTCAGGCCCAGAAAATAATGCATGCTGACTGCTAGCAGTGTGAGTTGGTGCTGTCATCTCACAGAATGAGAAATTTGGAACAGAAGTTGCATTCAAGGAGTTCTGGACATTATTAGTAATTCTTTCTTCATATCCTAGTGCTAGCTGCTCTGATGAAATGTGACTTCTCAATGGTGAATTAATGGTAAAGTATAATGTATCAGTAGCACTTGTGGGGCCAGCTGTTTTGCATTTCTCAGATTAATCTCCTTGGTTTACCTTGAATTTAAAATGTTATCATTTCAATGCCGAAAACTATTTCCCTCCTCTCTATTACATACCAAATTCCCCTTCTTTGCTTCCTACATCATGTATTAAATTAGTAGCAGGGTGCTTGGCTGGTGCTAATAGGCAAGATTTTTAAACTAGTCTCTATAAAATGATGGTCAAAGGAAGGGAAAAAATGGAAGTAAGTTTAAATTAAGCTATTCTAGGTCACACCATAAATAAATACAAACTTTGCTGTCAGTGACACAAATACAGGAGGTGTTGCCAAGTGATTCGGAAGGACAGTTTAACAAAGCATTTTTGCAGTGACTTACAATAGGATCGGCTCCAGCAGAAGGAAAGAAGACTTTAAGAACAATTGTCTGGAAAGGTGCACATTAAAGCCTGGAACTTTAATATAGCAGTCATTTATCCAGTTGGATTTCTGATATCAAAGGAGTAACAAAAGATGCAATTTGGGAGCACCCGATTATATAGTTTTTTCCTATCTCTTCATTGTACGGGGCTAAAAATCCATATGCATAATTCTCCTAGAAAATGCCATAGTTACGGCTGTCCTTTGGGGCTGCATCAGAATCTGGATTTGTTTCTTCAAGGAGACTAAAGAAAACTTGGGGGAGGAGTGGTTCCTAAGAAACAGAGGTTTCTTGTACTGAAAACTAACAATACTTGAAGCCATTAGACTGACTTAAATAGTAGTGAAATGTGTGAAAAAATAGTGGGCAAAATTACCAGAATAGGTGCTATATAAAATGTTACAGGCACCTGCATATTTAGGGAGAATGATATTTGGAATAAATATTGTACATTTGTATCTAACTGAATTCAGCTTTATAGCACTATTAAATTAAGTACAACCATAAATACCAGAACTGGTATGGGAACAACTTCTCTGTCTGTCAGAGGAAGATGTATGTCTGAGTTTGTCAAGTACGTTTACACCACTCACACTTGTGAACAAACAAAATGAGCAGCTTTACCCTAAAACATGGACTTTTCTTTCCCAAATTCCTATTACAAGTAGAAATTGCACAGGATCGTCTATTACTGCCACCTACTGATAAAGTGATAAACAGCTGACTGAAACGGAAAAATAACATCAACTATAAATGACCTCGAAGGGGGATTTTAAATTAATACAGTCTCAGAAACAGAGAGCCAGCACTGTTGCTTTCATGGTCTGCATTGTGTAAGGTATTGCCTGTCACTGTGGTACTGCTGGAGTGTGATTCAGCCCCACGCTTCAGTTCCAGACTTCTCAGTTTAGGAAAAGATGAAAGTCAAATACGTGATTTGGTTAAATAGGTCACTATAGCTACTATGAAAAAAATTAACTCTATCTCAGCTGAAACCAGGACAGATGTCTAGCTAAAAAACACTTTAAAAGTTTTGTAAATCTTTGGGTGTATCGGTTGGAGTTGCTGTGTACTCCCTTGAATATCATTTTCCAGTTTCACATGCAGCTTGGATGCCTGTTCCTCATTGCCACCGTGCCACCAGTTGTGCCACCTCTTACACGTTTGCCTTTTCCAAACCTTGAGCTGGTGATGTGACTGCAAATGGCAGCAAAGCCTGGCTCTAGGGCTGAGCGAGCCCCCAGCGCAGCGAGCCACTAATAAATAATCTCTCCTTTGCAGAACCGTGCAGCTTTCATGTGACTGACTGCTGAGCTACTCCTTCACATTCAAAACTTGCTCCTGGCTGCTGGGTTTTTAATTTCAAGGTGGCATTTTTTTCCAATGATTGGAGTCTAAGCCAAATACTTCCTTGATGTCACAGCACACGTCTACAGACAGAAGAGAGTTTAGGCCACTGCTTATGCTTAGAATAGCATTTTACTGAAAATGCACCAGGCATGGCATAAGGACGTGTTTCAAATGACAACCCATTCCACAAAAATATATTTGTTGTGTAGCCTCTCACTGTACTGTATCCTGTTGTGCCTTTGAACTTTAGGCTGCATACTTGAGCCCTGTCGTCTTTGTATAGCATGCTCTGAAGAGATGTGCAATTTCTCTCAGTGAAAGGAAAGAATGAGCCAAACTTTATAGAAAAGAACCATTGTGACTTTTTAAAAACCTTTCAAGTAGCAGTGACTTTAAAGATCTTTACAGTGTAAGAGCCTCTCTCTGGCAAGTGTGGCTCACATGACTTTTGGCTGTAAAATTATCCCGAACTTTCTTGTTGCAAAGACTGTTCACTACCGTGGTTCTTGTACTGCTGCTTGTCTGAGAGGTTTACCCCTGGAGTGCACACCAGCTTTTATCGTACTCATCAAAGCACAACACATGGATTTCCAATATATATCTCTGTCTATAGTGCTGATATATGAATATGTTAGACATACGCTTAAAAGATCAAGTGAAAAAACTTCAGATGCTAAGATTCTCATGAAAAAATACCTAACAGAAACTTTGAGAATATAAGGAATGTCAAAAATAACAGCCTCTCTGAGGCCTTTTCTTCTTTCTCAGACAGCACATGCATGCTTTGTTCTGAGAGTTCGCTTCAGACTTTGGAAAATAACTACAGAGAGCAACTATGAAATAGCTATTCATGAGAAATTAGAAGGCTGTAAAAGTGATTGTATTTCTTTACAGTTCTGCCCATACCAGCTAAACAGCTACTTGCAACAAGGAGTGAACATATTTGAGGATATTTAAACAGAATCTGTATCAATGAAAAAAATATCATTAAAAGATTATTAAAGTTAGGCACTTATTCAAGAAATGTCAGAGTTAAATTTGCTTATGTGTCTTCCATTTGCCTCTCTCATTTGTATGCACTACTATTCCAGATTGCCATTGCAGGAATTCCCACAAGGCACAGTATAGGCAATGCTCAGTTAATGAGCAGTTACTCAATACTATTTTGGTGTCTTTATTCATTGGGTAGCCCCAGGCCAGATTTACTCACAAATTTCTGCTTTCAATGTAGAACTGTTCCCTGATGAGCTTCTCTGTGGTGCTCATCATGGATTGCTTCACTAAGTATCTCCACAGTATCCTCGAGGAATGTGAGGGTGGAACTATTCCCATCTTACAGTGGGAAGCTGAAGCAGAGCCTGAACAGAACAGGTGAGATTGTCAGTACCTGCCTCTTCAGAGTACTTGGCTCTTTCAACATCTCAAACAATTTTCCCATTTGCTCAAGCTTCAGCTACGAATCCTCAACTCTACGAACTGGAGTGACTTTTGCAAGTCAAACGCCCAGAAACTAAGGGAAAAAAAACAATGCAAAATGTTTAGTTTCATGATTTTCCTGGTATCGCACAGAGGCAATGACAGAACCCAGTTCTCCTGAGCAGCAATGACCCTTAGCATTGTAACACTATTTCATGGTCCCACCTCATTCACCTCGCATCTTCTGCAACAAATGAAGCAGCCATCTGGTGTGTTCTCCAGCACAGCATGTCCATCCTAAAGCAGAGTAAGCACCATGAGGGGAAAACAGCACCACATCATGTAAATTTTTTTAATGAAACATAGCCTGAATATTATCTATCCAATGACAGATTATAATGAAATGATAAGTAATATGTGGCCAATCTGCTTTGTAATCCCTCCAGCAGTTTAACTCTCTACCAGGCATGTGATTGAAAAACGTATTTGCTGCCATACGTCTCAGCCAAACTTCCTATAAACTTTATTCTCTTCTGTACCCGCATCCTGAAGTTACAAATAGCACTTGATAAAAACAGCTGTGTATTAGTTGCTCATGAAGTAGCTAACCCCACCAGCTGGCTTTTGCCTGATTATTGCAGATTTGGTGGTGTTCCACATCTCTGCAAGACATTCCCCTGCTCACACTCTGAGATGTGCCTGTCAAGATGTAGCTGCAACAGTATAGGTGGTTTTGATTTCCATTTTTGATTGTCATGAACATGACAAGGAGTCAGCTAAGACTGTCAAATTTATTATTGCTGTATTGGTATGTTTGGATAACTGTAATGTCCTGCAAGCTAATTTTGCATGGTAGTTATCAACTCTTGTGCAGGTTAGGCTGGGTTTGATTAAAAAAAAATAAAAATCCAACTGAACAACAGTTTCTAGAAGATGACAAGGATATTCTAATTTACCCTCTTCTAGAATAATGGATGGTGACTTGGTCATCCACCAGGATGCTCATGTAACTACTTTGTGAGAAGACATGAAATGTGAAGCTCCACCTTTCCATAAAGGGAAGTTAGTTGAGGAAAGTTGGGTTATCTTTGCCTGAATACAATGTCAGAGCTTTTTGGTTGCTAGGTTCTTGCAATGTCAGTGAAAGAAAAACCCTACAGAATGTTCTTGGACCTCAGAGAAGTCGGTCTAAACTGTGGCTTCTGCCACAAATCAGACCCATGTGCCAAAACTGTTAAAACTTCTGTGTAGAAAACATCAGGGAAGAAGAGCAAGTCACAATGCTGTTTTGCTGACATAATTCAGCAAAACTTAAAGCCACTCCTCCAAAATGACATGAGGATGCTAAAACTTAATTTAGGAAAAAAAAGATCAGCAAAATAATAGACAAATAATTTTAAACAAGCACTTTTTTTTCTTAATGTTATTAGTTAACTTCCTTAACTTTTTTAGAAATTATTAAATTATTTTAGCTGAAACTCACCAAACAGTGCAGTGTGATACAGGTCATTGTCACTGCAACCCTCATCATAAAGAATTTCTTCTTTATAGCTAATCTAAATCTACCCCCTTTTCGTTTCAAACCTTTGTCCTATCACTGCAGGCCCTGAGAAAAAGTCTCTCTCCATCTGTCTTACAAGGTCCCTTTAAGTACTGAAAATCCACAATTAGATCTCCCTGGAGCCTTCTCTTCTCCAGGCTGAACAATCCCAACTCTCTCAGCCTGTCCTCACAGGAGAGGAGCTCCAGCCCTCTGATCAGCTTCGTGGCCCTTCTCTGGACTCACTCCAACAGCTCCATGTCTCTCCTGTACTGGGGCCCCCAGAGCTGGACGCAGTACTCCAGGTGGGGTCTCACAAGAGCGGAGTAGAGGGGCAGGATCACCTCCCTCGACCTGCTGGTCACACTTCTTTTGATGCAGCCCAGGACACAGTTGGCTTTCTGGGCAGCAAGCGCACACTGCCGGCTCATATCTAATTTTTCATCTACCAATACCCCAAGTCCTTCTCCTCAGGGCTGCTCTCAATCCCTTCATCCACCAGTCTGAACTGATGCTGGGGGTTACCCCGACCCATGTGCAAGACCTTGCACTTGGCCTTGTTGAACTTCATGAGGTTCACATTGGTCCACATTTTATGTTGGTTTCACATTTTATGTTGGTTCACATTGGTTCACATTTTATCATCAACCAGTATGAAGGGGTTGCAAGATTTAGTTCCATTGCAGTCATGCCCTGAAGCATTTAACAAACACGATGGAAAGAGTCAAATCAATGTGGTTTCTCTAAAGGAAATACCGCCTCTTTGACCTTTTCAGTTCTTTGAATCTCTTGATAAAGGACAACATAGAGTAGAATCGGTAGTCATGCAATATCCGGATTTTTTTTTTAAGGATTT
Source organism: Balearica regulorum gibbericeps (assembly GCF_011004875.1). NCBI lineage: Eukaryota > Metazoa > Chordata > Aves > Gruiformes > Gruidae > Balearica > Balearica regulorum. The sequence goes on along the minus strand of NC_046186.1, from coordinate 83,454,451 downwards.
TTTTTTTAAGTAAGTCTCCCTTAAGAGACCATTAAGAAAGACAGCCATGGGCAAAATCTTGTTAGATTCTTGCCTCCATTCAGTGTACAAATGAGCACAGGCCTCACGCCACACCATCTGCGTGCTGCGTGCTGCTCAAAGCTTTCTAATACCGTCTCTCTTCATGCCTGTCCATCACAGTCCTTAGAGCTGGCTGGTCACATACCATTGACTTTTTTTTGCTGCTGCTAATGATACGAGCTGGCAGGCCTGTCAGCATGACAGCCTGTTTTCCAGAGATCAGTTTTCACAGGATTCCTTTGTCTGTCCTCAGGAGACCCCAACGACACTGACGGCATTAATAGCCCAAGCTGAGGAGTCTAGGAACTCCTCTGCATCTGCACTTCATTGGATCGGAAAGCTGAAAGGGGTGGCAGGGAAACATCTCTTCTGTTTGGGAAAATAAGCAATCTAATTCTTCTAAAGATCCTAAAGAAGGCAAGGAAAGGATTGATAATTCCTCAGTGCAGACAGTGAGTCTGTTTAGGTTACGAACACTGGGAAAAAAATAAGACACACTCTTGGGATGCAAATTTACAACCCATTAAACTCCAATAAAATCCTTCATACCCTCATCTGTAATCTCTTTTAATATTTTTTCTTTAAAAAACAGAAGGCACAATGATTTTCTGAAATGTAATGTATCAGTATTACTGCAAGGTGTGGAGAAAGTTAAGCCCCAAAACCCCAAAACAGAATCTCTCACTAGTCCTTCCTCTGCTTTCAGATGGAGCACACAGAGATCAATAAAACACACAAGTCCCCAGGGACAAACTCTGCTAAACCACACCCAGCTCTACCCTGCTTCTTGCTCTTCTCATCTGCTGCTAGTCTCCTAAAAAAAATCCCAGTCACCCACACAGGGCAACAATTAGGAGAACAAACATTAAAAAACTGAATGCTACGAACTGGCTAGCTGTGGTAAGTAACTACAGCTCTGGTATTCATCAAGGCACGTGTCTCCTCTGTGTCAGACAGGAGATGCTTATCCAGAGACATTATGCAAATTTAACAGAAGCATCTTAAGCTTACAAGCAGCCTGGGGACAAAATTTCTGTCTCTTCTGTCTCCAGCTCTTGTGCCCAACATGTTGTTCCTGTACCATACTTTGCCAGAGGTACAACCTGAGTCTGTAATGTCAGAAGAGTAAATTTGCTCAGAAAGCACAGAATGAAAATGCTGTATTTTTAGTAAATGATACCTAGAATTGGGATAACCCAAACCAAAATTTGCTGTCTTCCAGGAAAATAATTTGACGTTATGTAGAAGTTATATTCCAGATCCATTTGTCTTTTCACATTATATATATATTCTTAAAGCACAGAATCACAGAACAATTTGGGTTGGAAGGGACCTTAAAGATCATCTAGGTTCCAAACCCTCTTTCAGTATAAAGGTTAGAGTCATTGCTTTTCCTTCTTTTATTCCAGTTGATGAAAAATTAATCTTAATTAAGCTGTTTGAAAGGACTTTAAGCATTTTCCAAACACTTTTCATGGCTTGAGGATTTTCAAAACCAGATTTTAATCTTCTTTTCCTAAAAACTCAATCCTTTCTTTCAATAGAATCACATTGGCAAGTGTTCATTTAAGACTTACAGCTATCACACATAAACTTCTAGTTCATACATTAATTTCTGAGAAGCCTCTGCTTATTTATCCACATCACTTTTTTCAGGTAGGTTCACCCTGCAAGAATCCAAGAAACATTTCTTTTTTGCTATCTGTGTTCCAAGGGACTAGAGGAGACAAGTAACTTCTCCATCCAACCCTATTTAAATCTCTTTAGTCAGCGTGATGTTCTACAGACGGTTGCCCTCTTGGTGGATCAGTCCGTAGCCACCCAACCGGTCAAAGCGGTGGCTGTAAGATGCCAAGCTGAGCTTGGATTATTAACATCTCTGCAAGAACAAGAATGCTACCATTGATTCTTGGCCGTGATCCAGTTGCAGTTAAGGACGCTTTGATTGTCTAACCCCTCCCCTGGAATTTCAAATAACACGTTCCTTGCTGGAGTAAAATACTCCAGAAACAGTTTGTAATGCCGTTGCAGTTCTTGGCCAAAGTGAAGCACTCTCTCCTCTTTATTGGATGAGTAAAGGATTGTTCTGGAAAGCTATTTCGTTACTATACGATGACTTTTTTAAAAGGGGCATTCAGCAGGTAATTGCAGTGTTGCACAAATAAAGATTAACCCGGGAAGAGCTTTCCCCTAGCTGGTGCCCGGCACAGCCCCGCGCCTCAGCCCTCTGCCCCGGCAGGGCCAGGCTGCACAGCCGCGGGAGCCGCGGGCACGGCCAGCCAGGCGGGAGGCGAGGCCGGCGGCTGGGGCCCGAAGGCAGCCCGGGCGGTCACAGGAAAAGCCCCGCGGCTCCTCAGAGAGGAGCAACCCGTAAGGATAACGTGCTGCTACGGCCCCTGGAGACTCTCCCTCTCTCCCTCCCCTGACGCGTCCCTGCCAAGTAAAACGTGAGGTAAAGCCGTGCTTCCTCGGTGTTTCCCCGCGGCGGACGACGCCCCCTCGGCTCTCCCTGCCGAGTAGCCCCCGCCGCCGCCCGCCCCTGCGCAGCAGACGCGGCCCCGCTCGCCTCAGACTCCCGGGTCCGCCCCGCAGCATTGTGGGGGCTGTAGGCAGCCGCCGCCTCAGCCCGCGCCGCTGCTGCCCGCCGGGGTTGGGGCGGGACTGCAGCTCCCGGCGGCCGCGGGACAGCGGAGCCCGGCCCGGCCGAGCGGCGGCGCGGGGAGGAGCCGCGGGCGGCCGAGTCGGCCCGTCGCCCCGGCGCCGCTGGGAGAGGCCGGCGCGGAGGCGAAGGGGCCGGCTGCGGCGGCGGCCAATGCGAAACTGGCTGGTGCTGCTGTGCCCGTGTGCGGTCGGGGTCGCGCTGCACCTCTGGCTGCTGCTCAGCTGCCCAGGCGGCCCCGGGAGGCACTCGGCAGGTAGGGAAGGGGCGGGCGGAGGGACGGCTGCCCGGGGCACAGGCACCCCGGGCGGGCAGGGCTCCTCCATCCCCAGGTGCCTGGTGAGAAGAGGTCGGGGGCTGGGGGGAAGGGGGTGCCTCGGACCGCGGGTGGCTGGGGCAGTTAATGCAGCCGGAGAGCGAGGAGCCGGGGAAGGGGTGTGTGGGGGGGTGTGTGTGGGGCGGGGGGCTGTGGCCGTTAAACGGTCGGGGCCGTCCCGCCGCCGCGGCTCCGGCGTTTCTGTGGCTGTGGGCAGCGCTTCTACCGGCCGGCTGCCGGGCTCGGGAGGAGAGGGGGGACAGCCCGCCTGGGGAAAGTGCCCCGAGTGCCTGCGCGGGTTTATCGGGAGGTGACGACTCGTTACGTCGAGATGTGGAGAGCAGCGCCGGTTCTGCGATTTAAACTGGAGGTACCGACCGCGGACGCGGTATGTGGTTGTTGAGGGTGCGTCGCAACTTTCTGTGGGGCAGCAGCCCGTTCTGAACGCCTCCGGAGCCACGGGTGCCCTCCCGCACCCACTGAGGTGCGTGGGGGAGAAATTCCCACCAATTTCACTTGTGTCGCGTCATTCGCAGTCCTAAGAATAGCTCTTCGCACTGTGCCGTGTTTGCCTTCGCGGTGCTTAAAACCCCTGTGGTGCAAAAAGCTATTCATAGGATCGGGTATGATCTGACACAAGTAAAGTCGGACCCCCAAGGACTTATGTTGCGCTCTTCATAAAATGAATTGTAGTTTTTAGGCCACAAATCTGTATGCCTGATACAAACAGGCATCAGTTGGAACAGAAACTTTTGTCAGCTACCCATTGGTCCTGTTTGAGATCATTAAGAAATACTCTACAGGACATCTAAAGAAATGATAAGGAAAAAATGGTGGGTTTTGTACTTGAGATCTGCTTAAAACTCTGTTTAGCAACCAAATAGCCTGTTCACTAACAAAGCCACACTTTACAACTGGTGCCTGTTCCTTGTGCAGAGTGTACACAACAGCTGTGAGGAAATGGGAGTCTGCTGATTTCCAGTGGTAATTAATAGTGCAGGTGTGAGAGGAGCAAGGTCAGTGCATTTGGGTAGTCTGAAGGCCACAGAGGTGTACAGGTGTCGCTGTGTCTGTGTTCTGGCTGTTGCATATCAAATGACCGGTGGTCACACTTGAATTACAAAAGAACAGGAGTTCTAGTTGTTAGCCTGAAACGCATTTGAATTGTCTGGTTGGTTTTGTTCCTCATCTTTCACGGTGCTGCTCTTGTAACTTCAGTGCATTAAGTTGTAGTTGGACGTGGCAATGTGGAATCTCATGATGACCTTTCCCACAGAAATACATTTTCCACTAATAAACATTTCTAAAGAAAATCCTGAAGTTTCTCAGTTGAGGTGAGAGGGAAGTAGCTTTGCTTTTCAGATATTCACTGTTACAAGCAGTTATTATCAGAGGTTGTGTTTGTTACTGTGAAACTATGTTGCACTGGATAATGTTAAGGTAACTAGGATTAAAAAAAAAAGTGCTTTTTTAATACTGAAAGAGTAAGTGTACATTTTGTTTGTGCAAGGGTTATTTAGTTGTAACCTATTGAGTAATGTATTTGCACTGAGGAGAGAAAAGCTGATGCCTCTTGTAAAGAGAGAATTTCCATCATCCATAGGAAAATGCTCAATACTGTACATGTGCTGTCTCTTTATAGGCCTGTTCCTTGGATGATAATTTAAGGAAGGGTCTACCTCTTAGCCCTCCAGGTACCACGAAACATACAAGCTGTAGGTATGGCTGCCTTGGCAGAGGAAAGAAAGATGAGCTAAGGGACCTCTTTTATCTCTGATGTCTTCTGTGTTATTTTTTTATTATTCAGAGTGTTTTAGGAACATTAATGAATTTGTATACAAGAGTAAGAAATGTCCCTATTTATTAAAATGCTTCTTGAATCTGAAATTGTTTAAGAGGATCTGCTACTACCTGATAAAGCCAGTCTTGTTTAGTTTGATTATTGAGTAATCTCTTTTTTTTCCTTGTTTACTGCTCCAGCTGCTCTTTATTACCTATTACTGGAATCACCGGTATGAATAAAAATTAAATCTGATCATGGGACAGTGTTTTACAATAGCTGTGACATAAAAATGTGTATTCTTTGATATTTCTGTGTAGCATCTGTGGGTCTCAACCGTTGCAAAATTAGTTACCAGTGGAGGTCAAAAGCAGAGTGAACAGCAATTCTACAATTCTATGTTTTGAGGAGTTTAATTCCCCTCTCGGTAGTCATTGCACACACGCACACAAACGGAAGTTTGTTAAAAAGTTGATAACCTGTTTTAGTGATTATTTACCTTTACATCATTGACTCACTAATCCAAGACTGGAATAGACACCTCTGGCCATCAATTCTGCTTACTTTTTCTAATAAGCAACTCTTGATCTCTGTCTTAAAATGGGAGCTGGGCAGCCTACGTTTATTTAGTGAAGGGTTGGGATGGCTATTTATTTGTTCACTTGGATTCCTAGCAGTCTTAGGAAGAGCCTGTTCCAGAAGCTTGTTGTCCTGATTAGAAATATTTCCCCTTTTCTGGCCTAAACTTACTTGTGACTGGTTTATGCCCTTTTGTTCTTAAGCTTTTTAGTTAAAAGGGTCTTTCTCCTCCTTCAAGTGCACCTTCATCATTTAATACAGATATCTTTGATCTCTATGGTTACATCTTTGTTTTCTTAAGCTGAGCAATTCAGGTACTTCTAATTTCTACTGGCAAAATAGGCTTTCCATTTCTGGAAAGCAGTCCATTTCTGTTGTGTATAGGTCAGATGATTTTAAATGTAAACCATGTTATAATCTTCACTCATTCCATCTATTTCCCTTCTTCTGTTGGAAGTACGTCCTTTAATAAAACCTACTTCTTTACTACCCCATGTGAAAGGCCTGTAGTCTGCCTGCATGCTTTGGCCCTTGGTTGTCTCTCCTTCTGTGCAATATTCTGACTTTCTCTGTGTTCATGATCACTTTCACCTTGGTGTTACAGAAGATAGATTACACTTCTCGTAGCCAGTGCCCATTAATTGGAAAAAAATAAATAGGATCAGTTCCGAGTCCAAAGGCACTGGTCTTTGCTTCGGTGTCCAGAGTTTGGTGGCTCCCTGCTTGCTTTTTGTTCATTAGTTAATGGGACTGTAATTCACACTCCTGAGCAAGACTTGTGCTTTAAGGTTTAATTGAAGTCTGTGTCTAACTAGTTACAAACAAGTGCTATCCAAAGGAAGTTTGTGGGTAGGAAGCTTTAGTTATTTTTTGTAAAAAAAAATCTTAGATAAATGCTAATTATAAAATGACCTCAGAAACTTGAGAAAGAACAGACAGACCTGCTTTTAGCACTCCAGGTGGATTCATTGCTAATTTTGTGTTTTAATTGATGGTACGAGTCTTATTGAGTAGGAAATTACTCATTGTGGGGCTTCAGTTACAGTGCCTAATCAGAAAGCCCCACACATTCAATGTAATATGCTGCTTCTTTGCTGGTGCTAATGCCCTTTAAGACGTTATTCCTGTTACATTTCTGGGGGAGTGTGGCAGCTAAGAATTGGCCCTTTTGGTTTTGTTAAGAGTCAATCTTTTATTAGTGAATAATTATGCAACAGATTAAAAACCACCACTTTCTAGAAACTGCTTGTATGCCATCTGTTGTCCTGTGGTTCAGCACATACTTCTTCAGGCACTGGCCTAATGGAACTGTATACAGGTTGGTTAGGCTGGTGTTTAGTTTTTGCAGAATTAGGGCTGTCCCCCTTCACAGACTAGCCTGTGTACGTGACAGGTGAGAGAGAAGGAGGGAGAGCCTAACCTGCTTCTGGCTTTTCAGTACCGAAATAACAACATAGAAACAACCTCTGAGGTTATGAGTGATGCTGCGCTCTGTAAGGAGCAATTCTGCCAAAATGTGATACTTTCTTAAGAAAAGATATTGTCTGAAATCTGTTAAGCCTGTCTGTCAGGGAGTAGTATGCTTGGTCACAAAGTTATTTCGTCTTTTGTAGGCATATAAAGACCAATAGGTTGATGGCCTTGGAAATTGAAGCCTTCCATCAACAGGTCAGATTTGGCATTGGCAGTAGCTGTGCAGTTCTGCCTAAAATGCCATTTGTTTCCCAGCTTTGATCTATGAGATCTTATTATAATGTTGTTTTCCAGGGGTGGGCATCCCCAACAAAAACAATCCCCTCACCTTTGATGGGCATGAAATAATTGACAAAGAATCCACAACAAAGCTGACAGTATTTTCCAACTGAATTGGATTTTTGCAGTTATTCTGTGGATTTATGTCTGAGACATTGCAAACTACTAAGGACCAGCGTTGGAGTTGCTTTTTTTGTGTTTTGGCATTGGAACAGGGGGCAAAGACTGCCACTTCTGCCAGAGTTGGAGAGCAAGGCTTGTGGCTGAAGGAAGCTCTTCATCAGTTGTCTTCTAAATTGCCCGCAGAGTAGAGCAGCCAGAAGGGAGCAAGTAGCCTTCCCTGGGAGCAGGTCTTTGTTCCATGGCATTAGGGATTGGTAACTACTTTTCAAAGGATAAAGGTGCTGTGCTTTCCTGCCCTCTCCTTCCCCTCTTCCCTGCCCACCTTCCCCCCCCCCCCCAAAAAAAAAAAAAAAAGAGATTTGCTGTATTCCTTTTGTGTCTTTGCTTCTGATGTTTTGGCTGTTCCCAGATTTGTCTAGAAGTGTGCAAGTGCTGTATCATTAATAGTGTTTAGAGCACCATTATCCCACTAGTATTATTACTACTGCCACTTTGCAACTCAGAAGGACCCTGCTGTCCCATTTCTTGAAGGGAATGCTGCTGATGTTTAAAAAAAAAAAAAGTAAAAAAGTCTGCCTACAGAGGTTTTCCTCTTTGACTCTGTAAAGCTTGTTTAAAAGCTTGTCTAAAGGCTTGTCTGTCTCAAGGAGTACTGTGCTCCTGCAGAAACCAGGGGAGCACATCTTGGTGATTTTTAGCTCTGGTATGAAGTAAGTACTGCAAGGGGGTCATGTAGCTCTGCTTGCAGAGAAACCGGTAATACAGATGAGCTATAGCAAATTGAGTGAAGAAGATTAGAGAGGGGGAAATGGCTGCTTTTGCTCTTTGGTTTGTTCTTTTTCTGCATGTGTCAGCATTCTGTGAATACAAACCTTCTTTATATTCAGTTAATTCCTTCCTCCCTGTTTGTTTGGATCTTTCACAAAGCAGCACAGAAGAAAGAGAAAGGCTATTAAAGCAGGAATACGGTTGCAAAGTCACAACAATAGGCAGAGATAACAACCTGGAATGTGTGGGGAGTTTTTTTTTGGGGGGGGAGGAGAGGGTGTACTGTTTCTTTTTAATTTCATTTTATAAAGTGGATTAGTTGAGAATATTCTTAATAACTTCTGCCTGGCCTATTTAGTTCCATTCATCGATTTTTTTATTAAAAAAAAAAAAAGAAAAAAGTAAGTAGCAGCATGGGTAGCAGAAGATCCAAAGCCCAGCCTTCTGTGGAACTCACTTATTCTAGCAGTCCCCAGTGGTGTTTCTCTGGTGCCTGACAGTGCAGGTAAGCCTACACTGGTGTGTTTCTCAGTGAGGACACTAACAAGGAGTCTTTTCTCTGTTCATTTCCATGAAACATGGGAACTTAATCACTTTGGGGACTGCACACTCTGTCAAACTTGCCTGAAAATGACTGGCAAATTTAGTAGTTGGTGAGGGACTCATCAACAGAGATATGTGCAGCAAGATTATATTTACCTTGTTTATTGACAAAATCAAGCTAAATGATCTCTCAATCTTTTCATCTCCTTATAATGGCAGTAAATATAATTAACAGCTTAACTTGACATTTTACTTGAGAATCAGTCTCACAGGAAGAAGAGATGCATGCTAATCTTTCTAGTCTGGGATTTTGAAAAACTCCAAGAGCTATTGACTGCTGCTGAGATAGTTAAAATCTGACCAGGGCCAGCAGACTGTCTGTCAGCAGTGACCTCTTTCCATGGCCAGCTCAGCAGGGGAGATACACCTCTGCACCTTTAGCCTTGTCTTCTAAGGGCACAACTGTGTGCTCTGTGTGTGCCCTTGTTTACCTTTTCCTGTGTCTCTCCCTAATATTGATCTCTTGGTGGTTCTCAGTCAAGGATGACAGACAGGTGGAGGTCCCAAAGACCAGAGTTTTCACCAGGTTTCATGAAAATTGGTAACCAGGAATCCTGGGAAAGCTTACTGCTGCTCACACTGCGGTGAAAAACTACTAATAGAAAGACACGTATGGTCAGACATCGGAGAATTAGGTGGGAGCCTGTTGTTACAAATACCCCAGCTCAAGAAAGCTTCAGTAAGAGCTTGTTATTAACTATGTGACACAAGACTCTGGCAGGCTCGACTTTAGCAGTCTTAGAGCTGACAGAAGTACTCCCTACAGTTGCTGTACAGAATTAAATGGATCTCAGCAGCTGAAAGAGGGCTGCTTCCTTTCACGTTTTTGTAGCTTTTGCTGTAGGTTAACAGCCTCAAAGCAAAACAGCAAAGTGAAAGCAATTTTGTTCCGGATGCTAAAAGAATGTAGGGTGGGCATTGCATATTTGGCTACTTGTGTTTCGCTGAGAAGTCTAGGGCTGCCTGATGTAACTGTGATGCAGCTTTAATTTAATTCTTAAATTCAAAAGCAATGCAACTAGTGATAGTGTGACCTTTGAATTGGAAAGGCTTCCTCTCCTTCTGGATATCTTTGGTTAGCAACACTTTTAGGGTTTATCATGGAATGTCGTATGTAGCCTTTTTCTTTTTCTCCTCCCCTCCCTAAACTTTACAGGTTGTTTATCTTTGTAATTGAAAAATTTAAAGGCTTAATTATCTTGCACAACCAGCGCAAGGTAAGAGCGATATAGTATGTATTTTTTTAAGCCTATTACAAAGACTTAACATTTTGGCCCTAAGAATGCACAAAAATAGAGCATATGACAAATAAGTTTGGTCCCCAGAGACAAATATTGATTGCTTATATAAATACTTTGTTATTATTGACTTAGAGGTCAGCAATGTTTTCTCTTAACTTATGCTGCATCAGAGTGTGTGTATATATATATGCACATCCCTGAATTATCCTTATAAATGAATAATAGCCTTAGTCTTTTTTTTCCCTGTGCCTCTGACTTATCTCCCTCTTTTTTAATAGTGCTAGTTCAGAGAGAGACATGTGAATCTGTTTTCCTGAAAGTTTAGCAAATGTTTTTTCCATAGGACGTAGAAACCTTTGCTAACAAGGAGAGAGCTTATTCTTAATTTTTTGGGGGAAAGTAAGCTGTGGTTTTTCTCCCCCCCCCCCCCCCCCCCCCCCTTCAGTGGTTTTAAAAGTAAAATGGCATAACCCTTGGGACAGAGAAGACAATGGTCTGAATATAGACTGCTGTAGTGCTACCTTACTAAGCCTAAAGACAGCCTAAAACAAGAAAGAGCTGTCTGTTCTAAATGCAGTGGAATATTAATTCTGAAGCATCTGTTACATTAACGTTGTTCCCACATGAATGGTTCATAAGGAACAGCTTCATTCATTTTAAAATATAAACTAATTAAAAGTATATATATTTGATTTGAGTAGCTTATTTTTAGTTGTTTTTAATTGACTTAAGCCAACTATTCTGAGTCAAGTCGCCCCATAGACTTTTGCTCTTAGTTTTATTTTTCTCTAATTTTGGTTTAATGAAATGGTTCTGCTTTTAATTAAAAGTGATATCTTAAAAAACAAATCTGTGTAAACAATACCTCATGTGCAGTCTACAAACGTGTTAGTCCTCCTATGAGACTTAAAATGAAAGGCTTGTGGTTAAGGCTGCAGAAGGTGTTTAAAGAATAATCAAAGGATGGAAGAAGAGCCAGGAAAGAAAAGGGACATGTGAGAAAGCAAATTCCTCTATGATCTCATAATTCTATAACATTGTAGTCTTCTAAATGTGTGGCTGTCTTATGTACCTCTGCTGTTGTGGAAACCTGGTGGATCTTGGCTATGTAATGGCCTTTGAAGACATATAGAGCCTCTGGATAGTTGGTATTTGGCAGCATAAAGGAAGATTAAAATTGTATTCAGATTGAGCAATGTGTTTGATTTACAAGTTTCTTCAGATGTCATATAGGTCAGTAGGTTTGTATTTAGCTCTGTTAGCAAACAAATTGCATTCCTGAACCTTGCCACCAATTCAGTGTATGGTTGTTATTAGAGGGTAACAGTTGACACTAGTGAAAAACTGAGGAATGGAACTAGTGGCTTGCTGCTTGGATTTTGAAGTCATTCTGAGCATAAATTAATGTAAACTTTCTTAACAGGTTAACATTCAGCTTAAGTTATTGATAAGCTTGTAGCTGTTGTCAGTACAGATACATTTAAATAATTGTGGAACTTAAGCTTTTTCTTGAAAATCAGTGTTTGCATGCTTAGAACTAAACTATTTAGTGGGAAATAGACTTGGAAAGGTTTGTCTGTGGAAACATCACTCTGTACTTTCATTGCTTTTGCACTGTTGTGAGAATCAATTGCAGAGCACTGTTTTATTTGGCTTTGGGACTAGGGAGTCAGGTGCAAGCCATTATCAATAGCCCCTGAAGCGCAAAAAACCCCTAAGTTCTGAATTCTCATTATGTTGATTCAGTGCAGAACAAGGTCAAGGCCTCTCTGCTGCGTACTGCACACTGAAGAAGGAATATAAGGCTAGATGGATGTCTGGTGTGATTTGGCACAGCAGTTCTTGTGGAGGGTGCTGTGAGGTCCTAGGTTAGGTGGGTCTTGTTACAACTGCTCACTGTCTTCTCAGTTTCAAAGTGGAGAAAAGACATGCTTGTACAGAAGGTGGAATCTGGATTATAATTCAACTCTTTCTAGTGGGAGTACACAATACAGACTTGGAGATATTTTTGGTCTGTTTAAAACTAGATTTAAAAAAAATCTTGTCTGTGCTTTGTGCAGTAGTTTACAGGGCCCTCACATTTACATTTGTTTTCTTTATCTGCAACCTAATGAAAAAAAATAGATGAGAGGAAAGCAGTCCTTTGCTAAAGCTAAATATAAATCTCTCTTAAGTCTAGAATGTCTGATAAATTAAACTATGCAAATTGACTTTAGCTTCTTGCCTGACTGCAGATTCAAAGTCAGAGCTTCTCAGGCCTCTATCTGGTCATAATCTTGCTTGAAATTAAGTGCAGCTTTTGTGATCTCTACATTAAAACAGCACAAGCTAAATCATGGATTACAAGTTTTGGTGGTGACATCCAGCTATGAATAAAGCCAGAGCATTCCCCTGCGTAGGGTTGTAATTCCCTGCGTGAAGACAGAGTGGTGTTCAACTTCAAAAGGTTAGAAACAATAGGCCTTGACATACTAGATTAAAAGGGTGATCCAGCAGCTTTAGAAAGAAGGGGGGAAATGGGCATATTTTTGAATCTGACAGGCCTTGTTTAAATATTTTTTTTCTAGGTAGAATAATGGTGAATTCTAATAGTGAAGGCCTGGTACCACTGATGACAAGTCCCCAGGCTTTAGGATAAATCATGCTGGAGGAGATATCAATGAGCAAGCAGAAGGCCCAGACTGTCTCCAGAGTTTTGCAGAGGAAACAGTAGGACCTTGCGTCTTGCCCATAGGGTTTCTGATGGCTGATAGGAAAGAGAAACCAGAAAGAGCATGTTCTCAGGGGGCAGTTTACTCATAAGACAGGCAGACAAATATTTAAAGAATGCAAGATGCCATCAGTCAAAACTAAGGCTTATGTTCTTTCCTGCTTTGCGAGTCACAGTTTTAGTTTTGTTTTCCTGCTGTGACTTGCTTAGTTCATTGCAGTAAAGTTTTCCTAGATGGCTAGTGAAGGTTTTGACATGTTGAAAATGTTTCCCTGATTCTGAATCAGGAATGCAATAGTAATTCTACTTCTTGTTTTTAGTGTTTCAGGTTCCCAGTACTTTTGCTTTTGAGATGCATTTTAACTATTGCTGGCAACTCAGGCTTGTGGTAATATGTGCATATAAAATCTTTGTCACTTTACACTTCTAGGTCCACTGGCCTTCTTTCCTCAGTGGAAGCTGAAACATTATGATGTTATTGTAGGTGTTTTGTCAGCTCGACACAATCATGAACTGCGCAGTGTTATAAGGGGCACTTGGTTCAAGCACCTGAAACAACATCCTGCATTGAGCCAACGGTAATCTCTAGTGTTTTGTAATTTGGGGCTTTGTAAGGGTGGGGGCAGGGAAGGACTATAATGCTTCAATAGCTTGATTTAATCCTTTTTTGGGGAAGTATTTCCTTTTTTTTTTTTTTTGCTTTATTTGTGAGCATCTCTGATAAATTTTTTTAATCTGCTTGGTAATATATAAGATTACTGCTTACTCTGGGCTGGAACTATATTTTATACGAGGAATGAAATGTAATTGTTTCTTCACTGTTGTTTGTTTTTGCAATTAGTTGCCACTGTTTGTTAGTGATGTATAAGACTTTCCCTTTTTCTGTTGCAATGTATGCTTTGTACAGTATGCAACTTGAAATGCTTAGTAATCTAGGATACTTGAAAGCAGGCAGGATCGGATTTGGTGAGAGAACCAGAAAAAACCTCTTACAACAGCCTCAACTGTGAAGTTCAAGTTTGTTTCCCACTGCACCAGGTATACAAACTGCTGCAGTGTGAGTGGCTAGCAGAACCCTTCCCGATTGCTTGCATAGGCCTGACAGTCTACAGAGAGCTCTGCTCTTGCTGAGAAAGTTCTGCTACAGTTCATTCCTGGAAACATTGTCATCTTGATAGGCCTCACATTTTGGTACCTGCCTTGCACTGAAAGCCATTTACTGTTCGCAAATTTGGTGTCAGTGTGCAGTTTCCGATGCAGCATAGCTACTTCAGTCATCTAAAATGTGGCCTTTCAAAGCTTATATGGAGTTCCGGGAGGATATTTAACTGCTAAATGAAAGACTGGGCTAAGGTGGATCTTCTTGGTCTTTATACTGCTTGTTGTCTCCTGACTGTGGCACAACCGTGATTGGAGCTGGAAAGAGCAACCTGTTGTTTTGCTGAGACAACCCGAAGCTGAGACAGGGATAGTCTGAAGTCCTCGTTCCTCCTTTTTTCTTATAATTTTTTTTTCATTGGCTTTTGAATGCAGAATATTCACACAGTCTTGAATTAATAACAAAGCTAGGCAGGGAAAGGCAGGGCTTCAGGATCCTTCAGTGTTGCCTTAGGTAATTTTCTGTTTAGTGTGCTGGCTGTCTTGAATCCCATTCCTAGTTGCCAGTCTTCCTGATGAAATGTAAAAGGCTAATGTGGGCTTGGAATTGAGCCCCTATGAGGGGATTGATGTGGTAGCTCTACATAGAGACCCTCATTGCTGATTTTTAAGGGGTTCAAAATCGTAATCCTGTGAAAGTCAGGCCAGTGATGAAATAAGTTTATTGAAGGTGGAGGGAGGAGGGAAGAGAACTGGTGTTAATAAAACCAAATTATTTTAGTGTCCTTGTGAAGTTTATAATAGGTGCGCATGGTTGTGCTGTACCAGTGGAGGACAGAGAAGACCCCTACTCCTGCAAACTTCTGAACATCAGTAACCCAGGTATAGAAATTAACTTTTAAAAATTCTATGATCTCAACTAGAACTAAACATTTTTCATTATGAGAGTAGTTTAGGATGCTTATCTGGGACAGGCAGTCTTTAAAATAAATGCAGCCTAAAACTTGCTGTCTTAACAATTCCATAACCTTTCTTTAAGTGTTATGTGCAGACAAGAAAGTGAGATATCTTTGGGGGTGTAAAGGGGAGACCATTGACTTCTAATGGATTTGCATTTTCCTTGCATTGGGGGACAGTCTCTCCCATATAACATATGTTTTTACTCAATCCCCATGTAAAATGAAGTTGGAGAGAGCTGGAATGTTCCAATCCAGTCTCGTATGTGAAGACAGTAGTAAGGAACCAGAGTCCTGAGTGTCAGGTGGACTTCTCTGGTAACAAAGTGAATTCTATGCAGGTCTGGCCGATAGGTTTTTCAGGTTCCGCCCTAGAGAGGGAACAATTAAGAAACGTACCATGGAGAAAAAATGAAATGCTGCCATACAAAAATTCCTAAATAAAATGGTAAATTTTACCCATCACCTTTTTTTTCCTATTTAATTTTTCTACTTTAATTGCAAGTTAACTAAGGACTGCTTGGCACTTAAGCCCTGATTCACCATAAAATGAAACTTTTGTTACTTTCTCTTTGAATGGCAATATCCCCTGCTTAACCAATCTCCCACAAATAAATGGTACCTCAGGGCTTAGGGAAGAGATAATACCAAAAAGCAGGCAGCTGAATTAAGTGGAGGTGTATGCCATTTTGATACATGAATAATTATTTTAATATGCTAATACACAGATATTCATGCAATCAAATAGCATTTTTGTCTTCACTCTGTGGATTTATTGTGTTTCTAATCTTTTCTCTGTGGGTATGTAGGCATTGACTTGCAATTGCTGGTAGTCAGCAGATTGCTGTGTCACTCGAGTTTCTCCTTGCTGCAGTCTGCAGTCAGTTGTATTTTCTTTTCCTCCTGCGTTTGATTATCCTTGTCCACTTGCAATCCATGCTAATCAATCAGAATGCTTTGTGTGTATCTAGTGTTCTTTGTGTGTATCCAGTTCAAGAACTATGAAGTCTTCTCACACTACCTCTGTCCTTTCTTCTTCATACAGTTTTGAATCAGGAAATCGAAGCATTCAGTCTCCCTGAGGACGTACCTTCTGTACTATCTGAAGACAGAATTGTCAGTGTGAACTTTCGTGTACTTTACCCTATTGTCATTACCAGTCTCGGGGTATTTTATGAAGCTGATGGGGTTGGATTCCAGAGGAACATCACTGTAAAACTATACCAGGCAGAACATGAGGTAGAGTGTTGTAGTTATCTTTTGAAAGTGAGCTAAAGTGACATACTGCTGTGATGATTTAGAAGTACCTAACTGACAAGCATATGAATTATATTTTTCTTCTGTTGCATTATAAATTCTTATTTTACAGATATATATACACATACATACACACATGCAAAAGATGAAAAGATGAAATTCACAGAGTGCTGTGAGTTAATTTAAATCCCCTTTTGAAAGAAAGCTTATATTTAATTCCAAGACACAATTTTGATTACATTTGAGATTCTGAAGTATTGATAGGTATTAAGGAATAAAAAATAAACTGTTGAATATATTTGAAACACATGTGCAGAAAGACATGATTGTTGCATTTGGTATATTGCATTTATCTCTACCAGTAACTTGATAGACCAATTTCAAGACTTCAGGCTAGTTTACAGTAGAAAGAATTTTATATTTAAGGTAATAATTAAAATTAAGTACAGGAAATATACTGAAGTATGGCTTTTATGATGAACTTCCAAAGAGTTGGGTTTATAATACCAAAAAAAAAAGTATACTGTAATCAGGTTTATGTTTGCTAAATGGTATAATTCTAAATGTTGAGAGCCTAACAACTTGATCTGCATTAGCTTTTTACTGCCAGTGAAGGAAAAAAAAAAAAAATAGTATCATAGGAGGGCTTGGAGACTGTTTTCTGAAGATTGGGAATCTGGCAATGTTGTTTATTGTTATCTTCATGGCATTTGTTATTATCTAAGAGCTGTTTGGTAGCCTATGTAATATAGTAGCACTTCAGTTTTACGGGTCAGCATCCTCTGTTGCCATTAATAGTAGTCAGCTATTTAAGCAGAACATAGAAAATCTGTAGACTGGGAGATGAGTCTGAGTCTTCCAGATGATGTGCTCTGTTGGTTGGATTGTAGCTGAACTTCTACTCTTACTGTGTTGTTGCTTGCTTCCACCGTATCAATCCTGCACTTGAATTCTGTGGAGTCTGTAAGACTGTTGTGAGAATAAAACTTAGTAATAAGTTTTACACAATCAGTAAGCCTCTTTCCACTATAACTAACTGAGATGATCAAGATTTGCTTAATTTCACAGTACTTTTAATGTGTGGGGGTTTTTAATTTTTTTTTTCTTTTCTGTTGTTCATAGGAAGCTCTCTTCAGTGCTCGCTTTAGTCCACCAAGCTGTGGAGTGCAAGTGAACAGATTGTGGTACAAGCCAGTAGAGCAGTTCATTTTGCCAGAGGTATGTGCAGTATTGGAACTGCCTGCAGTTCTTTTAAGTCAGCTGGAGAGACTGACTGACAAGACTGACCTTTGCTTGAGGCAGAAAAGGACGATTGAAGACCTCTAGTTGAGGGGCATTTGCTGAAACCCAGAATTTCTTTTTCACCACCTCATTATCACCAGTAGTTATAAAGCAAAAGCCTGAAAAATACAAATTGATTTTAAAATTACATTGGCAAATAGTAGCAATTTCAGAAACCTTTTCAGTTTCTGAGTGAAAATTGTACCTGCTTCAATTCTGTGGGAGAGTTTACCAGAGAATAGAATGCTTCTTTCTACCTCCTGCTTTTTCAGACGTTGTTACGGAAGATAGGGAGGTGAAGATGGCACAGGTTTCTGGGGAAAAGAGGTTTCTGCTACTGCTGTCTTGGACATAACAGCAAGATATTGTGTGTTACATTTGCAATGACAATATTAGTTGAATAGTTGTAATCAAGAAGCACTTGAGGGCTGCTGAAATTTTGGTTATTCCTTTTTCTGGCAGCAGCAGTGAGGAATTGTTTGTTCATTGAACCATGCAAGGAAACAAGAATCAAAACCTCAAGAAGATCTGTAGTAGGGTTTATCTGTAATATACTAGATGGAGTATGTGGCACACAGAAGTTGGGTTTTTAAAACCTGTCACCATCTGATGGCTGAAGTATGTTTTTGTTTTGTTTTGCC
Source organism: Balearica regulorum gibbericeps (assembly GCF_011004875.1). Taxonomy (NCBI): domain Eukaryota; kingdom Metazoa; phylum Chordata; class Aves; order Gruiformes; family Gruidae; genus Balearica; species Balearica regulorum. The sequence continues at coordinate 83,436,627 of NC_046186.1, read as the reverse complement.
TTTTTTTTTTTTTCCCCCCTAAAGTGTATGCCCCTCAGAAATTTAGAAGACTGCTTTTTTGGCAGTAATGAAAGGTTAGTGTTCTTGCTTGTCCTAAGATACCATTAGCTAAGCTAGTGAGGCAAGGTCTAAAGGTTTTTGTGGTTTTTTGGGTTTGTGGTGGTTTTTTTTTTCTCCCCTCGTTGCAGTCCAAGAATAGGGTTTTGGTATAGGGCTATAGAACCTACTTGTGGCTGCTTAGGAAGGAAGGTGATTAAACAGAGGAGGCACGGACTATAGGCAGAATAAAACCTGGTATTGTTACAGTGAAGGTTTAGTGAACACAGATTGACTCAGAATGAGAATTCCAGTTTAGCAGACCCTCCCAGGTACAAGGAATTGTTCCCAGTGGACCAGTGATCTCTCACTACATGTGTCAGCTGCCATTTTAGGCTGTTTCCCTTTGTTTAAATATTCTCCTATATGACTGGACCCTTGCTGCTAGTTCTATAAGTTGTCTTTGGGTCTGGGTTGTTTTGCTATGTAAGAAATTAGGTGGTTTATGAAAGAATGGAGCAAGAGAAGACTGAAGGGGGAGAAGAGGACATCTGGGGCCATTTTAATCCTGGTTTTATTTCCCTGGCTCTATAAGAATGAATACATTTGGAACCCCCCCTTCTTTCAAGGGGAATCTGCATCTGATTAATTGGTTTATCATCTTAAACAGTTTTTTACTGAATACTGTGCAAGTTTGTTATGCTGGCAGGAGACCTTTTGGGTGAGCAGACCTCTTGCAGTATTTTGTGCATATGTTTTGACAATCTAATTTGGTGTCAAAATGATTGAGAGTTTTTTACTCTTTTTTTAAAAAGAGTATTGGTTACCCAGTAATTTGGTAGTATAACGTGTAAACCTCTTCCCTGTAGGATTTTGTGCTGAGATACTAAAATTCTAGGCAGTTGTAATTTTGCTATAAATGATTACATTTTTCCTGAAAGGCAGATGGGAAGTATTTCATTTAGAAAGGAGACATTAGTATTCATATATTTCTTTGTGTGGGCTTCCTTAATCTGATAGGTGTCATGCGCTGAATGCTTACAGGATAACATGATGTTTCTAATGTAGATTAATAGGGCTTATGGCACAGCATGTAGTCTCCTGTATACTTAGGATGCTGAACCATGCAAGATGATTCAGAGGAGATAGAACGCCCACGTGTTCCTATCTACTTGTTTGAGAGCAGTAAATTTAGTGAACTGTTTAATTGTCACAAGATGGCTTCTGAGACAATATCTATTCTCTGCCTTTCCACCTTCAAGAAGCAATGGATTGTACAGACTGCTGAAGAGCTTCATTCATCTTCCAGCTGAAGTGCTGCTCTTCCTGCTCATCTTGGGGAAAGAAAGGGAAATGCAGCATTAGAATAAGCATCTGGCAGGCCAGATTGTCAAAGGCAGAATCGATCATTCAGCTTTGGAACGACTGAAAGCGCAGAAGAGCAGAACTGCTAGCAGAAAACTAAAACTCACAGAGGGGCTCCTATAGCCAAGTCTTCGCAATGCACTTATTTTGACAAAAAGCCATGGGGTGCTCGCGTGAAAATGGGACTCCATACTATGCATACTCTGTATTACTGATGGGGAGTAGTTGGAGAAACAAAAAGCACAGCGCTGTTTAGCATTAGGAAAGGAGTTTGGCAGGGCTGCATTATGTCAGTACACCTGTTCGGTATTCACTGTAAATGCCACTGCACTCTGGCAGCAACAAGGCTGGAATTTAAATGGGGAAAACCAGATGATGTAGTCTCAGGTGTGCCACTAATGTTTTGCTTTAAGCATTTTCAGGCCTCAGCTTTCATTAAGCAGCTTAGAGTAAGAATAGCTGAAGGCTAAAGTCATTAGAAAATTTGCTTACAAGTCTCTCAACCTGGAAAATAACGATAGTTTGCAGCTTTAGAACACCTTACACTGAGGTTCACTTGTAATAACTGATTAAGATTCTTGGTATGTGTTGGAAGTCAGTATCAGTAATAGTCAGTAGTGAGAATTTTAATGTTTCTGTTTGCTGAGGAGTAAAAGGACTCTCAGGCTCACTAAACAACTTACTAAAGGTTGTGTGTGTAAACAAGGCACAGAAGTGGGATTAGAGCCCAGTCCCTACAGCAAAAAACATTGGAATGGGAGATGACAGCCTCTGCAAATAGAAAAATTGAGCATGTGGGTTTTACTGTGCAAAGTGTTCAGAGGTCCTGCCACTAAAAAAAAAGTTTTATTAGTGGTCTATTTGTTTTGATAACTGACAGGTAATTAAACAAACGAGGAAGGTATTGAGCATGCAAGTCAGACTTGAATAAACACTGACTAGCTCCATTATTAGATTATAAAGCTGGCATTATAAATAATAGATGGGAGACTTCTGAAATACACAGCTATCATTAAATACCAAGACTGCTGCAGATGCCAAGACCTACTTCTATGGGAAAGCAAGGAATTGAGCTGAACTCTAATCTAGACTTAACTGGAGAGTTTCTGGAGAAGGTTTTTGGAGTATCAGGAAGCTGAAATGGGGAAAGGCTGACAGGTTAGTACAAGTAAACAGACTTTCTACAGCAACAGAGATGCTACAAATAGTTGAAACAAGTTTTTTCTCTGTTCCAAGGTCCACACCAGTGTTTTTTCCTATGACATTGGGAGAACCAAAAAGGAATGCACTCATCTAGCAGTCAGGCATATAATAACCCTACAACGACTCTATACTACCTTGTTATAAGGGTGAAATTACTTTTTAAAAAAATAAATGTAATACTACTAGCACTCCTACCTGTACAACATACCACTTGTCCCTTTGCGTGTTCTCAGGGGTCTTCAGGAAAGTCTTATATAAAATGTGTAATAGTCAGACTGAGGTGGATTAGCTTCAAGTTGAGATGAAATGCTTTTAAATGCAAGAATTTTTACACACACACAAAAAACTTGGGCTGACATAACTTAAAATTGACAGTTAAAACCAGAAAATTTTAAAGATATTCACTTGTCTTTCTCTTCCTTTCCCTATTAGCCAAGATGTGAGGTCAGAGTTCTGTGACTCTGCTACAGTAGCTTGTGACAGCTTTGCCAGGATAAAGGTGGCTGTATTTTCCTTTGAGTTTTGCTGATGTCAGGATTGAGTCTCTGATCTCTGAATTTGGCAGATAACTAAAAAGCAGCACTTATTTCCAAATCTGTTTTAATGTATTCTCTTTGTAATGTAGGATTTTATAGTTGATTTTAAAAAATTCACTTCAGGTCACCTTTAAATGCCATCTTAACGATGCTAGAAAGCCAAAGTCTTCCACACTAGACTTCTGCTAAAAGTTTAATGTTCCTAATGTAGAGATTCATGAGTAGTCTTAAAAGCATGATTACGTGTTACTGAGTTTTGCAGATGTATTTCTTTTATGTGTAACTTATTTTTACTGAAGTGTAAGTAAAACACCTATGTTTTGCGTTCACACTGTATGTTGCATGAAATTGACTACTTTAAAATAAAAAAAAAACCCTGTTTGATTTTCATCCTTTGAAGTCTTTGAATACCTGCATAACAGTGTAACTCTCTTATCAGAGTTTTGAAGGTACCATTGTGTGGGAAAGCCAGGATCTTCAGGGCCTTCTTTCAAGAAACCTTCATAAAGTGATGGTGAATGATGGAGGGGGTGTTTTCAGAGTCATTACAGTGAGTCACCTCACCTTTCCTTCTACCATGTTTCTATTTTTCTTGGGTATTTAGCATTTTGCTTTCCTGTGTTTCTCTGTAAATCGTTAATTCAGTTGAGCTTCTCCTGTTGTCTCAGAGGGAAAGTTTGCTTTGCCTGGGAAAAGGACAAGGGCATGCAAAAAATGATGCTTAGTAAGTGGCATCTTTTATTTTGAAGGGAGTAAAGTTTGCCTACTGTCTTTGTCAGATGTGAAGCAGTATCAGTTTATCAGAGAAGGCAAAATGTAGGTCAAAAATCCTGTGCTAAAAATCCCAATCGATGAGATTAGGTCTGTTTTTTGCTTTTTGGCAGTCTCTTTTCCTGTCAAAACGTTGCTTGCTTAAACATGTAATTTAGCCAGAATAACTTTACATTTTGCTACTTCAAAACTAGTTTTCTAAAAGTTTCAGTGGTGCTGTTAGTTTTAAGTGAAACTTCAAAAAATGCCACAAAACTTTACAGTTAAAATTCTTAGTCTTAGTCTTTCATTATGCAGGTACCTAAACCTAATTTCATCCTCAGTTGCCAGAAAACTTCACACCTTAAAACCACATCGGTAATGAGAGACGAACTAATTTATTTCTTCCATTAATCTGTCTCTAGCAGGCAGGGGAAGGGTTACTGCCACATGAACTCACAGAAGGTGTGGAGGGAATAGCAGGTGGTTTTATCTACACTATTCAAGGTAAGTCTGCAAAACATAGCATCACATTTGATGTTATGATAAAAGAAGAACTTGAAATTACATTTCTGAGATAAAATTCCTGCTATCTCTATGAGCTTGATCAACTTCAGTTTTCTTTTAGTAGAAACAATTAATTTATTTCTGTATTTTTTTTTTTAGGCTTAATGTCAATGTTCTGATATTTCTTTGCTTGGTCTTTGTCAACCACTCCAGTAGAATTGCATCTCTTTGTCTTTTTATTAACAGAAATACCATTTTTTATCTAGACTCTCAGTCCTTGTTTTTTGTTACCCAAACCCAAGTTATAAAATGTTGTGCAATGTGGTCCTCAAGAAATCTTTCCCTGGTAATTTTCACATCTTTTCCAGTCCTGCTACTTTTAGAAATAGAAGTACTGTGGCATAAGGTTTAATATTAACTACTGACAAATAGTGAGTGCCTACCATAGCCTGCTTTTCTGCTTCTGTTTTTGCTGGTTTACACCTATTTCAGTAGAAGATTCATAGACCCCATAGGAATTGTTTCCATTGTCTAAGATTTTGGCCACATAGCACTAGTGTTGATGTGTTCTTATTGGTCCATCATAAGCCGTACCTTTCAGAGCGTTATTCCTGTGTTTTTGTAGTTAGGCCTGGCAGATATAAATTGTCAGACCTGTTGTCTTGTCATCTGTGTAGGAGCCTAAACTGAGGTGTGCTAAAGCCCTTCCCTCCCGGTTGTCAAAAAGTTCTTCAGTACCACAAAGTATCTCCTTACCAAGAAGTTCAGTAGTCTTGCTATATCTTTTTACCTTTTATCTACAGTCAGTTATGTGATGAAATTCAGCAGGGACTACCTATGCTATCTCAAAGCAATTCCAGTTTGATTACATTGAGCATAGGATTTTTTGTTTGGTTGGTTTTGGGGTTTATTATTTAATGCTAGGTATATATGCTTAGGAGTAATTGATATAACAGTAACCTTTTTACTGGTAAGAGCAATAGTGAAGTCCCGGACAGCTCTTTAATATAAAAGAACCTTAAAAAGTTAAATCCTTTTATTACTGAAGAGAATACTGCAGAATATATATTTCTTTATTGTTATGCAACTTTTAACATTTCATAGAAGTTCTTAAATTAATTGTAGGATCTTCATAACCCCATTGAGTTGAACACTTCTTCAGATTAATTTTGTCAGTATGTTGTGTATTATCCAAAAGAAACATGTGAAATAATATGTAGGTATGCATCTTTGTTTAATGATGGGTGCTGCTTCTTTCAGAAGGTGATGCTCTTTTAAAAAGCCTCCATACTCGCCCAGAAAGGTTTACAAGTCACATAAAAAATCTTGAAAAAGAAGATGCTTTATTGAAGGAAGAAAGCAGTACCTATGATGATATTATTTTTGTAGATGTTATTGACACTTATAGAAATGTTCCAGCCAAACTGCTGAACTTCTACCGATGGTAAGTTGAAAAGAAAGCATTTTCTCTTAGGAATGTTGCTGTTTGTAGTGCAAGATGATCCAGCATGTTACGTTATCTGATAGATTCCATGAAGTACTTACCTTATGTGATTTATTTCATTAAGTTGTATTTCTGTCTCACAGTTTTGAGGGCATGTAGTTTATCTAATGAATAAAATAACAGGATCTGTATTTCTTGAATGCTGACCCTTGGTGCCTTAAATAAGCATGAGCTGGCAAGACAGGCTTCTGCTCTAGAGTCCAGGTGTGAAAATTTTCATGTCTCCTTGTAATTTCTTTTGTTTCTGACTGAAAACTAGCAGCTTTAGTCTTTTAAAGGATGGCATTTGGCCAGCTTGTAAACTTAGTGTTTCAGTTTGTGGCCATTGACTCTTGTCCTGTCAATGGGCACCACTGAAAAGACCCTGGCTCCATCTCTTTACACCATCCCTTCAGGTATTTATATACATTGCTGAGCTCCCCCATGAGCCTTCTCTTCTCCAGGCTCAACAGTCCCAGCTCTCTCAGCCTTTCCTCATAGGAAAGATGCTCCAGTTCCTCAGTCACCTTGGTGGCCCTTCACTGGACTGTCTCCATCCAGTACGTCTGTGTCACATTTGTCCTGAGGAGCCTAAGACTGCACACTGTACTCCAGATGTGGCCTCACCAGGGCTGAGGAGAGGGGAAGGATAGAAAGCTTGTGTACAGGGAGGACGGAAGGTTGAGAGGAAGAATTTTCGTAGCGTATTACATTGTCTGTAGTGAATCTAATAAGTTATTGCCTCTAATTCTTCCCATTACTCTGAGACAACTGTTTCAATGAATTGGTGTTGCTGTGGAGTAAGAAATATAGCTGATAGTTTCAGTTGCTTGCAAGATTATGCACTTATTTAACAGATTTCATGGTTATGAATGTAACTGAAAAACTGAACCATCCTTTCAGTTTTAAAAAGGGAGTTTAAATGTCAAGACTTAGATCTTTGCGATCATTTCTTACAGGTTAGCAAATTTTTCAAGATTTAGTAATAAAAGGCTTGAGGAAAATGCCTTTCTCATTACGAGAAATTACCCTTAAATACAATGTCTGTTAATCAACCAAGGAATAATCCCTAGAATCTTAAGCTTCTTTGGTTATTTTACAAGTGACAGATATTCAGCTATTTCAGACAGTTAAAGATTACTTTTTTCATATTTGAAGGGTGCTTTACTGAGGAAGAGTAAGTACCAAGTTGTTTACACAGATGTTTCTTACAACCTTCTACAGTTGTATTGTCCTTCAACTGACCGTTTCATCCTGAAGAGTAGGCTACTGACATGTAGCCGCTGGCTTTTAACAGCTGTGCTGCCATCATCAACAGGGATTCATACCCTTCTGAGGTCAATACTGTTTAAGATGGATTCATTAGTAAATCCACCATCTGTCCTGGAGAACAAAACTTCAAGTTTGTTTTATTCAGCTCATACACAAATCCATAGTGTAAGAAAGACCATCATAGGGTGCAGCTGCATCTCTTTTCTGTAGGACAAGCAGTCAGCTGTGGTCAATAGGGAAAACATTTAAAAGTCAAGGGTAGGAAAGACATTCCTCCCTTCTTTCTTCCCCCTTTGCTTCCCAAAAAACCCTTGTGGAGTGTTCTGTTGTGTAACTGTGGTTTGTGGGCTGCAGCTCAGCATCTCATCACTTTTCTTTTTGGCTACAGGACAGTTGAATCAACGAGTTTTGATTTGTTGCTGAAGACAGATGATGACTGTTACATTGATTTGGAGGCTGTTTTTAACAGGATAATGCAGAAAAAATTGGACAGGCCAAACATTTGGTGGGGAAAGTGAGTTGGTTTGTTTTTTGTTTTTTTTTTTGGTTTTTTTTTTTTTTTTTTTTTTTAAACTTGTCTTTAAGAGATACCATGTCTTTAGTGAACGGTTTGCTGCGTCTGTTTTCTTGTGGGTTCCCCTCCTCTGCCTATGGAAACTAACTATACAAGGCAGGACTCTTGTATGTGTAGAACTTTGAATCTCAGAATACAGAAATCAATCCCTTACAACAGCTTTCCAGCGTGTGCCTTTACAATGAGTCAAACTTGCTGAATATATTACCTAGTTTTAGAATGTGTTGTATATGTCTTTGTCATGGTACTTAAGTAAATAAAAGTATTCCAGCAGCACAGTAAAGTTAAAAGGCAAGTGCATATTAGAATTGTAAATGTTCCTTTTTTTAAAGCCACTGTGATTTTTCTGGTGGGTTTGAGGAAATGGAGTAACAGAAGAAATGAAATTGCCTTTATAGTCTGCACTTTATTTGGAAGTCTGTGAGTGACAGGCATTGCTACTCATTTTGCTGCTGTCTGAAATGGTAAATCTGATTCATGAATTCTTGAGCAAAGTTCCCCAGCCTGCATTACACTTGTGAGTAACTAGGAAGATCATAAGAGCCCATCTCTTCCCTTCCATCCATGGAATGCATTGCTACACTGGTATAACATGCAATATAGCACAAATGCTGCGCTGCTGTAATGTTTGGTATAGCACAATGGCATGACGGGTCTTCCTGTTGCTATCTGCTTACTGAAGAAAAGCTGACCTTTGCTGCTAAAGGTGTCTTGCTTCACCAATGTGGTACTGACTGTTGCTTACTTGTAAGGCGATTTAATAAGGTGTGTGAAAGTGTGTGTGCCCAAGTGTGGGGAATAGCTGGCTATCTTGTGATGATCTCGAAGATCTGAGTGGTGGGCATGTGTTCTTTAGCCTGTACAAAAAACCTGATCACCTGCTGCCTGTTAAATTTTTTGGGACTGCCTTTACCACAAGGCAAGGCTAACAGTGAAGGTAAGATAGGTTCATTCTAGCAATCTGAAAGGTCAGGATCTTGATGACAAGATGGAAACCAACTTGCAAAAGGAAAAATAGCACTATGTATAAGCTGCCTGGGCTGCTGTTCCAGCTGATGTAGGGAAACCTCTTCTGGGGTATGTTCTGGCCTGTGAGAGCTGAGGATGTGATACCAAAGAGATTGCCCTCCTTCTCCCTGGTGTCCCTACCCATGCAATGGTAGGTGTCCCTACCTTTGTGTTGCTGCCTACCATAGGCCTGCTGCTTGGCCAGAGTTTTCTGGTTATGTGTTCAGCTTTGTGGGCAACCACTGAGTGTGCAGGAGTCTTCTACAAGAGTCTTCTGAGTGGTTTTGGGGGATCGTTCCAAGCTCTCCTACCTTTCAGTTCAGTGACATCTTGCATATTTAGACTTGAGCATTGGTGAAAGTGCAAATGAAATGCTGTTAGGCTTCTCTGACAGCTGGTTCTGGTGTGTGGAGACCTTAACCTTCTGAGGAGAAGGTTAATGTATCTGGCCCTTGAGGTGACTTTATTGATGGTCTCCCGTCCTTCTGCTCCTCTGATGATGTGTCTGAGAAATCAGACTTTGCAACCTAGACCTTATTAAGCTCTCTAGATCAGACAAGTTTCTTGTTTGTCTAGTGTTCCTTATCTGCTAATACTTAATTCCTCTATTCTTAGAGAAACTTATCAGAGTTCTTGTGAATGCTGAAATGATCAGCTTTCTCTGGCAGAAACCAGGGATGAGATCTCTGTGAAACTGGGAAGGGAATGCTTTGGATTGAGCAGTACTTTCAGTTAATAGCCCTTTTCTGATGCCACTTCATATTGTGTGGTGGTTTTGTTCGTGAATTTTAAATCACTATTTAAAAAGCATATCTAGCTAATCTAGAGCACTTCAGGGCTGCAGGCTGGAAAACCAAATGATCAAGATAGCCTACTTCAGAACTTTGGCTCATCTTGGGGAGACCGTACTTAAGTTACTGCTATTCTGTTCTTTTTAAACTGCAATCAAAAGATTAGTCACCCTCAGGCACAAGAGGTGTCTTTGACAGATCGCCGATCATGTCTGCAAATGACCAAATTTAGGATGGGGTAGAATGTATCGAGCTGTTTCTGAGGAAGACTAAATCTAACGTGAATGCTGTAAATGAGAAGGCAGTTTAGATGAGATGCTGGCTCATCTGCCCTGCTACGGAAAGCAATGGAAGTTCAGAATGGCACCTTTTCTTGACCTTAATTAAGCCAAAAAGAAACTTCAGATACTTGAAGTTTTCCATGAAGATGTTTCATTTGTAGTATGAACCTCCCATTTTCCTGGGGCATAAGATACACTGTTGAGTGTAACCTATTTCTAGGCTGGCCTTAGAATAGCCATTGAATGAACTTATGAGGATTGATAATGCTTTATTCTGCAGACTGAAAAATTAGTTTTGCTGAGTCTTGCTGTAGAAATGGTGTGTTAAGGTATCAAGTAATTTTATTAGGTTACTAACAAAAGGAAGCGACAAGTTGTGCTGGGAGAAAAAAGTTGGACAAAACGTCATCTTTTCTATATGTCTGTGGAGAACATTATGTCGGGGTGACATCTTCAAGTGTAAATTCTCTAACAGTCACAGTCTTCAGGTAAGACAAGTGTGAGATGTCGTGAACAACGCTGAAATCACTACAGAAGTATGAAATGATTAGCAAAGCAGGTGCCCCTCAGAATGGATGGGGGTTGCAACCTTCCAGCTGTCACTTGCTAGAGTGGAAAATACTGAGTCTAAAGTGAATTCAGGTATGAGATGTGACTTTGATCTACTTGGTGCTTCTAACATGTCAGCTTCAGTCGTGAATGCGTAGAGTCTGATAACAGATCTGCCACTCAACTGTAATGCCTCCCTTACGGGGCTGTTGTCTGAGGTGACAATTCTTAGTAGCTCGCTGAAGCTTTTAGCTGCTTGTGCTCATGACTGAATTCACAGCCACACTTGAACCTGTTTGCAAAAAGGGGGAGAACCTGCTACGTTGACAGTTACGCCACTTAGTAGCGAGCGCATGAAGTACTTGTAAGGTAAGAGGAGTGTAATAGCAACCTGTTTCTGAACAGGAAAAGCAGCGTATTTCTCACTGCCTGATACAGCAGCGTAACGGGGTCCATAGCACCGCATGGTGTGGCAGCGTGTTAAAGCTGGCTATGTCACACTGCTTGGGGATGGGAGTCAGCGTGGACAGACCGTGCAGATAGTACTGCTGGCTTTCTGCAGGCCTCTAAGAACAATCTTCCTTAGAGAAGATGACTGCCGGGAAGGCTTTTTCTAATTCAGTGATGGCAGCCTTTGAACGTTCGCTTTGTTGAGTTTCATTTGGAAAACAGCTTAGAGAAAGTATATAAAAACCCAGTACTTTGCCTGGCTTCCTGGTTTTTAAGCAGCCACTAGTTTTATCAGGAAAATGGGTTGTGTAACATCTCTGTAACTGCGTGCCTGCTGTTACAGAACATAGGTAAGGAGTTCTGAGAACTTTCTCTTATTATCCAAGATTGAGACCAAACAATAGTTACACTTTCAGCTGTTGTGTTCAATTAGATGCGTGCCCAAGAGAAATAAGGCTAGGAACTATAGTTAGGATCTCCTTCTACTTCTTCAAGATCAGTGTTACTTGAGTTGTTAGCAGTGTTCAGAGGTTTCACAGAGCGCTTTGTGTAAATGTCTCATGTCTAACATGGTCTTCAGTTTCAGACTAAATTGGGCAGTTGATCGAACTGGGAAATGGCAAGAGCTGGAGTACCCAAGTCCTGCATATCCAGCCTTTGCTTGTGGGTCTGGCTACGTCATCTCCAAAGACATTGTTCAGTGGCTGGCAAGCAACTCTGAAAGATTAAAGACATACCAGGTAGTAATGCATTGGTTCAGTTTTTCTATCTTAAACTGGTCTAGGGAGCAGCATGTGTACTGATTGAGTTGGCAAGAACATTGCTCAAGTGTTAGTGTTGGGTTCTCCCGGTTAATGCTGGCTTTTTGCAGTGCTTTTGGTTGCTATGCTTAGTGTCTGTTGCAGGTCAAAGCACAACTGTGTTGGACTGAGAACCTCTGGAGCTCTAATCTTGAAAGACAAGAGTACAAAAACCAAGAATAATGTATTATCACAGGAAAACTGGGAGGATTAATTTAACACCTCTAAAATAGTCAGGCATAGGTTTTTGTAGTTACCATTTTTTACTGCTGGTACATGATGCAACTTATTCTAGCTCACACAGTCATGCCTCGTGCTTTCCTGGTGCTAATAGCCCTATTTTTCATTTTAATGTGTTGTCGCAGGGTGAAGATGTGAGTATGGGCATCTGGATGGCAGCTGTAGGACCTAAGCGATATCAAGTAAGTCTGAAGAAATTCTCTGATCTTATAGAAAGAGAACATGCCCGTTGCACCAAGTAGCAAAAAGTAGGGGAAATATTTTTTCTTTAAAATTGAAACAGCCATTGGATTAAAGCGCAGAAAAAACTTAAGATGTATTTAAAAGAAAAACCACAAAATCCCTACAAACCACCCCCCAAGTTCTCTGACTAGGTCTAGCAGATCAGAGAGGGACATTATATATATTACACACACACACACACCTCTAGCTGGTGACCTTTGTGTGCAAAGTTTGTTGCTAGAAACGATGAACACATCATTCTTGGAAGTAAAGATTGTTGAAGACTAAACTCTTAGTAAGAAAAACTATTGAAATGGTTCTGTCTCTAACAGGATAGTCTCTGGCTGTGTGAGAAGACATGTGAGAGTGGCATGCTGTCTTCCCCCCAGTATTCTCCACAGGAACTGAGAGAACTCTGGAGATTGAAGGAACTGTGTGGAGATCCTTGTCGATGTGAGGAAAGATGATGGACTTGCCTTGGAAAACAGGGTGGTGTATAATGATTATGGAAGAGTCCACATTTGGATTCATTCTTGGAACAATAAGGAAGATTAAGGTATCTTTTAATGTTGGGTTTCAACTAAAGTATAACAATATTTGCACATCCCTTTTGATAACTACAAGTGGACTGATACTATTAATTTTCTATAGTATAGATGTTGATCTGACAAAAACCAAAATGTTTAAGATAAAAAAATTCCTTTTCATATAAAAAGTCAAAGACCTACTTGTAATTAATAAATGCACATAAGAATGCCAACTAGCCTGTCTTTTGTAAATTAAAGTACTACTGATTTAACTGGGTGTAGAGCTGTACCAGGATCCAGTGGAGAGCTGTGCTAAGCGCCAAGGCCTCGGGTAAGTCTTGCTGCAGCAGGTTCTGTGCTGTCCGAGGGGTTGCCCTCATCTGTGCAGGGGCTGGGACAGCTGGGGGTTTGGATTTATGTTTAGTTTGTTTATACCATTGTCATTTTAGAGAAACACAGTATCAAAGTTTGCTTATACCAAATCTTGAAGTACTGCAAACTTGGCCTGATTAGGAGGGATTTCTGATAGCTCAAGGTGTTACTAGATATGGATCTGAGGGTACACAAGTGAAAGTAAAATAAGATTGAGGAACAGCGCACCACAGAATGTAAAATAAATAGGAATGCCTTGCAGTGTGCTGAGAACTTATTTATACTGTGGTATGTTAATGCTGTAAGGTAGAATAAAGGTCTGTCGTATTTGGACCTTAAATAGTCTAAGGCTGTGCAGATACTTCTACAATTACTGCTGGTTTACTTTTGTTTGCTTTAAGGTCTTTGGAAGTAGGTGAAAACAAAAAGAGCTAGTAGCCTCTTTCAGTGCAGCACTAATTTTGTCCTGTTACAAGCAAAGAGATCGCAACTAAATCGTGTACTTGGTTCAGTAAAATACATTCTCACCGCTGCAGTGGGAAGGTAGTGTAAAATGTTGGCAAAAGGGTTACCTTGGATTTTATTTAATTGCAGCATTTAAGCACTATTTGGTATCTCTCGAGTAAGACAATTCAGCCAAAAGCAACTGCTTTCATGGAGACTGACAGTAGTATTGTATAGCCTGCTGGTGTTACGTATGAAATTCATGTTCTCCCATACGTGTGTTCAGGCAGAGGCTGTCCGTACTGTCTGCGGGCAGTCTGTAACTCTTCTGCAGTTCCAGTGGTGACTTTTCTTTCAGGCTATCAGGAGGGTCCCTTCTTACCACCGTACTAGCACACAGTCTCCATTTTCTATTGAGTAAAACTGCAAAGGCTTTAAGTCGTTGTCTAGTTCAACTTCTTTTCCTTCCAGCTAGAATAAGAAAGGGAAAAAAAACCTGATCAGACTTAAACTGAGATCTGATCAGGAAGTTGCAGTCAGGGAGGATCTGTCATATTACAGGAATGAAATTAGGTCCTAAATTACAGCGTGAAGACTGCCCTCCTTAAGTGAAATCAATTTCATTAGGTAGTATTTTAGAGCATGCTATTGACCTTTAGCAGCGTGCAGTATTTGATTGTCGAATTACCCATTTTTAACTCACTTTAGAACTTTCGTAGGACAGTTTCAGTTCTGAACCAGGAATTTTAAGTAGGCGATACAGCAATCCTTTGACCTTCTGAATAGTCATAGACTCTGTCAAGGGGAAAGAAAGAGAAGTTATTAGAAAAATGCTGCTGCCACAAAGCTGTAGCAAATTACTAGTGTTTCAGCTATACTTGCTTATAGCAACAGCAGAAGGCTGTATTGCTGCTTTGGGTCTAACACTGCAATAATGTCTCTTGTACCTGAAACTGTAACTGCTAACATCAAATTGAGAATGGGTTTCATCTCTGGTGGATAGGACAGGATATGCTACTATGGTTTAAGTGCTTTGATCCCATATACCAAATTAGAGTGTTACGACTTCATAATTCACCTTTTTTGAGTTTGTATTTACTACATGCTAAACCAAGTGACCTTTGGGACACGTACCAGTTGGGTTCTGACTACTTCCATCTGGCAACTGCTCCTTGAAGCTTTCATTACCAGGAATTGGCTTTCCCGGCACAAATAAATGGATGTCACTGTGGAACTAGTGCCATTCTTAGAAATGGTATTACACTAATTAGTCCCAAACAAACTGCCAGCAGAGTTGTAGAGTGGTTATATTATGAAGTCAGTTACATGAAGGGATATTTTTTGTAGTGGATCTTGAATGAATAAAAGTAGTTTGTTCCAGAGGCAATACTTGTGTTTGCAATAGATATACTCAATATTTTGGTTGAACTGTCACTTCTTTTGAAGCTTTATCTAAAGGCACAGCAATAGTGAGTTATTCCTGTAATACCACACATTGTACTTAGACAAATATTTTTCTATCAAACATTTTTGTAAAAGCTGTATCTATCTGATTTTATGCAACTTGTGATAATAAATGTGATTTTTATTTTAGAATAAAGCTTGAGTAAGTCTTTTCTCTCAGACTCCATTCTGACACATCTTTCCAAAACATGTTTGATTTAGAGCAAAGTCTATTCGTTCTAGTCTCACTACAGCCACTAAAACTGCAAAAGACAAATTTGATACAGGTCAGAATTGTATCTCTAACTTAATGTACTAGACACTAGACCTCAATAACTGCAGACTGCGTAGCTGGCTCTTACAACATCATGTTCTTGTTACTGGCTTAACATGTCCACCAGATTTCACACCAGTTAATTAGCCTTTGATTAATCATGAAACCAGCAGCAGATGTCGTAAGACAAGCATCAACTTTCAGTCTTCAAGCTGGACTGAAAGTAAGTATGAAGGTCAGAAAATTAAAGGCTTTTTCAAACAATTTCTACCTTTGTAATTTCTTTGTATGACAGAGTCTTCAGGGGAGAACCTTCAGGAGCTGACAAAGCCAGAGGCAGCTGCCATGCTTTAATGCAATTATTTGAAAAGGAGCTACAAATCAACTGCTTAAAGACAAGCTGAGACTTCTTACCTGGTAGCTTTTTCTCTACTGGCTTCTGTTCAGGATTCTCAGGACATCTAATTGTCAAAGCTTAAGGAAGAACGGTGAGGCATTAGCGAATGAAAGTTCAGCCCTGTTCTGGCAGGAGCACAGAGACTTTCTAGTCTGTTTATATTACAAATTGTTTCCTTTAGTTCAACCTGATCTTCTAAAAAAAAATAGGTTGTAGCCTGCTTCTGAGCAGCTAAGATAGCATTTAGTCATTCTCTGGAAAATTAAAAGTTTTGTTTTTTTAAATAATGAAGTTTTTATTCATCTTTGGTAAATTAGGGAAAATATTTTCCCAAGTGACTCCCTAATACTTAACATGATTTTTTGGTCAAAAAGAGTATTTACCCAAAAATGCTTAATTGCTAGTTAGCTTTCTAAAAATAATCTGCAGTCAAATGGAAGCTGCTTACTCAATTTAAAGCAAGTTTTTGACCTTTAAAATCTCAAAAACACCATACAAGCACATGTTAAGGAAGTTAGCATAATTCTTTTACAGATATTAAGACTCATCCCTAAAAAAGTTCTTGAGTATGTCTAGCCAACTAGATTGCTTGTTCTGTTTAGTCTTCCACCTAAATGCATTAGAATGTAATACCTTAAAATACTGTTTTGCCCATGGGGTCAAAAAAGTTCAGTTCTTCTATCAACTGGGAAACAAAGCTAAGTGAATTTTTAAGTCTGGGGCCTAACCTCGTTTAAATTAGACAGCCCCAAATACCAAAGCTACCTGTGTTTTTCTTAGCTTCTTAACTTTAGGACAGTCATTTTAAAAAAAAAATATCAGAAAACAGTGCAGCTGTTGAGGTTAAAATCTCAAATGTCTTCTATAGAGAAGTCATTTGCACGGTCAGAATGGAGTATTAATTACCTCTATTCTCCATTAAATCTTAATTAAGAAAATCATTTGGGTTGGGGGGAAAATGAGATTAGAGTACAGGGAAGCAGGTATCTAGTCAAACGCATTGATACAGTTCAGAGAAGCAGAATTACTAACTCATCAAGCATCTCAAAGGCTTTTGAACCTTTTGGTCTCCATATACACCCAGGAAACACTAAGCTTGTAAAATATTTTAAATGCAGAAGGAAGAGTTTTGACCATTTCTGGTCTCTTACTCAGAAGCTGATTTTTCAGAGTCAAAGGCTGTTGTCCCTTCAGTTCTCCTTCTTCAGGTGCACCGTACTCTGTGTGAAGGGAAGTGCACGTAGACGTGAGCCCTTCAAAGACTAAAACTCCACAGTAGCCCGAAGAGCGCTGTGCTGTTGGAACAGGCATGAGCCTGCTGCCTCGGGTGCCTCCGCAGCTAGGACACCCAGCAGAGAAAGTGGTGAGCTCCTGCAACTCTGAGTGCTGCAGAGGTGAGCCTTGATCAACTGCTAGAGCACTTTGGAGGGTGCACAGGCACGTGGGATGGGGTGGAGCAGCTGATAGGCACATGGAGGTGCTGCTTAATGGTCCCACTTAAAAAAGCCCCAGGTGGAGACAGCCACTGCCCTCTCACCAGTAGAGTCATGGGGCAGATGCCCTAAGGCAGTAGGAGCACAGGGCAAAGCAGCCAGGGGGAGGGAAGCAGACTGAAGAGAGACTGAACCAGTGCTACCACACTGCCAGAAGTGAGGAAATGCTAATTTTACTGTACTTGTACTTACTAAGACAAAGCGATGAGTATCTGGGATGGGCAGCAAGAAATTCTTCACTTGGTTTGTTTTTCTCTGGATTCCAATTCCCACCAGCAGCTAACCACTCATTTCCAAATATTTTGCGATAATCAAGCTCCGCTCCTTTTCTTTCAGCGGGAAGGATCTGTACTGACACAGGAATGGCACATAATATAATTATACAGCTTTCCAGAGAAGAAAATTTAATTAATGACACTGATTCCTCGTTCTTACTTAGGTGTTCGGTATGTTTTAATGCTACCAAGAATCTTACAAACCCTATCTCCAACAGTACTGACAGAGCCATCTATTCAGTACATTTTAAAGCTATTAAGAATCTTACAGCCCCTACCTCCATGTACTGACTGATCCATAAATGAATATTTAAGCAAAGATGTTACTGTATATGATGACACAAGGATGTATTTTGTAGCTACAGAAAAGATACTGTTCCTGCTCTATTTGGTTTAGATAATGCTATTTTCTTATTACCGAAGGCAAATACTTGTGTTACTGTCACTGAAACAGATTCAACTATGCTGGGTTTTTTTTTTTTTTTTGGCCAGAGTATGGTTTTTTTGTTAACAGTCCCACAACTTCAACACAACTCAGGCACTTGAAAAAAAACCACCATTCCTCCCTCCTGTCCCAGTCCCCACTGAGTTCGCAGCATTCACGAGCAGGGCTGGATCTTGTAGCCCCACTGACTGAGTGCCCCATTGACTAGGTGACGGAATAGTTGGTGCTTTCCTTTTCCTGCACCCAAACACACACTAATTGTAGAAGAAACTGAAAGCAATTCTTCAGGCAATGATTTAATGTTTTTCCCCTGGCTCGTGTAATTTGTTGAAATATCGTGTACCTCAGACTTGTTCAAAACCTCCAGTTGACTTATCTTGGCAATAATTAGCTGTCGCAGGGTCTCTGGGTTCTTCTCTGTGTCCATGAAAGGATTATTGTGACACTGCAGTGACCGCAAACTTGGCAGTTTATCAAGCTCATTGATAGATGACCACTGAAATGGAAGGGAACAGTCTTTTGAGGAAACACAAAACATACTTCATTTCAGAACAATACACAATAATGTTGACTTTTCCTCTACACTGACCATGACTGAAACTATTCTTTTGTCAGCAGAACCAAGTACTTTCATCCTGTTCATTTAACTAAGGAAAAAACTGCATTACATTTAATTAAGTAAAAAAACCCCACCACCCAACCAAACAAGGAACTCCTCAGCATTTTAGATCATTAGAATTCTGCAAGAGGAATTATGAGGCAGCAGAGGGATATGACTAGCTACCATAAACATGTTTAACTGAGACATTAAGAAATGTTTTAAAATTTTTAAATTATGCCTCTGTGTTGATCAAAGTATTCAAAGAGTTACCTCAGGCTCTTACACATACAATCAAAGTTTAAAAAAGCAAATTGCAAGTTACTCTTAAACAAAGATACATGTATTTACAAAATGTGAAACTATCACAGTCTAACCTACCTGTGATATTTTATTGTCATTTATTGCAAGGCGTTTTAGTGAAGGAAACATTTTAGTCTTGCATCCTAGGAAAAAGAGTAAATTTACAAAACAATAGTGAAAGCTTTAAATAGAATTATAAAGCTATAAATAAAATACTCCTTTTACATACCAAATCCAGCATCAGGAAAGTGTATAGAAGATATTCCAGTGTTTCTAAGTATTAGCTGTTCTAATCTGAAATTTAATAGATACAATAATTAATGTACATGGCACAGGAAGTTTTTTGTAAAAAATACTACCTCAGGGTTTGGTTTTTTTTTTTAAACAAAGACCTAATAAACTTCTGATGATGCATAATCACTGACAAATGAATGGCAACATCACAGGCCGCACCCAGACTTCAGCAGAGTGTTCAAGAAATACATTTTTCAGAGCGTAAGTGCAATAATTTCAAGCTTTCAAAATGGCTCCTGGATTGAAATGGTGTGATTTTTTTCCGACTGATTTTTTTTTTTTAAATAGCTTGTGGCTATTTAAAATCACGGCTGCTATTTTGGTGTACAGTGCAAGATAATAATTCTGCAAATTAGCAAAACTATTGTATTAGTCCCACAATTTTCCAGTCACTGTAACTGAAGTGCTAGGAACACACACCTACTTTCCCAGGATGGTAACCCCAAAACAAGGAGTCATAGCTCAAGCCTGTAACTACCATAAAGATGCTGCTATTGAGCGTACAGTAAACCAGAAGTATCTGTGTAAAGGGTATTACCACAGACACTCTTTTGAGAAAGAAAGTGGAAATACATTTACCCATTGCAGTATGGGAATTATTATACTGTTTGGTGTGTGTGTGGGGGTGTTTTGGGTTGTTTTTTGTTTTGGGTTTTTTTTTTTTTTTTAATTTCAAAGCATGTCTTTGTCTTTTTCAAATTCTTTAAGCTACCCCAAAAAAAGCACTGAAACTTCCAAAAGAAAGTGCCTGTGCTGAGGACGTGCCACACACTTCCTCAGTAGCAACAGTAACCTTCCCCATAGTTAATAATCAAGAGCAGGTAACAGCAAAGAATTATCACCACACTTTTTTACCTCCCTCCAAACCCTCTTTGTCTTGCTTTCTTTAAAAAAAGGACAAATGAGTAGGCATCACGGGTGTGAAGTGTTCATGGCGAGCATCCCTCCATCACAAATGACCTTTTTAGTATGCCAGCCTCACGGGCCATGCCTTCCAGCAAGCTGCCCAAGGGCTTCCTGCAGGCCCAAAGGAGCCCGAGATGGCTGTGCAGCACCTGCTGAACCTGCCTTATGCTGTCATGGTGAGAAAACTGTTCTTAAGAAACGACTTCCACAGGTCCTTTGCTTTGCCACTCCATACAAACTAACTCAATAGTCCTGTCATCTTGGATAAAACCCTCTCCATACTAATATATAAAGAACTTAGTAATGGGATAACTAACGAACGCACTTTCATTTCAAAAGTATATAATGAAAAACTAATAATAAACAGCTAAAAAATGCATTAATATACAACAAAAATAAGATTATATTAAAATAGCTCAATTAAGTAATTCAGTTACCCTGCTCAAGAGGGGAAAAATGCCTCAATTTGAAGATTTCATAAGTCTTCCATGAACATCAGTACTATCATGTTTCAGTCAACAAAGACTACGGAGATGAATATCCAGGACAAAGAATTTCCAGCAAATTTCTGTTAACAGCTACCTGGGGAGATGCGCTATGAGATGCAGCTGATTTCCATCCGGTAAGTGGTTGTCTGAAAGGTCCAACAACTTCAGGGTCTGCAGGACATCATTACCAGGCCTGCCACATTGGAAAAAACCCAAACAACGCAAACGCAGAACATTTACAGTGATTTGTTAATGAAAACACTAGTTTTCCAAAAGTATATAACTACATGCAATTAATTGTGTACATTTATAAATGTTTTGAAGTACATCACCTGAAGTTTGCATCATTTATTTTACAATTATGTCACGGTGATGTAAACATTACAGGAATGTGACTTTATCTGCTATATAACTTTGCAGTACATCAGTCATGGATGACTGGCTTATGTTACTCGTCTTTCTTACCTTTCCAAAACTGTAATATTATTAGAAGTAAGGTACAATTCTTCAAGTGCTGGCCATCCTGGAGCACAAATAAGAACCTAAGAGCAAAACTTCATTTAATATAACAAAAGTTGGAAAAAAAAAATATTCCAGAAATTATTCTTTATGCAGATTTCCTCAGAACATGTTCAGAACAAGCCATAGCTCCCAAAAGCAGAGAAACAAGTATTACGGATGGCCTAGCCCTCCCTTTCTTTCAGCTGGCTCTTTCCTGTGTCTGGATCTACCAGCACAGATGACATCAAAGGACTTCTGCATAGTCACAGGATTTACAGTTCCAGGCTTGGGGCTAGTAGCTGCCCTACCTCAGACTGTGACACCTGGAAACTAGGTTTATTTTATTCAAAAGGGCTGGACTGATCAGATTTTCCCTATGATGAGGCGAGGAAATGGCAGTATATGCTCGACCGCTAATGGGTCTGGAACTTCTGCACATCTCATCAGGTCTGACAGACTTTTTAAATGTCTTAATTTATCAGAGCTTGAAGGCTGTTTTGTCATGGGACTGTGCCAGCACACAGAACCACTAAAAGCCAAGAATTGCATTAGGTCAGCACATATCCTGAAGTTTTCAAGTACTCTAAAGCAAACCACTTTTAGTTCAAAAAGGCTACAAATTGAACAAAGATGCATTTGGTTTAAATCTTATGTCCTGAAATGACACAAAAAATATTATTTTACTTTATAAGGATTTACTTTTTGCAAACATCTACAGCAGATAACACAACTTTTAAAAAGAAACACTTATTACAAAGCAATAAAAATTGCTGGCATGAACCCTGGTTTTGTATGCAATTGTGACAATGTCAGAAAATTAGCAGTTTTAACAAATGGAGTTCCAAAAGCACTGGAACTGACCGGTCTTCTACGGATTTGTGCCTGTGAGCTGCAAACTGGGTTTTTTTGCTGAGGTTTTTCTTGTGTGTATTCTCCAGAGTCAAATTAAGTGTGAGCTCATCCTGCTACTCCTTCCTTGGTTAGGAAACTTAGAGGGGCTCTTTCCTCCATCTACATTCCTATTTTCTTGGAACTTGTAGGTAATAAATTATTTTTAGGTTCCTACCTCTTTTCAAAATGTGTTTGAAATTGGCTAGCAAATTCAATGTTTTTGAGAGGCAAGAACAGACATACACATGCACAGCATAATCGCCTAAAGCTTGTTTTTACAGGAGGTTACAGAGGTTGCAAAGCAGTGAAGTTCAGAGATCTTCAAATTCAATCAAATTCAATTTGTTATGCATATAGCTAAGCCATTCTCCCATAAACATCCACTATCCTAGACACCTTTCATCAATTATTCTTCATTCTCTCTGTTACAGTTGTATGAAGTTATACATCTGGGATGTATATATAACTGTCTCATTACAGATACAATACAAAATATTAATACTGAGATCTCCTCAAGTGGCAGCAGATGATTTGGGGCTCAACTGCTTCACATCCAAAAATATGAAACATCATCCTGCTGCTGCATCTTCCACACAGGTAAACTTATAAACTCAGATATAACAACTTCTCCTGCTCCAAAGCAAGCAGGAAACACCAATACTTTATCTCTTTGATTTGGATAGCGTTTCCCTATGTCAACAAGAGAGACCAAAGTAGTTTATCTATTCCTGATAAGGACACATGAAAAGAAGCCTGCAGTTGGAAGAGAAATTAGGTGCATGTTCACTACAGAGAACCTTTGGGGGATTCCCCCGCAAAAGTCCTGCGTTGTGATGGATGGAATAGAAAAACTGCACAAAACTGAAGTATCAGAAGACTTTTCAATAGATTGACCAAATGAGTAGAAAATTACCAAAATGAAGTGACAGTTATATCACAATTCTAAAAGAAATTCAAATTGCCAAATTTTCAACTATTGCTTAAACCAGCTTCCATATAGAAACGTTCTCAGATCTGACAGACAATTAACACTCAGGAAAGATTGGGGGCTTGTTGTGGATAGCTGGCAGGGAGGTTGGGATGAATAGCCAGTGGAGCAGCCACTGCTGATCAGAAAAGAAAAATGGAAATCCAAGACCTATTGCAAAAGAAATAAAGGCAACAAGAAACAATTGTCATCATGTAAGTCCACAATATTCCTATATTTTTAGTCTCTTTATCCCAGGAAGCAAGTAATACAAATGGAAAAGGCACAAAAAGAAGCTTAACAAGACTCATGAAAGGTATGAAACAGAGACTAGCTGTTCTCAGTTACTTGCACATAAAATATTGGGAACTATTAAATGAAATTATCAGGCAGCAAGATCAAAACCCAAACAGGTTTGTTTTTTTTTTCATACCGCACATAATTAAGCTGACATTAAAAGATGTGGATATAAAAATTTTCAAATGGGTTCTTAATACAGTTAGATATATCATGAAAGAAAAAAATCCACAAAGATTAATTAAATACAGATATATAGTCTCCAGCTCAGGAAGCCCCAGAATTCCAGATTACTTTATAAGAAGCTCTTAGCATATGCTTGCCCTTTGCCTAGAATTTTTCTCAACTACCTGCTACTTGCCAGGGTCAGAAACATGATCCTGCACCTCTGCTCTAACCCTGATTTTTCTTTTACCCTGTATAAATAGATTATTTTATACATATAAGATCTTAGTTTGAAAATAGAATGACAAATATAACATTATGATTTAAATGCTGAGTAAGAGAAAATGTTTTGGAGTCATAAGTATGAATTAATTACCCTCAAATGCATTAATTCAATTTCTCAGTCAATGGTTTCTAACTGTAAGATATTTTACAGGACATCTTTCCCCCTTGAAGGTTATATGTTATGTTTTGAACAATCAATTGACAATTAGACAGTAATAAGCTCTTTTACTGATATGTTAATAGAAATGTCAGACATATTTGGATATATGCATATAATACACTAACGAAATAACTTTTTGGAAAACTGATGCTCAAGGCATGTAAAAAGGTGGAGGTACGCATAATTGCCTAACAGTAACGCATGTCCATCTACTGTGAAAAATATTTCAAAACAGAGGAACAAATGAAAAAACCTGTAAGTCTTGTCTTCTTTTTCCCAACTATCCTCATGCCATATAGTCTTACATATGGCAGTAAGTTATTTTGAAATGTTTTTCACCATTAAATTGTTTTAATTCTAATTAAAACATTTCTAGGATTTTCAAACTTTGGTTATATTCCCATTGACAATCACTGTATTTCTCTTTTGTTGGGTCACATTCGTTATTATTTTCTATTAAAAAGGTGACTTTTCAAAGTAACTCCCCATATAGCTTAAGCAGTAACACTTTCAAGTCATTTGTTCACAGAGTATTAATGTCAGGTAGGTCCCTTTATTTTTTCCCCTTTTGTTTGGCTGCCCTGGAACACCACTATTAAGCACAGGCTTATGTCTCCCCACTTAAAAGGGAATGAATCAAATTTCATTTTTATAAAAAAGATTTCCAAACCAAAAATGTCTTTACTGCCTATGATGAATTGTCAGCTAGAGCAGAGTTTCAAAAACAAATGCAAAAGCTACATAATTTTAAACTGCTCTGAGTAACCTGGAGCTTCTCTCTGAAACTTAGTTACCCCTGGAGAACTCTAATCGGCCCGAAACAATGGCTCTGACCAGCCTTTCGGCCACCCTGGTATGGAGGAGAGTTGCTGGTAGCTGCCAACATTTTAAACACCACAATGCACAGATTTACTCTGATGAGCACTAGATGAATTTTATAGTGTTAGTAGCTGCTGAATTCTTCCATTCACTTCACCATTCATATTGCTGCAGTTATGGAAGGATTATCAACTGTCCTAGCACAAACTCCACTGATGGTTTAAGAACACGCTGAATGGACACTAAACAAAAAAAAAAAAATACAGCAATGACCCTCCTCTAGCTCTGCTGCAAGAGAAGAGAATGACAAAGTTTCTTTCCACTTAACTCAAAACCCAGTTTTGGTAAGTGCTCTATTACTGGATAGTGGCTTGCAGCAAACATCTGAAAATTCAGGTAATTTCACAATGCAGTACGTACAAAACCTGCCCCCGAGAAATCCAAGTAATGGGCTGGAATTTACAAGCCATAGTAAGTAGCGTGGCACTACTGAAATGTGCTTCATAAGCCCCATCTCTGAAAAAAGGCCCACTGCTAACATATGTGTTGGTTTTGCATGGCAAGGTTTTGGTAGCGGGGGGGCTACAGGGGTGGCTTCTGTGAGAAGCTGCTAGAAGCTTCCCCTGTGTCTGACAGAGCCAATGCCAGCCGGCTCCAAGACGGACCCACTGCTGGCCAAGGCCAAGCCAATCAGCGCCTCTGTGATAACATATTTAAGAAAGAGAAAAACAGTTAGAGAGAGCTTTTGCAGCCGGAGAGAGGAGTGAGAAGATGTAAGAACATCTGCAGACACCAAGGTCAGTGCAGAAGGAGGGGGAGGAGGTGCTCCAGGCGCCAGAGCAGAGATCCCCCTGCAGCCTGTGGTGAAGACCATGGTGAAGCAGGCTGTCCCCCTGCAGCCCATGGAGGAAGGATGAGGGGGTGTAGAAATTCCACCTGCAGCCCATGGAGGACCCCACGCCGGAGCAGGTGGAGACACCTGAAGGAGGCTGTGGCCCCGTGGGAAGCCCGCGCTGGAGCAAGCTCCTGGCAGGACCTGTGGATTCGTGGAGAGATGAGCCCACGCCAGAGCAGGTTTGCTGACAGGACTTGTGACCCCGTGGGGGACCCACGCTGGAGCAGTCTGCTCCTGAAGGTCTGCACCCCGTGGAGGAGACTCACGTTGGAGAAGGCCGTGAAGGACTGTCTCCCGTGAGAGGGACCCCACGCTGGAGCGGGGGAACGATGAGTCCTCCCCCTGAGGATGAAGAAGCAGCAGAAACACCGTGTGATGAACTGATGATAACCCCCACTCCCCGTCCCCCTGTGCCGCTGGGGGGGCGGAGGTTGAAGCCGGGAGTGAAGTTGAGCCCGGGAAGATGGGAGGGGTGGGGGGAGGTGTTTTTAAGATTTGGCTTTATTTCTCATTCCTCTACTCTGTTTTGCTTAGTAATAAATAAGATGAATTCCCTCTCTAAGTTCGGTCTGTTTTGCTCGTGATGATAATTAGAGAATGATCTCTCCCTGTCCTTATCTCGACCCGTAAGTTTTTTTTTCACTGTACCTTTTCTCCCCTGTCTAATGAAAGAGGGGAGTGATAGAACGGCTCTGGTGGGCACCTGGCCCTCAGCCAGGGTCAACCCACCACACATATTTGACTGCAAGACTTCATTCTTAATAATACATCATAATAGGGGAGAGTCATTTAAATGTTTGTATATGTTTCAGGGACTGAAACAAGTCAGAGCTTTGTTTATTCTGTGCCATATCTGTGTTGCATACAACCCAGCATCACGTATTTCAAGAATTGTCAGTATTTGCAAAGATACTAAGCCAATCTTCTGACGATGCAAAGTGATGCCAAAACAAGTACTTTGTGTCATAATGACACAAGTTCCTTCCATTTGCATTTGTTCTATTACACACATAAAAATAAGGATAAACCTTTAATAACTACAAGGAAACAAAATGTTTTCTTTCACACAAACTGTTGGGACATGAAGTTATATTGTACTCCTGCTTTATCTTGACTTGGTAATTTACAATTGTAAATGCGGTTAATTGTTTCTTATTAGACTCCGGTGCCAATATAACTTCCTACATTATGTAGGAACAACCTAAGTTACTATATAACTAATAGTTATGCCACAGCACCTTCTGTAAGGATGATTACATTTCAGTAAAATTCCATAATGCATAAATGTTTATTGTGCTTTCCTTGCCTCAAAAACCTAACAATATAAACAAAACCAGGAAAGTTTATTACCTCTGTCCATGTTATCTCAGTTTGATTAAGTGCCAGAATCTTCAATTTTGAAAATACACTGGATACAGAAGTTGAGGTAGACGGAAATTTCATTTTGTTTTCACTGTGTAAAAAGAATAATTATTAGCATAATGAATAATTACATTTAAGTCACTAATTTGTAATTATGTATTAAAGAAAAAAACAATTTTTGCAAAAAATTCTAAAAGTAATTTCCAAGGTGTCACATATTTTAAAATATTATAAAATATCCTTCTAGTTATATTCAAACATACTTCTTCCTAATTTACTTTGCTTCTTCATGAATACATACTTATTCATCTGTGGCCTCCTTCGCCCTTTTCCCTCCCCTAAGTTTTGAACATGAAAAGAATGATTTTCATTAATATTAAATGAAACAAAGTCAGATTTTGGACTTAAACTCATGGAATCACAAAATGGTTTGGGTTGGAAGGGACCTCAAAGATCATCTAGTTCCAACCCCCCTGCCATGGGCAGGGACACCCTCCACTAGACCAGGTTGCCCAAAGCCCCATCCAACCTGGCCTTGAACACTGCCAGGGAGGGGGCAGCCACAACCTCTCTGGGCAACCTGGTCCAGTGCCTCACCACCCTCACAGGGAAGAATTTCTTCCTAATATCTAATCTAAATCTTGTCCTCCTTGGGACAAGGAGGCTTACCCCTTGTCCTATTAGACTAGGACACCTACTAGACTATTGCACCCTTGTAAACAGTCACTCTTTCTTATAGGCCCCCTTCAAGTACTGGAAGGCTGCTATAAGGTCTCCCTGGAGCTCTTCTCCAGGCTGAACAACCCCAACTCCCTCAGCCTGTCCTCACAGGAGAGGTGCTCCAGCCCTCGGATCATCTTCATGGCCCTCCTCTGGACTTGCTCCAACAGCTCCACGTCCTTCTTATGTTGGGGGCCCCAGAGCTGGACGCAGTACTCCAGGTGGAGTCTCACAAGAGTGGAGCAGAGGGGGAAAAGCATCTCCCTCAACCTGCTGGTCACACTTCTTTAGATACAGCCCAGGATACAGTTGGCTTTCTGGGCTGCAAGCACACATTGCCAGGTCATGCTGAACATCTTGTCCACCAACACGCCCAAGTCCTTCTCCTCAGGGCTCCTCTCAATCCATTCTCTGCCCAGTCTGTAGTTGTGCTTGGGATTGCACCAACCCATGTGCAGGACCTTGCACTTGGCCTTGTTGAACTTCATGAGGTTCACACAGACCTGCCTCTTAAGGTCCCTCTGGGTGGCATCCCTTCCCTCCAGCGTGTCGACCGCACCACACAGCTTGGTGTCGTTGACAAACTTGCTGAGGGTGCACTCAATCCCACTGTCCATGTCACCAACAAAGATGTTAAACAGCACTGGTCCCAATACTGACCCCTGAGGAACACCACTTGTCACTGGTCTCCACTTGGACATCAAACCATTGACTGAAACTCTTTGAGTGCGACCAATCAGCCAATTCCTTATCCACTGAGTGGTCCAATTTAGAGACAAGGATGTCATGTGGGACAGTGTCAAATGCTTTGCTCAAGTCCAGGTAGACGACATCAGTTGCTCTTCCCTTATCCACCAAAGCTGTAACCCTGTCGTAGAAGGCCACCAAATTTGTCAGGCACGATTTGCCCTTAGTGAAGCTCTGTGGGCTGTCACCAATCACCTCCTTATTCTCCATGTGCCTGACCACAGTTTCCAGGAGGATCTGCTCCATTATCTTGCTGGGCACAGAGGTGAGACTGACCGGTCTGTAGGTCCCTGGGTCTTCCTTTTTTTCCCTTTTTAAAAATGAGAGTTATGTTTTCCCCTTTCCAGTCAGCAGGAACTTCACTGAACTGCCATGACTTCTCAAATATGACGGATAGTGGCTTAGCCACTATTAACTCCTTAGTGGCGATTGAAAATAAAGAGCCTACGTGACTATCCAGACGCCAGTAAAACAAAAGGATGTAAAATCCACTCTCAATAGCAAAATATCACTATAAAATAGTTATAAGATTCTCAAATCTGCAGTCTTCAAATTAGTTTTCGTTACTCACCCCCAAACAAAATTTTTTATTTCTTTCCTAAGGTCTGATCTACCTGCGTGCTATGATAAAAATCTCTCAGTGTAGTAGTTATAGTTACATACTTATGGGTTAAATTTCCCCATTTAAACAAGCTCTTAGTGAGCTGGTGGATGGCTAATCACCTGCATTCTTCTTCCAACATTCCTTGCACAAAAACTTCAGTAACAGACTTACCTGCTAATATCTGTCTGTATTTGAAGTAAACAGGTTTGCAGTCATAAGCGTCAGATTCCAGCATCAGTCCCATTTTGCTTTCCAATTTTATCACAAATAACTTCTGAAAACCCCTCAGTCTAGACTATACTTCTCAACAATGAAAAACTGAAAAAAATCATTCTAGGTGAATTAAAATAAATTCTCTGTGTTCTCATGCATCCTGATTCCTGTAAATGTTTAATGGCCAAAATCTGTATTCTATTTTTCAGACAATGATTTTTCAGACAATGTGAGTTTTCTAATTTTACAAAACTTCAGTCAACATTCATCTGTCCTAAGTACTCCTCCAGAATTTAGTTTTACATAGATGCTAAACTTCTAGGGTTCTAGTCTTTCCTTGAAAAAGGATGTCTGAAAAACATAGCACACACACGAGTTTTTTTAAGGACAAGATTTAAAAAAAAAAAAAAAAAAAGTATTTAAAAATGTAGCTCCCATTAAAATGAATATTGAGGCATCTGGTTACTGTTAGAAAGCTGACCCTGTATCTAAAAGATCCTCTTCTTTTTTGTCCCTACCCAAAGGAACAGAATCCCAAATACACATATTTGTACCTGATATTAAGTGTTTCCAGATTTTGAACTTGAGAAGCAATAGCTGTTACTGTCTCCCAAGATGATATCAGATTTTTTGATAGATTTATATGCCTAATATCTGAAATTTCACATTAAGAAAAAGAAGAAACTTATCTCAAATCTGAACTTCCTTTTTCAGAAATTAGAATAGGGTTTGGTTTTGAATCAAATAAACAGATTACACTTGTTTGGGGTAAGAGATGCTACTGCTCAGTCACAGCACATTTTATTTTGATTTGTGGTATGGAAATGGCCTATAGTTTTATAAAAGACCTTAAATTTACAAATTCTAAAATGGATTAATTTCTGTATTGACAGGAACTCCTACCAGTCCTTATAAATGAACAAATAATACCTACTTTGTATTTCTGTAACTGCTACAACACACAGTATACTGAATACATTATTTATTATATATTTGAAACCTCTGGTGCCTACAGAACTTATCACTTGTATTTTTATGGGGTTATCTATTCTAGAGTTAAATTAAAAAAAAAAAAAAAACCCAAAACAACCTGTTGCTGGAGCCTTATGAAATTGCAGTCACAGTAGCAACCTACGATGATATTTCTATTTTTATCCACAATTTGCGTTCCCTCTCAAAAATTGTAAGTATCTACTTTTTAACTCTGTAAATACTGCATTAAACTTCTAAACATAAACTGCAGTTTTAAACATTTTTAATAAAAGGATGCAAATATCATTCACTGAAATGGCCACTTGGAATGCTAAAATATATACTTCATTTGTGGTATCATGCAGTATAGCAAAAAAGGATACTAGAACACGTTCTGCCGATTTCCTCTTTCTGACCAGCATGGCTCACTGCACACTCACGCACCGAGATATCTACCAGTTGGTTCAGCTGGCTAAATGAGAAAGAACATTCTGTTAAGTAATCTTCAAACAGAAATAGGTATGTTATATAAATACCTGGTTGTTACAACTAAATAACACCATTTTCATACATATCATCTCCTTTAGAATTCGCTATGTGCAGATTGCTACACTGCAGTGTCTTTCTTACTTGAAAACAGACACATTTCCTCTATTTTTTGCCTTTACATTGCTACTACAAAATAGGCCTGGCTGAACCACTCCCCACCCCCCATAAAACCCAACGAACTCTCTTCCAACTGAAAAAGAGTGATAAAACAGGCAAAAAACTATGCACATTGGAATTTAGTTAGAGGTTCCAGGTTAAACAGGTTTCCTGTATTACTTTTTGCAAGAGGTTCTAAGTTATTTGGGCATTCTGTGTATCACTTATCAAAAAGAAAAAGGAGAAACAAGAAACAAAACACGAGTATTTTCGACTGTTTAGTATGTTCTGGGAGACAAAGGAAGAACAGTTGTGGAATTATCAGCTCAGAAGGAGACTGCCACCTACTGAACTAATACCTCCCTACTGCTGCAATCTATTACACATCATTAAGCTACTTCCTTCTTCCTTTCCCTTCCAGATAAATGAACATGACATGAACTGACTGAAAGAGTTCTTCACTAGCAGTACAGTGACTTTTTGTCTTCCCTCTCTTAGTTACAAAGTCATTACTGATACGAGTAAACAAAGATGAAATAACAGTGTACAATATTCAGAAAACGTTAAAATCCATGTATTTAAAAAGTACCATGCATTTGTATGATTGCCAATACCATGATAATTTATCTCACTAATTCCTCCTCAAACGTCATCACCTTCTGTTTTGTGAAATTAAAGTGAGGACTGTGAGCACTCAAATAATCCCATTTCTTCTCTGTAAAACACGTAAATTATGAAGCCACAATAGTAAGATTTCTTTTCTCTTCCGCCATAGTCAGTTTGGCTTATTTTTAGAGATATGACAATATTATATGCAAGGCAGCCAGCTACCATGAGCTAAAGCCCTTCTAAACCCTTATCATCCCCTTAGTCAAAATATAAATAAGCAATGTTAACAGAAGTTAACAGAAAAAACTAAAACTGACACTGACCATTATATACCAAAAGCTGTTAAAGAAGCAAAATCTTTGTTTATATGAAATTAGAATGTACTTAATGTCTTTAAAGTTTGTCACTTACAGAAACTGCTTGCAAGAAATGCAGAATACATGCAGAATACATGCATGTAACAATGTCATCATGTTTCAAACGCTATGTTACGATCAGAGTGGTGCTTCAACTTCTAGGTAATTTTGGAGAGCAATATTATTTAGTTATTTTAACGAATCCTCTAGCATGCAACTGAGACATTGTTTTACTATGAAAACTATTAAAAGTTTAATTTACTGTTTGTCCAGTAACCAATTTCAAAGTCTTCCTCCAATTTCAATGTCTTCCTCCAATAAAATGTGTTCTAGTGTTCAGAATTGAACATGATGGTGTTTACGTTAGATTCATATAATGATAGGCAAAAGATTAGGACTCTTAAAAAATTTAATCAAGAATAGTAAATAAGTATTTTATGCTGTAAAATCCTCCCAAACAGTACAGAAAGACTAATTCATTCTGTGCTTATACAGCAATAAATGTTTAAAAAAAGAGAAGCAAACTTGTAATTCCAAATTTAAAAGAAATATTGAAATAAAATCCATGGTGAAAATATGAATCAGCAATTGCAGATGGCCATTAACCCAACAACTTCAAAAATGCAACTGAATTTAAAGGAAGCCTAAACATAAAATTGTAAGACACATGATTGATGACACACAAATCACCTTAACTGTGTGCTATCAGGATCCTTGGTTTACCATTCACTGAAAACTCATGCATAAATCATATATTTCAGTAGTCTATTATAGTAAATTTGTTCTCCGTCAATCTCAGTAACACGATATTTATCATCCAGCAGGAACCCCTTTTCTGTCCTGCTGTAATGCCATGTTAAAAGAAAACAAGTACCAACATGATAAAGCACTGCAGTATTTGTAGACCCAAAGTTACTTGAATTTAGGTTGTGCGCAAGTTTCTAATTAACTTAAGAAATCTAAGAGTAACTTTTGGGGCAAGAAAGCCTACCATTTCACCTAACCCAGTCTAACTAACGGTTGCTGCTGAGAAAGAAATGCGTCTATTTCCCTATATGAATTCTTCTAGCAAGCATTTTCCAATCGGGCAACTGTGTGGTGGCTACACAACTTGAGTCAATTCATTGATCCAACGGAAAACTAACCCACAAAACAAAGAATGATTTTGTACTAGATCAACGAGCTGACCTGGCTCACCTTTTTGTTCCATAACCACCAAATCTGGTGTTCAAGCCAGAGAAAAGGAACAAGCAAGGTCGTCTCTTTTGGCAGCAGCTCACAATCACATCAGATAAAATATATGAAATCAAACACTCAGTATCAGAATTTTTGAATGATCTATTTTATTTCTTCAACAAGTTTCTTCAACATTCTTAGGCAAAACAATACTCCAATAACCATGGAATAATTATGCTAGTCATTTGAGGACCATATAGTCTTCTTTTCCTTACAGTTGAACTACTACTTGACCAATCAATCACTAAGAGTGTATCTTAGATTTTCATATTTTACACTTGCCTTTGTTGTTCTACAATAGAATCCATGCCAACAAATTCCACAGTCTTCTTTCCAAATACTAATGTGTTCTCTGTCCCATCTTGCTCATCATTCAATCCATACCGGTCCTTTACTGCAGTAAGAAAATCTACTCCAAAATTGGCCTTGTTTGGCCGGATAAATGATCCTCCTCTAGGATGCCTACAAAAAAGCAGACAAGAAAAGGTGAAATATGAAAAGTTATCATAAGAATGACTAGTCTCAAAAGTACTAATTATTATTTTTTTAAAATACTGGGAACCAAAGCAGTCAAAAGGCAATTCCACAAGCTAATTTTAGACATCATCATTGCCACTCAGTGAGACCAAGTAAGACTTGCAAATTATCATCGATAGTAGTTGACCCAACAAGTTCACATTGTGAGATGCCACGAGAACTGAAGCACCGGATCTCCAAATCTACTTACACATTAAAATTACAACGTCAATACCATTATTAGAAATAACTGCTCTGTTGTTTCCAAACTCATTATGAACTCAGTTTTTCCAGAAAATTAAGTTTCTACCTACGGACAGACACAAAGTTACCTATATCGCACAACAACTGTGCCTGGAGTCTCAGCTCAGCGCAAGGCCCATAAGAATACTCGGAATAGTCATTGTCTCATTATATTTCACTTGAGTAATTCTAAGGGAATGCAGCCTTGTCCTTCCATCCACACAAATGACATAAGATGCAAATTGTACCACTTGGAATTCTTATACTAACTACAACTTTTAAAAATTCTAATACTAACTTGGTAACGATTTTGAAACTGAATAGTCAACTGAATTATCCAGCTAACGTAATGTTCTACACAGTCCTACAAAGTTTAGTAGCTTTTCTTGAGCACTGAAAAAACTTGGTTGCGTGACAATTTCTATCAAAGTTAGCAAGGAAACACAGTATCGAGGAAGAACTGGCAGAGACAAGTTGTGGGAATGGTATCACAGAGCAGATGGAAGCTGTGATAGGAGGATCAGCCAGAAAACAGCAGGAAGAAAATTGGTGGTTATGATTACCTGTCTGCCTTCCAGCTGAGAAGAGTACAGATTTTGGTTGGAAAGTACCCAGGAGGAAGAAATCACTTATGTAAATAAAACTCCTCTTTTCAAAACAGCATGTAAACATCAAGTGGCTAATTAGAAAACCATAATATAAACCACCAACTCTACAGAGTTCAAAATTCTCTCTGAAAAACAGCAATTAGAGACCCTGAATCCTATGGACCTATTACTAATAGATGGAATAGCCTGGGCACCATATATTCACATTTTTATTCATTCACATATTCATTCATTAACATTTCTAATACTTATTTAAGTACTCTCGTATCCTAAAGAAGGATCTGGGTAGAAACTAGGTATTATTTACTTTTAAAATATTTTCAGTTTAGTTTTGTAGTGACTAAGTTTATAATCATCGCACTGCAATGATTATAAAACAAGCAGAAAGGCATATTCTTAGAGAATGTAAACCCAGTGTATACTTTCATGTTTGATAAGCGTTTTAAATTCTGAACATTTTTAATCCAGGAACTTTTGTCTTAAGTCTTTTCTTCCTTTCCTTTGAAGTTCTTCATAGCTTTCAAACATTTGGCTAGTTTAAATGTTAAACTTCCTCAAATGAAAAAATTATGTGACTCTTTCTTAACACCACTTCTTAAAACAGTAAATGACATTTTTACCATCTTAACTATAACATCTGTTACCTGCAAAGTATATCACTCCTACTTTTGCATTTAATTAAGTCAACAGCTTCATAAATGGCAGATAGTGCAGGATTCAACTTGGGCCTCTCTGGAGAGAAAGCTTGTACTCTTGTCTATCTGTAATTCACCTTAGGTCCTGCTGTATGTTTATTCTGACATCTGCTGTCCTTTTTCCTACCACCTCAATTCTCCCCATTTTGTCATTGCCATTCCTCTGCACTCAACAGTTCTGCCTTTCTTCCTCTGCTCTCCCCAACCCTCCAACCAGACCTAATCTAGACCCCCACATCTGCATCCCTCCTGTTATGCCATTTATCCTTTGTGTAGCCAAGCCATTTTTTCTGTCCTCTCAGGTCACTATTCTATTGGCATCTCCTTCCTTGTTGTCTTTGCGGGAGCTAGTTCTATCCCCAGGAAAAAATGCAAAGGAGACTAGCTACCTTGCCCCTTCATTTGAAGTGACAGGAAAAGTATGGTGCACTTCTCTCTCAAGCCCCTCCTATATTTTGTTCTGATCAAAGCAAGATCATAGTGTTTCTTTCTCCTGTTCCTATCACTTCCAAGCACTATGAATGCTATCTTATCTAATGTATGCTCAAACCTATTCCACAGTCTAAATTTCTTTTTGAGTTCCATTCTATTAATTTGATCTACTTTTTCAAGAACTGTCACAGAAGGACAGAAAAGGAGACTTTGCAATAGGAACCTATTTTCAGGCAAAATGATTATATGTTCAAGGAGAGAGGTCACTTCCTGTAACTCATTTTCCCAAAAATACCCTGCCTGTATTAACTTTCACACTAGGGAATATGAACTGTACAAGCCATATGTACATATCAAACAACTAATGTACAGCACTTGGACTCATGAAAAAGCAAACCTCTTAGCAATCAGTCTCCTAAACAGATAAATCCTAATCCAGAGAGTCATCCAGCATGCATATCATGAGATGGAAAGGACCTGCAGACTACTGATCAACCTGACTTAAGCTGAGCATTCAGAAGTCTGAGAACAAGGATTTTGCTCTCATGCATGTAAAAGGTCTTGCGGTCAGGACAGTGCACCATGCAAAAGAAGTGGTAGAAGATATGCCCCAATTTCCTTAAGCAGAGAATCTGTAATATGTCCAAGTGGGGCTCTGACAACCAGCTGGCTCTGGTTAATAGTGACACTTCTCACTGACTTTTAAAATAGAGAGGTTGACCCCAATCTCAGAAGTCAGCTTGTAGGATGCTTTCTGTTCATGATTCAGTAGCTTGAAGCAATACAACCCATCTGCTAGCATGCCCAGGGCCCTTGGAAGGTATTCATTAAAATTTAGATTAGCTAACAACTTCCACTGGTTAACCATTTCCCTGAACAAAGAGGAAATTTGGCATCATTCTTCTTTGCTAATGTAAAACAAAGCGGTGGCACCGCTCATCATTACAGGTACACAGTGGCTCTTCACCTACTAGAGAAATGTCACACACGCACACACTTATCAATACCCGAGGTATAACGCAGTAGTACCTAAACTGTGTTCTGCCAACAGTTACACACTTGAGCTGTCTGACAGTGGAAGCAAGCTTCTGAGCCAAGGAGAGACCTCAGTTTTATCAGCCTGGATAGTAAAGGTAGATGGAAGAGCATCTTTGCCCTGTATCTGCTGTTTGCAATGATTACTTCAAGGCAATTATCATCATGATGGGGGTGCACACATGACAAAGCTCTAAGGTATCATAAATTATAGCCAGTTGAATCTACATACAGCTTTTCTAGATAGGCCCTGAACAGATCTTTTTCTTTAAGGTGAAGGTGCTCAACAGACCAGACTTCTTTTAGAAGAATCTACACAATGCAGTAAAGAAAACCTTTTAAGTTTTAGAACAGGCTGTGGCAGCTAACAAGGCTTAAAGTGACACCTAACACAAATCTGCTATGGTGTATTGAATTCCTGACTGCACTGCAGCAGCTTTGCAAACATCAGCAAGTACTTGAAGTTCTTGCAAGTTTATCTTAGTCAAACAGACATGAAGGCTGAGTCTGAGCTTTCACAAAACAAGGACAGACAGACATCTGCAGTTCCAGATGCCATCTTAAGGTTCTGCTGGTGCACAGGACACATTTGAATAGTGGTTAGGGACAATGGTTTTGTTTCAACACTGTTCTAATGACAGCAGAGAGCAAAAGTCTCTGACGTGTACAGTGACACAGAGTGAAACAATCAAAAGTTCCTAACTGAGACCTTCTGAGGCTGAAAGGAATCTTGGGAACGCATTCTCCTCTTGCTAAATGGCAATCACTTTTTCTTCATAGACACTAAAATGATATTTCTGTATTTGAAGAGTTTGTTTGTGCTCCAAGTAGATATTGCTGGAGATGAATCTGTCATTCTTGAAGGAGAGATAGTCTAATTTAATATAAACAGATTTTTTGGGGGGCAGGACCATAAATTTCATGCAAACAACAACATCTGATTGGTTACAAATTCTGTCTGTAAATTTAAAAACATGTTCATCTGCAACTTATAAAACTCACTGAAAAGGGAAAAACTGAAAACATGTAATGCCTTTACCAGGATAACTTGCCATTTCAGGACTACACAATACATAAAAGTCAAAGTTCCCACAAGAAGAAAACTTAATACACAAAGGGGGAAAAAAGGCCACAAACATCCGAAAAGCAGTTGCAATTCTGCCAGGCTGAACACATCACAGAACCAAGCTTTACTCTACTTCCCTCTGTTTCCCTGGCTTGCTGTGAAAGTCCAACCTGGGGAAATGGATTACAATTTAGTATGGTCAATACTTCTAGTATCTGCTGAAATATCATGATTTCCTCTGGAAAGTGATCTCTGAAGAACAAAACATATTATTTATCAGGAGTGGACTTGTTCCTTTCAATTAAGTACTCTAAATGAGTAATACAGCAGAATGTTATTCTCATCT
Source organism: Balearica regulorum gibbericeps (assembly GCF_011004875.1). Classification (NCBI taxonomy): domain Eukaryota; kingdom Metazoa; phylum Chordata; class Aves; order Gruiformes; family Gruidae; genus Balearica; species Balearica regulorum. The sequence continues at coordinate 83,398,916 of NC_046186.1, read as the reverse complement.
TGTGAACTAAGCAGAGAAGTATGTCATCTGCTGGGGAATCCACACATATCCCCCAGCAAAATGGCAAGGATTAAAATACCTGCTAAAATAGCAGTGCCTGTGTAAATGCTACGTGTGAATGGAATACCCAAAACTGACTGAGAGGAGGGCTAAGAAGGAAGATGACCCTTCTGCCAGATTAAACAGTAACCAGAGACTTTTTTTTTGGGGGGGGGGGGCGTGGTGGTGGGGGTGGTGGAGTGAAAGGACTCCACTTAACAGGAAGCATAAAAGAAGTCTGAACATCTGTAACTGTGTGGAAAAAGAAGAGGGTGCCACAGCAGCAGGCAAAACCTGGTTTGATGCCATCAAAAACGACCCTGCCAGCAGCACATCTCTGCCTAGGCCAGACAGAGCTGCCTCCTGGTCAGAAGCTGATGCAAGTCTCTGCCCAGCGAGCACAGACATCATGGGGAACAACACATACATCCCACATCTCAGTGCGCATGTGTGCCCTCCGGGGTGCTTTCTACCAGCACGCACGTTAACAGGCTGCAGGAAGCAGTGCAGGGACACAGAAGCAGGAGCACCCACATCTCCCAGAGGAGGAGGTGTGTGCAGCTGAAGCACTCGCACACCCAGGGGAGGTGCGTGTGCTTGTCACCTACGTCTCCCAGAGCAGCACATGCGTTAACTGTGGGACAAGAACTTATTTGAATGCATACTCATCTTTCAAAAGCTGTATATAAATTTTAACACTATTCAAAGGCTTGATTACTCCTCGTTTCTCTTGAAGGACTATAGAACACAGCTTATCTTAATTACATGATGCAGTACTGCAACTGACGGCTAAAATAATAGCTTCCTCAGTTATTAGGAAACAAGACTTTATTATCAGGGGAAAAAAAAAAAACCACAAAAATGCACCTAGGGTATGCATTGGCATTTCCAGCTAATCAAGATTTGATGAACATGCTCATGATGTCAGCATATTTGGAAGTACGGCTGTTTTGTTCTTTGCTTCTCATATTCTTAAGAACTCTAATTAGTACCAAATAATATATGACCCAGGTAAACATACTGCCACGAAACATAAAAGTTTAGGTCATACTTCCAGAAAACTTAATACAAAGACCACATATAGCTGTAAGCAGACCTACTGATTTATGAAATTATGTACTATGAAGAACATCCTCTAGTACTGAGAATCTCAAATTCAGTTTTATTTTCCTCTTATGATCTCATTTTGAAATGTCACTCTGTGAAAGATTTATTTTTTTAAAAGCATTCTTTTCAAAATTACCTTAAAAAGAATTTTAAAATATCCTTTCATTGCATTTGTTTACAGTACAATCTACTCCATCAGCTACTTCTGCTTATCAGAATTCAGGGAGTGAGCAAAGTAGGCTTATAAACAAAAGATACTATTGATAAGGTTTGAGTGAAAAAATATAGAGAAATTTTATTTATTTTTATGTATGTATACATATTATATAAGGAAACATAATCCCCCTCCCCCTTAACAGTTGCAGTAAAGAGACAACATTTTAGGTTGTGAGATTTTGGGTTTTTAGCATCTTTTTGATAAAATAAGGTAATAATTTTTACTTAAGTTTGCCTACATCTTCACAATTGGTACATGAACTACGAACCTGTTTGCACACAGAAAGTTGTGTCTGTGAGTCATGGTTGACTGCTAGAACTATTATTTGTTCTCACATTCCAGAAGGACTTTCTCTGATTGGAACAAAGCAGAGTACAAAGACCAGGCATTGTAAGAACAACATGTTTAAAGATCACTACATTTAAATTTGTTATAGGTATATGCAGCTTCACTCAAGAAGATGAATCTTACAACAAGAATTGAGATCACTAAATGATCTATCTCATCTCCTGGGAGCGCACTAATGGTTGCTAGAAAAGCAACAGTCTATACACATGTATAAAGCACTGAAGTTCTGAAAAACATCTACAACATGTTCAATTGCTTCTTCTGTCCAGAGAGATTCGGAATGGTCAATTACCTTTATTATTTCTCCTACAGCAGAATATAACTAGCTTCAACTTAGAAACTGCTTCAATCAAATTCAAAGCATTTAAGAAGCAATTTCTGCTAATACATTCATAGAATGGGTTGGGTTGGAAGACACCTTAAAGATCATCTAGTTCCAACCCCCCTGCTCCTCCTCCATTCGTTCAAAGGAGATGGTTGCTCCAAGGCTATAATTTCCAATTCTCTAGCCAAGAAAAATCCAGCAATGTTGAATGTTTTTCTTCCATTAGGAGTGTCCTTATTCTCCTTAAGCCTTGCTTTATTATTAAATACAAGGAAAAAAATATCCAGTCCTCACAGGTGGTGGTGGGGTTTAATTATTTATTTTTCTGAAGAACAGATTTTGTTTTATCATTTCATTTTCTGACAATGAGGTGTCCAGGGCTTCCATCTTCCACAAATGTAGAAGTTAAGAAGATACAGACTAAGAATTCTGATTTGGACTACTGAACATGATCTACCCCTTCCCTGTTTATGCCTGTTTGGCTACAGGTAAGAGATAGTATTCCCAGAAAGGATTTCAAAATAGCTACTTTTTAGTTTTGAATTATTTAATAGATAAATTCTTCTGCTGATTCAGTGTGAGACCAAACAGCTCTACTTGCTGGCTTGAGAACAACTTAGATCTTAACTGATAACAAAGTTTATTCTTTAACAAGCCCTGAACTGCTGTCAAGTCTCGATACAAATACAGCAGCCTCCTTTGCTATCTCAGGGAATTCCACCTGTCTCCAGAAGACCTTTTGGCAGACTCAAAACTAGACCTACTTTCCCCACAAAAGAGAAATAATAATTTTAATTTTCTTTTTTCCTACGTGACACTTTACAGCAACAGTTCTAAGTCCCTTCCATATCATATTCCTATATTCACATAGGAGAAAGTAACAAGACCCATCTATTCATAAAAATGGAAATGATCACAATTTTCACAAGCTGAAAACACCTGCTCAAAGGTTAGCAAAATCATGCACTGTTACCACATGCTTTTGATTTTTCTTTTGGAGGAAATTGTCATAACAAATTTTCTCTCTTGAATCATCCATTGAGAATAAAACAAAATGCTTGTACAAATACACCACCTCTGCCTCTGCAAAAATCTTTGAACGATGACTAGTCAAAGCTAGTGAGACTCTGGAAAACTGTCACTATGTACTTTTCTTGTTCTTTCACACTTTTCCAGTCATCTGCTATTACCCAATGTCAGAGGCAGGAAACTAAGCAAGACAAATCTTTGCACTGACTTCATCTAGCTATTCTTACAACTTTTTTTCAACTTGCATGTAAATGAAAGATGATTTGCTTGTCCTCTCACCGATGGCTTTAACATTTTCAGGATAATTAACATGAGGAATTAATTTCAGAGAAAAGTCTTACACTTTCCAACAAACCAAAGCAAAAACACATCCAAAAGGAAGACCACAGACAACTTTTAATTTATTTTCTTGGTTTCTCACTTTCTTTCATATTTTCAAAAGCCTTCTATTAATTCTGAGTGCTCACTGTCAAAGGATTTGATTTATATTAGATTCATTTCACTTGAACGTGCACTCGAACAGTTAGGAACAAACTGCAATCAAACCAGCCTTTTACAGTTACTACCAGCCTTGGAAAATAGGAGGTGGATAAAGACCTAGAAATCTCTCCACTTCATCTCATTAACGTAAAACTGGCTGTGATCCAGCGGTCAAAACATCCATGTAACACCACATCCTTTCTCCAAAAGCAGCCAATAGAAAACAGTTGGGAAAAATACAACAACAGGGCAAGTACTTTAAGGATATACCCACAGGATATTCTCTCATCCTTCACCACTTCAATGCTCAGGCACTTACTGAGCTAGCAGCCCTTAGTATTTAAGGGCCACTGACGGCTTTTCTTCTATTAATTTGTCCAGTTATTTTTTTAACCTCACAAACTTTTAGCTGCTGCAGTGTCCTCTGACATGGAAATCAACAGCTTGCTGCTGTTAGCATCAACCCTAGAGTCCTGTACTCCCCAATTTCAAACACATTAAGTGCTCGAGTCTTTAAACTTAAATGTAATAGATGGATATACTTAAAAACCCCACAGAGCTACACTGTGTTTTGCATGTATTAAATGCAAGCAAACATATTTAACAATTCCTCAGTGATACAACTATAATCCAAATCATTATCAGGAACTTGGTATTTTCCCTTAAGATGCATGCAAGTCATCTTAAGTCCAAATCTAAACTATGTTTGAGACACTTAATACGAACCAATACTTCAGTTCAGGATTACCTAAGGAAGATAAGTAGGACATACTGATTTCCTTACTAAAGCAGAAGGTCTGAACGTACTAAAAGGAATATTAATAACATCCAAAAATCACATTTTATTACATATTTCTTAAAACACGACTTGTACTTTCTAAGTACTTACCATATTGTAATACCTCTAACTGGATTAATAACAACACAACAGCCTTTATGGCATAGCTAGTCACAGCATTCAGATTTATTATCTTTTTAGTATCAGCCAACTGATAACAAAAGGGTTTGCCCTAAAAATTGCAAAAGGGCATTTTCCCATAATCATCTTGTCAATACACATGACATGCTAACACTGTGAATCAACTCACCTGCACTTAAAATACTGTGTTCCTTCATAGGTACCATCATGCTTTCCTCTCTGAGGATCATCCCATTCAACACCAAGCCAAATTCCTGAAAAATATAGTAGGTACATTTTCAAATTTATGGCATCGTAGCCAAAGAAATCATGGTTGGAAGGAACCTCTGAAGTTCATCTATTCTAACCTTCTCTCTCAAAGCAGGAGATTATCATCAGCACTAAAACAGGTCAGCTAGGTAAGTCTTCACCTAGAAAATCTCCAAGGAGAGAGAAATTCCAATTTATTAGTGCAGCCTATTCCAGTGCTGCATTACTTCTATTGATATTTTCCTGCTGTCCAATCTGAACCTTTCCAGCCACAATTTGTGGCCATTGTCCCTTATTATATAAATCTAATACGAGTAAGAATTTGGCTCAGTCATCTATGTAACAGTCTTTCAAGCAGCTGTAGGCAGCTATTAGATGCCCTTTAATCTTCTCTTCACCACACTAACCAAGCCCAGATCCCTCAATCTGTCTTCACAACACGTGTACATGGTCTATGCCCTTGGCCACCCTGACAGCCCTCGACTGGATCCTCTCCAGTTTATCCACAGCCATCTTGAATTGGCATGGCCCCAAACCAGACACATTATTCCAAGTGCAACCTTATCAAGAACCTCTGCCCCCAGAGGGGGAAAACAGCTCCCTTTGTTCATCATTTTAATGTAACCCAGTACAACATATATCTTGCTTGTGACAAGAGCTCACTGTTGCCTCATATTGGTGACAGTATTCACCTTAACTCCCAAGTCCTTTACAATAAAGCCTGTGGGTTGCTAGTGCTTCCTCATCTGTACTGGTACATGGGTTTATTTCACACTACATGTGGAAATTTATCCTTCTTCTTGAATCTCTTAGACCCAGACTTGAAGTTCATAAAGCTTGCTCTGCATTGCAATTCTACCTTTTGTCATATCAGCCTGTTGATGGTGAACACTGCTCATTATCTGAGACACTGATGAATATGCTAAATAATAGACACCTCAGCATTTATTTCTGTAGTGCTCACACATTACCAGATATCAAGTCTTTGGTTACCACTTTTCCACTTGACAGACCTGCGGACTTTCAACCCACTTAACAGTTCAGTCATCTGGCTTATATTCTCCTGCGACCAAATAAGACTCCTTATAGAGACAGTATTAAAATCAAGAAATACTACATCCCGTATTCTCCCTTTGTCCGCATTCCAGTCATATCATCATAGAAGGTAATTAGCTTTGCTTGTTCTTCTTGGCAAGTATCAAGTATTCCCAACTACCATCTTGTCCTTCATGGGCTTGGAAATGGACTCTAAGAGAACATGCTACATGATCTTTCCAGGAACCGAAATGAGGCTGATAAGTCTACAGTTCCCTGGTCATCCTTCTTGCCTCTTCTAGAGCTGTAAGCAAAGCTAGTCTTCTTCCAAGCATCAGTAATCTCTCCATCCTGTCACCACAATTTTTCAAAGATGACACATAGTGCTCTCACAATCAGACTGGTCAGATTTTGCAGCAAGCTAGGCTGAGTCTTACTTGTTGCCATGCATTTGAATATGTTATCAAAGGACCGCCTAGTCTGTCGATCTGCTGCTGCTGCCTGTCTCCTTCCCAGACTATGCCCGTACACAGAGATCAGGGAACAGACTGTCCACAAAAACTAATGGGAAAAGGAAGGCACCAAGATCTTTCTGGTGTAAGAAAAAACATAACCAATTTCAACCAAAAGTACTTCTCACACTCCTTTGATAACTCTGACTTCTAAAAAACCCAACAACTTATCTAGATTAGAAGCTGCCATATCTACACATGAACAATGAGGAAAACCTATTTGCAAATTGTCACATTCTATCAGTCTTTTTTTCTTTTAAATTAAGAAAAGCATTAGAACTTAAAAAAAAAAATAAAATCATTCAATGTAAAAGTTATTTACTATCGCGATGTTTACCTGCTGTAGGAGGAACACTGCCAACATAGCGCACAGTTGCATACTCTGTGCCACACACAACTCTCCGACCCAGCGCATCGGAGGGCGCCCAGGCACTCATCCTGGGAAAAGCCAGGTCCGAGCGGCAGACCTGCAGAGACAGAAGCAATACCCTTAACACGCACAAGCCACCGCTTTCACAACCCCCCTACCTTGCGTTCTTTTTTCACAGCACGCTGCACTCCCGAAGCTCAGGTTTGCCCTCCCATACTCCCTGCAGCTTGGCACAGGTAAATGCTCTCGCAACGCCCCCCCCGGCACTTCCACCGCCGCTGCGGGACCGTCCCCCATTGCGGAGCAGCCTTCTTCGGCTGTGCTTTCAAGCCACAGACCGCAACCCGCCCTCCCAGCGGCGCCCTCCACAGCGGGGATCGCGGCAGGGATCGCGACAGGGATCGCGACGGGCCCTCCCGCCCCGCCCCCGTCAGGGCGCTGCCAGCGAGAGGCCAGGCAGCCGCCCATGCCCCGCGAGAGACCGTTGCTGCGCGCGGCTCGGGCGGGCAGCGCCCGCGGCAGGTACAGCCGTTAAAGTAAATCATCGCCTCTTGGCCGGGGGCGAAGCAGCCGCAGGCGGAGGGCAGCTAAGGCGCCGGGCGGGAGGAGCAGCCCCGGCCGGGCTCACAGGCCGGCTCACCCTCTTCACACCCGCGCCTGGGAACTGACCGCCGACGCTAACAGCTCCGGGCACAGCCGGCCCCACCAGCCCCCTCTTCCGTGCTGCGCGGACTGACAGCTATCATCCCACCCCGTCTGGCCTATCGACGTACTCCTATTGGCCCCAAGCCCCCAGTGCCGCCCTAGCTTGGTCGTTATTGGCCTATCCCCTTCTTCGACCGCGCTCCAGTCATCGTCTTCACGGGCAATCGACGTGGGGCGTCCCCGCCGTACAGCTTTCTGGGTAATGTAGTTCATCGAGGCGGCCACGCCGCGCGGACTTGCCGCCCCTGGACTACACCTCCCAAAACGCCGTGGGGCGAGAAGAGGGCGCCCTGATTGGGTGAGTAGGGCGTGCGGCGGGGCGGGGCTGGGAAGAGTGGCTGCGCGATGCGGCTGCGCAGTGCGAGCTCGCCTTCCGGGGCGGGAGGGTTGTCCCGGCTGCTGCCGGCCGCCTCTGAGGGGGTTTTGTCTGCCCAGTGCGGAGCGCCGGGGCCGGGCGCTGTCCGCGCACCGTGCGCAGGCGTCGCGGCCGGAGGGCCTCGGCCAGCCTGGGAGTAGCCGCGGATGGGCTTGTAAGGAGGCAGGGAAGCTCCCCCAGGAAACGGCTGCCGTGTTAATGTTTTGAAGCAGCGTGTGGTAGACAGCCGTACAACTGTCGGTCTGATACCGAGCACGATACTGCTATTACTGATTCACCACGTGGCTGATTAAAAGAAAGCAATGGATTCTGCATCGAGCAACACAGATTCGCAGGACCTCACCTTGCCAGGCTGCGCTGGCTGGGCCTCTTTGGGATCAAACCACTGGTTTGTTTGATTAAACTGCTGTCGCTGAAATCCAACTTGCTTAGCACATTTCAAAGCAAGCAATACACCTTCTTCTGCCTAAGTGCAAGCTGGGTGTTGCACAAAGGTAGTAAAGCCAGATTTAAAGGCTGGGGTGCTCTCCTGGGAGACAGCGACTGAGGAGAACGTGGGCGTCCCAGCGAGTGGCAGCGTGTTCCCCTGGTGCAGCCGCTGGCCAGGGAAGCTGCTGTGCCCCTTGGTTCTACATCAGCGAGCACACAGAATAGGGAAGTTGTATTATCTCACTCAGTATTTGGCATTGCTACATTTGTTGCTGCATTTATTTCAATATCCACTATTTAAGAAAAATATCAATTAACAGGAAGAGGATCCAAAGAAGAGCCATAACAATTGGAGAATACAGCTTATAAAAAAAGAAAGACTGTCCAACACGTGTAGATTAACAGCAAAAACAGAAACACTTGACTGGATTCTTTCAGTATCAATTGCAGGGGAATGGAAATTTAGTAAGAGCTCTTCAGTTTCATAGAGACAGGTATGGCAAGATCTAATAGCTTTTGCACAGTTCTGTGGTTATAAAACCAAAGTATCCTAATTGACATTGTCCACATTTGTTCATCTCTGATGTGCTTCATATCTCAAACTCTCATAACAACTCTTAAGTTGCAGAGGCATAGATTCAATGGATGGACCATTCGGTGGATGAGGAATTGGCTGGATGGTCACGCTCAAAGAGTTGCGGTCAACAGCTCAATGTCCAAGTGGAGAACAGTGACGAGTAGCGTTCCTCAGGGGTCAGTACTAGGACCGGTACTGTTTAACGTCTTCGTCAGCAACATGGACAGTGGGATCGAGTGCACCTTCAGCAAGTTTGCCAACGACACCAAGCTGTGTGGAGGGAAGGGATGCCATCCAGAGGGACCTTGACAGGCTGGAGAGGTGGGCCCATGCAAACCACATGAAGTTCAACAAAGCCAAGTGTAAGGTCCTGCATGTGGGTCGGTGCAATTCCAAGCACAACTACAGGCTGGGCGAGGAATGGATTGAAAGCAGCCCCGAGGAGAAGCAGTGTGTGCTTGCAGCCCAGAAAGCCAACTGTGTCCTGGGCTCCATCTAAAGAAGTGTGACCAGAAGGTCGAGGGAGGTGATTCTGCCCCTCTACTCTGCTCTTGTGAGACCCCACCTGGAGTACTGCATCCAGCTCTGGGGCCCCAGTACGGGAGAGACATTGAGCTGTTGGAGAGAGTCCAGAGAAGGGCCATGAAAGTGATCCGAGGGCTGGAGCACCTCTCCTACAAAGACAGGCTGAGAGAGTTGGGATTGTTCAGCCTGGAGAAAAGGTGGCTCCAGGGAAGATCTAACTGCAGCTTTCCCATACCTGAAGGGGCCTACAGGAAAGACGGTGAGGGACTGTTTATCAGGGAGTGTAGTGACAGGACAAGGGGTAATGGCTTTAAGCTGAAGGAGGGTCAATTTAGATTAGATGTTAGAAAGAAATTCTTTAGAGTGGTTGCCCAGAGAGGTTGTAGAGGCCCCATCCCTGGCAGTGTTCAAGGTCAGGTTGGATGGGGCTTTGGGCCACCTGGCCTAGTGGAGGATATCCCTGCCCATGGCAGGGGGGTTGGAACTAGAGGATCTTTGAGGTCACTTCTATTACATTAAATAATTCCATACACTCTTGACAGGCAGCATATTAGTACTATTTGATTCTGTGATAGTGATTACAGCAATCAAGTACAGGTATTTATTAACACTAGTATATCATTCAAAGTAATTTGGATAATATGTAAATTCTTTGGCGCACTGATGGCTTGCATCTTCAAGGAGCAAGCTTTGAGAGCATTCTTTACTGTCTGGCATAAAGCAGCTGCTCCCAAAAGGAGCATTCTAGTGAGGAACTCTGTGCCTTTACCTTCGAGTCCTTTGCCAAAGGTAATGTGTTTTCTTAAGTCAACTAATGTCTTTGGAAAAAAAAAAATAGATACCTTAGTCCTTTTTCCACATCTTTGGTGGTGTTACTGTCTCCTCTGGGTTCCTCAGCCCATTCGTATCCCGCAGAGGGCACCCTTTGAACGATCTGTTCCAGTTTTAAACAATGCTGAAGCTACATAGACAGTTGTACAAGTACGACAGCAGAAACAATGCCAGTAAGCCGTCTTGCTCTCCTTTTCTGACTCATTCACTGTTCCCGAGTACAATCCTGAGAGCATGCTCCATTTTGACAGGAAAGTTGTTGAAAACAAGAAAATACTTTTCACTATCTTTCTGACTCCAGCAGCATGTTTGATAGGTAATTCAGCCGTTCTCAGTATCTACATGCATGTTGTTGAATTTATGTACTTAGTATTTCTAAAATGATAATGAAAACAGCATAACTTACTGTTTATGCTATTTCTTTGCGTTTCTTTTTTCATGTTTTAGCACTGTAATCAACAAATAGCTACAGTTCATCCAATGTACTTGACAAGAAACAGGACAGTCCCAATGCCAATAAAATAACTAGACCAATTTAACATTTACATATCATTATCTAGAATTGCAACTTCTGCATTTCATAAGCACCTAAGTGAAAAAGGATTTAACTTCAGAATTTGTTGAACATTCATTTTGGTTGGTGTAAAATATGAGATTAGATTTATAGCACAGTTTTTACATTTCTGGGAATAGCAATGACAATTCCTTCATTTGGTCTTTACTTTGACCTGTACACCCCATCACACCCCCCAAAAAAAAGAGACCATAAGTAGCAATAGGTTCTTTGGTTAAAGCCACAGAAAAACTGTAGGAGTCAGTTCCATGCTTCATGTATTATCTCTGCAATTCTATTTTTAAAGAACTTTGTGGTTTTTCCTGTGCAAACACTTCTATTGTTTTTTTCCTTTTTAATTTGTTCACATGGCCTTGGTGTCAGCCTGATTTTAATAAGTTGGTGAAAAGTTGTTATGCGTCCCTCAGCTAACAGAAGTTCACTGCAGAGTGACATATACTAGATTACAGCAAGAGAACAGGCCAGTTTTGTGTATTTCAAAACAGCACAACCAAAAAATGTATGTTTGCTATTTTTCATTTTTACGGACTTCAATAATTACTTTACTGAGTGATTAAGTAACTTATACCATATGTTCCAGAAACAACAACTGAAACATTATGAAGAGAGGGAAAATAATCTACTGTGATCAAGAAAAGATGCAACTGCTTACTGACAGCATATAATTCATATACTAGCAGAGTAGAGAGTATTTTCATGGAGTTCAAAAGCAGAAAGTTATCTGTGATTTCCCTTCACATCAGACTTCGTCTTCCACACAAATTCATGTCAGGTTTTGCAGTGCTCTCCCTGGAAGTGTCATGTTAGGCCTTCTTGGGGTATCTCCCACAGTTCTCTATGCTGTAGTAAACCTAGAAACTCATTGAAAAGGTATTTACTGAGCAAAGTGAGAACGTATTTGTTCCCTAGGGCACACGGGTGAGGAACACTATCAGTATTCATGTGGTTTAACCTGAATCTTTACTATAAATTTTGCAGATAATACGCTTGAATGAAAGTGAATTAACGAATCATGGATTATTCCTAGCCACACCTCACAAAAGTGCCTTCTAAAATAATTGTTAAAAAAATGCTGCAGAAAAGGTGAACACTGGTGCTCAGCTATAATAAAAGTTATTCAGGAAGGATGTTAATGTGAGGCAACAATCAAGACAAGTAGGCACATAGCAGATTATGTTTCCCTGGCTTCAAGAATAGAAAAAATGTTAGAGAAAGAAAAATGCAGTAATGAAACAATGTACTCTGTTTTATCCGTACCTTTAATCAAAAACTTAAGATCATATGTGCAACTTATTTATATAACTATCAGAATAAATAATTTTTAGCTTGAATATCTCTTACATTCTATTTGGAAAGCAAGAAGGGAAGCTCAGTGAAACTAACCACGGTCTTTAGCCTTTCCTAACAAAGTGAAGGAGATGCTGTAAGATGAGGTGAATTACATGAGGCAGCATCAGGAACCTAAAATGGGTTTTCTTATTCTTTCAAATCCTTTCCCTAGCTCTGTTCTTGCCTCTGTCCACCTGCCAGCTCTAACATTCATCAGGCTCTTGCTGAGTGGGATAATTCATTAATCCAGACAAAAATTAACTTCTCTCCCCCAGGGCTAGTGAGTTAAGTTCTTTCACAAACAGGCCTAACGAGCATTACCACCAAAGCAAAATAGGTGTTGAAAGCAAATGGGCAGGAGAGGGAAAGGAGCTCAAGCTATATGGGACAAAATTTATAGCAATATAAAATATGTTACAGGCTTTAGCTTCTTGGGAAAAAAAGGTTTCAGGCATTTCAAGATTGCAGAAAATCTTGGATTACTTTGTTGAAGGCATACAATGAGCCAAGATTTAACATTTCAAAAGCAGACACAGACTATTTTGTTTGTCCAGGATCAAAATAGAGTTTGATAGTATTGTGTGTGGTATGGTATTAGTAGCAGAATAGAAATATAGCTGAAAAAAGAATTACAATGAAAGTACTGAGCAAACAATACAAAGAACATAGTAAATAACAAACCTGAAATGTAAAAGTGATAAGATTAAGACAGAATAAAGAGCAACAGATGCTTATATAGCTCTTGTACATGAATAAAAGCCTAGCCCAGTTTAGTGCTAAAGACATATTAAGAGTTCAAACCAGTTTTATAGAAGGACATGCAAAAAAACCCCCAACACCAAAACCCCTACAAATCCTATGTTTTTTTATACCATGTTAGCACTTTAACAGTAACTGGGGAAAGAAGCCATTAATATAGGAAGTTTCCATAGCACATGGAAGCATTTAGATAGTTAATAATTAGCAAAATCAACCATAAAGTTGAAAGCATAAAGAAATATCAACAGCTACTTTCCCACTGCCACTAACATTTTTAGGCTGTTTGTATCAACAACTGACTGATACATACAAAGTTGCACTTAGCTTGTACTTGAACAACCTAAGCTCCAAGGGAGAGATGGAAGACAAGCTATCTCCTCACGAAGGTCCTTAAGTGATGCAATTTTCACTATAATTGATGGGGATAACATCAGCCTTGGAAAAAGCAGAGACAGATGTTCCATCTGTCTGACAGGACAAGGGGAATGGGTTTAAACTAAAAGAGAGTAGATTTAGATTAGATGTTATAAATAAATTCTTCGCTACGAGGGTGGTGAGGCACTGGAACAGGTTGCCTAGAGAGGTTGTGGAGGCCCCCTTCCTGGCAGTGTTCAAGGCCGGGTTGGATGGGGCTTTGGGCAACCTGGCCTAGTGGAGGGTGTCCCTGCCCATGGCAGGGGGGTTGGAACTAGAGGATCTTTGAGGTCCCTTCCAACCCAAACCATTCTATGTTTCTATGATCCAATTGCTGGCCACTCAAAAACAGGTGACAGCATTCATTTACATCCAGCATGCATTTACATCTAAGCAAGCACACAATCAGAAAACAGACTGAGGTAAGGCGAAATGTTTGGGACTGATAAGTATTTGGATTTTTCTTTTTATGTACTGCAAGAGCTAAACCCCCCAAGAAATGCACTGGGAATTTGATCCAAGTAGAACTTGTTGGCAATGGTAGGAAGATAGTAAGGGGAGGAGTTCTGGCTCAAAGGGATTGACATTGAAACCAGCACCCCCTTTGTTTCCCCACGGGCATTTCCACATGCAACTCAGATTTCCATTCCACAGCAATGCATCTCTTGTGAAGATCAGGAATAAACCTACTCCCTGTGTTGTGGGAGGCACAGCAACAGAGAGCAGCACTTACCAGAACTAAACTAGTTCTGCCACAAGAACTCTCATGCTGCTTTACGGAATTGATTTTCCTAACGTGGCTTAACACCAAGAGCTTGTACCAGAGCCAATGTTGGAGAATGCTGATGAGGATGCACTGTCTCATGGCACCAAATAGAAAATCTACCTTTAGTACAGAGCATCATCACTGCTGATGCTTAATTCTAAAAGATGCTTTGAATACCCTGAAGGCAGAAGTGTAAGACAGAGCTGTAAGGTTTCTTGTTTCTTGTTGTATGGTCCAGCTTTCTTTTCCCAGCATACTTTTCCCTTCTTACCCATTTGTGGTTTAAAGGGCCTACAGCTGGAAAACTTCCAATGTACTTTCTCCTAAATTAACAGAGGCACAGTCTACAATATATGGTATTAGAATAAATACCAGGGTGAGTTGCCAGAACGAACCAAAGCAGCAATGACACAGAAGAAGTCTCAGCTGGTAGAGAAGTTTTGTATAAAACTAAGAAAAGCTACCTTATTAGGAAAGTTTGATTACACAGAACTGTTTACATCCAGCAACTGAGCTGACACGAAATGGCACTAAGTGAACTTTGCATCGCATATGTTAGTTAAAATATCCTAATAGGCACAAGGATATCTTTTATGGTAAGACTAGGAGAGGAGATTCTCCTGACACCAACAGTTTTCCAGTGCTCTCCCACATTCAACATCAGCTGCAACAGTGCTTAAAAATTCCCAAGACATGGCACAAAATAAATGTTGTACTTTGCTGCAAACAGTATTTTCTCATAAAACATTAATAATTTACAGGCTTACTACTAAGCACTGCAAGTTATAAAAAAGGAATTACAATTCTGTCATTAACATTAAAGAAAAGACACCTTTCACCAACTTTAAGCTATTCAGTCCTGGTGACCAGGTCCATTCAGTGAAGAGGCTAATATTCTGTGCCTAATCACAGAGCAGACAATGATGCCTTCTCAGCATGCAGATAAAAGGCACAGGCTATCATCCATAACTTCATAATGTCTCTGACTAAAAGCAGTCATCCTGATTTTTTTCATGCTTGATCACTTCCAGAAGAATCTTAAGGCTGCCTAGGGAAGACATTACAGCAACCTCTTTCAGTTTGTTTTCTTAGTGGGTTGAGACCATGACTGTACCTGCTTTCCAGGTAGAGTAAATGAACACCTGCTTAAAACTATCCTTCAGCTGTCAGAAGCTAAGTACCTCTGGCCATTTCTTTTCAGACTATGCTTGAGCTAACACCACCACTGATAGCACCAGTCCTATCTCTGATCCAAACCATTATCTCCCTATGCCAAAGCAAAGCTTTATGTAGCTGTGAAGACTAAGGAAACTGAACCTGATTAAAGCCAGCCCAGCCAAGAAAAAACAAACATCTCTGCTTATGTTTTGTTCACCTTTATAATATATTATCTATAGATAAACAGAGGATTTTTTCACTTAATCAGCCCTCCCCTCTCATTCTCAGTTACAGTTCTACTTTGGTATGTCTGTGTACGTAATCTTAAAGCACTATTTAAGCAATTAGCAGAACTGAAGTGGTATTATAGCTTGTAGAACAAGATGCCGTACTTTGTTTTAGCTAAAAATTACAGAACTTGTCTCTCTAGAGAGACCTATAACACACCTCCAGACAGCAATTCAGAATAGGAATGCAGTATGAATTATGAATCAACTCCTGCAGAAGCCCCTCTCAGTTATAAGCAGAGATTAAAGAGACCTGCACCAATTACAGTGTCCTAAAGTTACCTGGTATGAATCCCATTCCATTTTCAGTAGCAGCTTAGCATGTTGCTATTTAGTCATACATATGAGCTCAAATGCATAGATTTAAGTCCCTGGCTACAAAATATTTGACAGTTTAAAAATCTAAAACCAGGCAATCAAAATTATTTACTTCAGAACTAGAATCAGCTGCAAACTTATTCCATTGCATCAGCAAAGCATCTTTTTTCTAAGGTACTCAGAAATCTTTATAAAGCTACAATTTTACACTAAACATTAGTCTTACTTGCATATAAAATACTGTCTTTTATAATTCACATTCCCCTGAAATGCCCCCAGAAGCTGGATATCATATTCATTATTTTTGCAGTCCCAAGCACAACTACAGGCTGGGCAGAGAATGGGTTGAAAGCAGCCCTGAGGAGAAGGTCTTGGGGTTGTTGGTGGACGAGAAGCTCAACATGACCTGGCCATGTATGCTCACAGCCCAGAAAGTCAACTGTATCCTGGGCTGCACCTAAAGTGTGACCAGCAGGTCAAGGGAGGGGATTCTGCCCCTCTACTCCACTCTCATGAGAGCCCACGTGGAGGACTGTGTCCAGCTCTGGGGTCCCCAACATAAAGGCATAGACCTGTAGGAGTGAGTCCAGAGGAGGCCACGAAGACGATCAGAGGACTGGAGCACCTCTCCTATGAAGACAGGCTGAGAGAGTTGGGGTTGTTCAGCCTGGAGAAGAGAAGGCTCCAGGGAGACCTTCTAGCAGCCTTCCAGTACCTGAAGGGGCCTACAGGAAAGCTGGAGAGGGACAATTTACAAGGGCATGGAGTGACAGGACAAGGGGTAATGGCTTTACGCTGAAGGAGGGTAGATTTAGATATTAGGAAGAAATTCTTCCCTGTGAGGGTGGTGAGGCACTGGACCAGGTTGCCCAGAGAGGTTGTGGCTGCCCCCTCCCTGGCAGTGTTCAAGGCCAGGTTGGATGGGGCTTTGGGCAACCTGGTCTAGTGGAGGGTGTCCCTGCCCATGGCAGGGGGCTTGGAACTAGAGGATCTTTAAGAACTGAGTAAGCCGATCCATCTGGTCTTCACAAGTCTAACACAAATATCACACAATAGTTTTATGTACATCATGATTGCAAATACCTTCTTCTGTTATTTAACATTGTACATTTTAGTTTACTAGAGCATTGTTTGAAAATGCACAATACACTCAGGTCAATATAATTTAACAGTTTCAGCCAGAAACTTCAATATCCTAGTTAAAGATATCAGGTTTATGCCTGAAATAATGCTGATTGTGTAAAGATGATAACATTTAGATTCAAAACTTGCTTTAACAAAGCCATCTGTAAGCAGCTCCGGTCAAGACTGTATAGATAATAGGGTATATTTTTCGATACTCAGTGACAAATTGTTTTTAACAGTAATTTCTGTAACATGGCTACAAGAAAAAGTTTTAAGTGAGACTGATGATCACACCTCTCAGTCTATTTATTTTCCACATTTTAAGAAGAGTTTTAATCCACTGCCAGGAATTAAATTTTTAGTTTTCAGTTTCTTTGAACATTTTGCTCAGCTGTTCAACTAGTGCTACAAGCTCAGGGTTTCCCCCAAGTGATTCAATTTGTTTATAGGCTTCAGATTCAAGCTCTTTCAATGTATTCCGAGTGTACTCAAAGGAACCCATATTTTCAAGGTAATGTACACAGTATTTTTTTATATCTATGTTCTCCGTCCTTTGACGTAAAATGTTTTGCACCTGAGTACTTTCAGGTCTTGACCAAATTGCATGAATGGTTGGGAATGAGAACTTGCCCTCAGTTAAGTCTTCACAAAAACTCTTGTTTTCAGTATATTCTCTGGAGTGCAAGTTGGCATAGTCATCTCTTATTTGGAAGAAGAGGCCAAGCGTGTTAAGAAGTGGCTTTAAGTCTTTTTTATAACTGGAGAACAGCTGCATGAGGCCTACGGCTAACCCAAAGAGACCACCGGTCTTCTGGAGTACCATAGCTTTATATTCAGCTTCTGTAGGACAGGTGTAAGTATCCCTCCAGTAAATATCCAAGCCTTGACCTTTATGGAGTTCTAGAAGTTGACGGGTAAAAACTTTAACAGCATCTGGATGATCAAGGGTTAAAACCTTCTCTAAGCCAAGGAAATACACATAATTAGCACAGTTGATTACAGATGGAATTCCATAGATACTGTGTGCCACTGGAAAGCCCCGCCGTAGCTTTGAATTATCTTCAATATCATCCACCAGTAGGCTTGCATTGTGCAACATCTCTGTCACTTCAATGATAACCTATTACAAGAAGAGAACATGATTAAGCTCCCACTGTAATTTAACCTCCAGTTTTGCCAGATCTTATCTGAAATGGGTAAGGTTTTAAAGAATGATATTCTTATTACTGAGGTTCCCCTTTAGACCACTGGCTTTTATACTATTAATACACATGTATGACTCCTCTTCATCAGCCAGTTTGCTGTTAAGTCCTGGATCATGTGGTCTGTCTTGTGTACTGTTTTCAGATTCAAAGTGAACTTACTCCTTGAAGTGTTTCCACTTACATGCTCCTCTTCATTGTTGCTACAGTTCTAAAATATGCCATTGTCTAGGAGTCATGCAGTAACTACTATTAGAAACAAGAATAGAGGAAAAGAAAAGCATCACAACGTTGTGACACATTTAGATTCACTAACCTGAGATCTCCCAAAGTCAGTTCTTTAGAGTGTCAGGTATCATCCATTAACACATTTGTCTGGTAAACCTTGTTTTGATAAGTGGAGAGAGTTCATCTTTCTTTCCCCACACTGTGTAGTTATCTTCAGTACTGAGCTCTTAAAGGACAGACTATTCTCTCTGAAACATCATTTGGAAAATTCTTGGCAGAAAGGCAACAAGTACAGCTTCTTTTGTAAAGCCTCCTACATGCTTATTACTTGTTACTAAGTAGACCAGTATCACGTACCATCTGAGGTACACAATAAACAGTTCAGAGCATCAAGCTTGTAGTTGACTACAATTGATTAAAAGTGAACCTTAACAATTCCAAAGCAGAACAATTCAAGAAGAAAGAGTTTTAACACTACACACTGTTTCTATTGCACAGCTGCTATGCAAGAAACAGGTATGTTCTGCACCTGCTTAAATGGAAATAAATTATACAGTATGTAGGTTTGCATGCTTAAAACTCATTGCAAAACATCTGATTAAAATCAGATTTTAAAGCTAATGAACCAATTACACTTGCTACCTACAAACATTGCACTCAGTCAACATTTATCAGAACAACTGCTCTAAAAAATACTAAGGCCACCATTAAATAGTGGCAAGTACCTAGTATGGTCCTATTTGGTGGGTGCTGTAGGAAAAACTAAGAGTGACTTTGCTGCAAGCACTTTTGTGAGCTGCAAGCCACCTAGTGTTCAGTGATCACTGTCCCAAAGATTAAAACCCAAACCCCAGCAATCTAATTGTTTGTCCAAGATGTGACTGCAAGAACAACCTACTTAAAAAGCACCAATGACTCATCTACCAGTTAGAAGTGAGCCCTACTTTGACCTGTTGTTGTCCATTGACTTTAGATCAGATGATAGAGTACTTATTGAAAGCAACTTTGCATACCTATTTGTCTGAATATTTTTTTAGTCCTTTATGTTGTTCTCAGTACTATCAGGAAAGTTTCCCTCTATTCTGTGAATTACTTGGATAAACCTATTCCAGCATTTGTCTTGCTAACCTATTTTATACCACTGTCAGTTTCATGAACTTTTGCAACTTCTAGACACTTAAAAGTTTAATTGAAACAGTGCTTCATGTCTGTTTGAATTAAGTTATCTTGTGAACTTAAGACAGTGTCAAAAATGCTTCGAAGTTGAAAGTAAAGAGTGAAAAAGTTCAGACAGCAGAAAAAGGTTATTTAAGAAGACATCAGGACATAGCCTGAGGAAATAAAAAAAATACTTTTCATAGTGAAGGCTGAAGAACCAGTACAGAGTATTATGCTTTCTTACAACCAATCTAATCAGCGGCTGCAGCAGTATCACTCCAACACAGAGTTCTACCTCCTTACCTGCAATAGCTTTAAGATTTGCTTGGCCCTGTACTAGGCCATTTCAATGACTCCTTAGAAGAGAGAAAACACTGGGTTTGTCAGATGAACCAATTCTACAAGCTGAAATGTCTCAGTGCAGCATCAGATGGGTACTAGAGATGCAGTAAGGGAAAAAAGAGACCACTTGGCTGGAAAAAAGTGAAATGGTGGCAACCAACAGCAAAATCAACTACCAAGGAACAGTAGCCTCAACTGTATGATCTAAATAAACTAGAAGACAACAAATTATCTCAGGTAAAAAAGTGTCCCATAGCAAGTGCCAGAATTCAGATTTCTAATAAAAAACACAAACAGCTGGAAGGAAATCAGGCTGCTAGACACCTGGGACATCTTGAGAAGATTATGAGATATGTCAGAGAGCTGACTAGAGTCCTCCAGACTTCAACAACCTGAAGTTATTAAAAAGTACAAGTATGAACAAAAGCAGTAATAATTGTGTCAGGATGCAGATTAAAAGATGACAGGGTCTTGGTTTTGTCCTCAAATGACCTGAAGAATAAAAATATTAAGTTCTATCACAAACAGCTTAAGTGGTAAAGGAAACATTAAAGCATTAGTTTTCTTCATAAAGATAACCAAAACAAGTGGTCTAAGTTCTCAATAATGATTATCAGTTCTACCTGCCAATTTTAAACTGATAACTTCTGCTCCTACAGAGGCACTGCAGCTTTAGTTTACTGTAGTACGAGACCCCTGCTGTCACAGGTGCTTAGCAAAAGGGCAAGAGCCAACAGTCAGTCTGCAGCATAAGAAATCCCTGTTGGACAGAATGGAAGAGTTTGTTATCATTGAAGGGGTTCAGCATGGGAAGACAGGTCCAGAGAGGCTGCAGAATCTACATCCTTAGATTTTAAAAACTCAAAGCGGCCCCCAGAAGCCTGAAGTAGCAATGGAGCAAGCCCTGCTTTAAGCAGGGAGTTGTCCTAGACAGCTTCCAGAGGCTTCTTCCAGTCTGAATTCTGATCTATGATATTAGACTAAACCCATGCATACAATACACAGGTTGCTATATAATACATTTTATTTGGATATGTAGCTGAGCACAAAGGGTAAGATATGTCTAGCTGGAAGCCAGAATAAGTCTGGCTAATAAGTTATATAGACAGGTTGGAAAATAGAAGAGTTACTAGATGGTGAATGCAGCCTCTTCCTTCATTGTTTAAATCACTTAAGCCATTTTGCTACTTGAGGACTATGAAGTGTCACTTTTAAGCCACCTTCACAACTTTAAAGGTACTTCTGCCAACAATTAATGAAATTAACTAGAGACTAGCTGTCAAAAGCCATAATTGGTTAATTCCTTACATTGTCTTGGACACAGAGAATTTTTTGCACTCTATATGCGGTTTAGCAAAACTCTAGTCTAACCAAGATAATTTTTCATTTGACAAGCCACAGTGTTTAAATACATAGCCACACATCTTGCACAGATTTGTCCAGCAGAAAAGCAAAAGGGACAGAGAATTCCTAGTTTAATGCTTCTCATTAGAGAGTAAGGACTCTAGATAGTATGATAAGAAGCCCATAGTTTTAGGTCCAGAACAAGAAGTGATTTATAAAGTTAAATTAACTCCTGTCTCATTCTTGCATCAAAATAATGATATTTTTTACTCTCAACCACTACCTTTGTGTGGCTTACAAGGTAACTGTCTAGCTTGTTTGATAAGTCATTGAGAACTCAGCAATAATAACGGAGTTAAGTGGGTAACAGTGGTAGCTGCCTATCTACAAATTAAAAGATTGAAAAGACTTGGAAAGAAGTAACTATTCTACAGAAGTCATAAAATTTCTTTAGTGTTACATGTCAGTCAAAGCTTTGCACTGAAGCTGTTTTCCTGAAAGTTTACGTTACTATATTCAGAAATCAGTGCATTTAAGATTTCTGATTATTTATAATCTGTTATCAGTAGTCTTAGAAAAAGGTAACAGCCCTCTAAAAATAATTAGCCAGTACCTGTATTTTATCTTCTGGAACATTCAGCCAGTGATTAAAGGCCTGTGACAGTTTGGTTCTCACTTGCTTACCTACAATAAAAATATTACAGGCAATTATTAAAAAAAAATCACATAAAATACATTATTAGGGACAACAGTGTCTTAACTATAGCTGATTTGAGACCAGCAAACTGATGAATGTGATGACCTGAAAGCAGAAAAATATATCATAGTGTGTAGCTTGTTTCCTCATTGTATAAACATCAATTATCAGCAACTTCAGTTTTAAACATTTCACAGTAATATGCAAAACACATACTTACAGGCTACTGTATTTAGTTTCGACAGTTTAATTAGTAAGTGATCCTTACTTATGTTGGTAACCTGTACAGTCAGGGTAATATTGAAAGTAAGCCCTAGTTTGCCAGGTATGTTGATTTTGTGTAACAGATTAAGAAGTTTCAATTATGATTCATTATTAATTGAAGGTATCCATACTTGTTGAATATTTCTCTCAATTTTTAGGACTTTCTCCTGCAGTACTCTTCACTTGCTACTGACAATTTTTTTAAACAGGAAAGTGACATTTGACTAGCTAAATAACTCTAAACAAAAGTCTGAACAGAACATTCTAAACAGAGCTTTCCAGGAATTCAGACACTTATCTTATAGCCAAGAAGTCTACCTACAAATAACAGGATTTGTTCTGCTTTGGCTAAATCTAGTTTGGTGGAGCCAAGCAGTCACCCTGTTTCATAGGAATGAAAGACAAGATCAAAAGTCCAAGTTTAGTGTTAAAATAAGCATTATTATTCAATCCAGATGCATTTTACATGACAGAGTTAATTTTAATAGAAGTTAACCTATGTGCCTATAAATTATTGTCAGCTTTCTTTATTAAATTGCTAGGAGTCATGTACAAATATTTATTCAGTGTCTACTGATTATCAATATGAAATAAAGCCACCCCCTACCCATAGTGAGACAATGCTGCTCTGCACTTTGAGAAGCTCAGCTGTAAGAACTTCAAATCACTGCAAGACAAGTTTAGACAAACAGCTCTGCCTATGTAGCTTACATCAACGAGGCCTTTGGAAAAAGTTTTAAAACTTCAAAGCAGTGCAACCTAGAACAGTGAGTACTGTATTACTTGTCTCAAGATCTACTGAGACATGACTCTGCAATATTAGTCCTCACATTGATGATGCCATCTTGCCCATACCACTGAAGAAATTTCAACATTTTAATCTCTCTAAGGCTTCTCTACTGCTCTGGTGACCAGCATGTACAGAACAGAATAACAAAAATGGGTAGATTCACTTACAGCGATATACCCTGGAGAAACTGGACTGAGAATTTTTCTTTTCTAATTAAGTCACCACCAGGTAAGCAATAGCTTTGTGGTTTGGGCTCTGTAGCAAGGGTGATAACCTTCTTCCCTGGCTCAAAGGGCTTCAATATTTGTCTCAGTTCTCAAAAGTTTCTACTGCTTCCCATCACCACAATCTTTTGTTTTTCATCAGAAGGGACTAACAAAAAGCTCTATCTTTGTCCCCCAACAGCTTTGTCCTCTGGCTCTGTCACGTGTGAAAAGGCACTTTGACCTGGACATATACTGTCATTAGCTTGTGTTCTCTGTTTTTGTTTTCTATGATCAGTTTTAAACACTAATAGCTTTCTGCAGGAGGGAGGGATTATTTTGTCTCAAACAGCAAAACAGATATTTTAAGCTCCCCATGTCAGGCTTGCTCTCTATCAGGAAAGTGCATAACTAGTTTTAAATTACTGTTTTTAAAGCCTGTTTATTTAAATCAATAAAATAGTGAACTTCTAAGTCAGAAAATTAACACAGGCAACCAGAGCTCAAGTTTAAACACAAAATTAGAGTAGTATCCAAGAGTTTAAAGACCTCTTACGGTAACTAAGCACCACCACTAATTCAAGTTAGACCTGCTTCTGACAACATCTTCTGCAGATATGAAGGATTTGAAACACTTCAAACACTCAGACTTCCCCCATGTGGTTAGACCAGATTTTGGTCAGATTAGTTCCCTGATCTGACTCACTACACACTTGTGACCACCAGTACTGCACAAGGGAGAGTCAAAGTGCCCTGCATCAGAGATTCAATATTTTATTTTAAAATAATTGCATGAGTTAACTGAGGAGAAAAGATTGCTCAAAAATATTGAGAATAACAGTTACAAGCATCGGCCAAACTGTTTGGCTTGATAGTTAAGTATTAACAAATATTTCAGTATATCCATAAAGAAAACTGCTCAGATAATATCACATTAAGGAGTTGTACCTTATCTATAGCTCTTATTCACTTCTAAATTTCATTGATACAGACAACACCTACTTTTTGCATTAGGCAACTAATTCTGTTTTTCTGAATGTGTTTCCTAGAAAATATACTTACAAAATGGTGGATGTTCAGCAATAAGTGTTATTTTATCATGAGGAACATAAGTACTAGCACATATTGTAAATTGATTATTAATATGCACAATGGATTTAGCCACTTCAGTTCCTTAGTACAGACAGCATTTGAATTGTTAGGCTTGTCTACCTTGACTAGCAAGGCTGTTTAGACACTGACTATTCAAGGAAAAAACACTGTATAGTGATAGGATCTGTTGTGTGAGCCACTTTAAAGGAACATTATTGCTATATAAATGCTACTTTATCTTGTTCTGAAGTCAATCCTGCCTGGTCTATCTGATATTACAGCAGTTTTCTGTATGCATGTTTTATACCTACAGCCATGCTATAATGGCATAAGACCCAACCCCTCTAACACTGGTCTCAAAAGCCTAGATGCAGAAGCCTCCATTCCTTGCCACAACCCTCCTCTTCCCAAACTAGACAACAATCCAGGGACACTAGGACAAAATTAAAAAGGAGTAAAACTTAATACTGGTAGAATTACCCAGTTTCTTCACTGTCACATGTCAGTGCTCTGTTAATTATTCTAAGCAGGCTATTGTAAAACTGAAGAACAGACATCTAACTCCAAAATTAGAAGCTCTACCTACTGTATAGAGCTATAATGGACATTACTGCATCAAGCTTTTATCAAAGCTATGCTAAATACATTTGGTTTAATCTGCTAAAGATCCCAATACTAGCCAAATCAAACAGCAACTATGGAAAGTTTTTCTCCTTAGTAGTGCTGGTTGGAAAAGGTGAGAAAAAATATTCAGAACATAACAGATTCACTCTAATGAAATTCCTTCTACAGAGAAGAATGTAAAACCCTTATCCTTGAAACAAAGATCAAGTTAGATTAAAGATGATGTACTGAAGACAATCCCTTCTACCTCTTCAGACAGATGAGATGCTTTTTAAAAAAAAAAAGAAAATCAGCTTGACTTACTCTTTATATACACAATTGTTCATGTGATGGGGTACAGACCCAAACCCAACAGACCTCCAGCTCTGGACAAGCTCCTAATTTATTTCTTCACTCTTGCTGCAATAAAGGGACCACAAGTTATGCCTTTAGGGCAGCACCCCACTTACAGTGCAGGTACATAAAAGGGCTAGAACAGCATGGGAAAGAGCAGAGGGACTATTAACCTGTTCCTCATTAGAGCCTCACTAAGCTAATTTGACTCATTACTCTGCAGAAAACTGCCTGCTTTTTGCTAGGTTAGCTTTCTACCAGCTTTATGTACTGAGTCAGCTTATGAAGTAGGTCTGCCAGAGTTAGTACAGGGTAAGCAGCAGGTGCTGAGAGCCAGGAGAAAGGGGCATTGCTCTTCTGGAGGAAGCAAGCTACTTTATTACCTCAGCTATACCGCACACTTTCATGTTTAGCTCTGTCCTCTGCAGGATTAGGGCTAAACGGATAGGTTCCCCAAGCAGACCTCCCTACACAGCTACTAGAACACTACAGCCAGCATAACTGAACTGCAGGAAGACAAGCAAAGAGAGCAGGCATATACACTTTCAAAGCTGGGCAGCTGCTTATGACAGATTAAAGTCATCGCAGAATTGTCTAGCTTAACTCCCCTGTTCAAAATAGGGTTAACTAGTCCAGGGGTGTTATCCTGATTTTTGCCTTGTTCCTTATTCTTGGGATCCTGAATGCCACCATCCCACCGTCACTACAGCTAAGGATGTGCCCAGTCTTCACATCCTAACCAATTCTTCCTTGTTTCTAAGTGTGAAGTCCAGCACCATGCCTTCCTTCATCAGCTCCTTGCGTTAGCAAGTGGTCATCAACACATTCCAGAAACCTCCTGGATTACCTGTGCCCTGCTGTGCTGCTTCTACCAGATACTGAGGTAGCTGAAGTCTCATGAGGATCAGAGCCTGTAAATATGAGACATCTTCCAGTTGTCTGAAGGCCTCATCTACTTCTTCCTGCTCAGGTGGTCTGTAGCAAAGATCCACTATACTATCACCCTATTGATCTGCCCTCTAATCTTAACCCATAAGCTCTCAACAGGCTTATCTGACTGAAGGTAGAGCTCCATGCAGTTCAGCTGCTCTTTCACATAAAAGGCAACTTCCACTCCTTGCTATCCCAGACTGCCTTCCTACGCAGTCCATATCCAACCATTGCAGCACTCCAGCTGTGTGAGCTATGCCGCATCAGATATCCCAATAAAACTGCAGCCCTGCAACTGCATGCAGAGCCCTAACTCCTCCTGTTTATGCCTCATGCTGTATGCATTTGTGTAGAGGCACCCAGTCCTGCAAATTACCCAGATAAAGTGAGAGCTCCCCCCATTGTGTTGTCCTATTTGTACTTCCTTGTTTAAGTGCACAGACTTGGGATGGGCTGCCTTCAGCTCTGCTCTGTTGATTGCAAGGTTCTTGTCCACATCAGCCTACATTTGCAAGTTCACTATTTCCTTACTTGATTGTGTATAGTCGTTCCTCTCTACTGTAATTTCTAGTTTAAGTCCCTTCTCACTCAGCCTGTTGGCAGAGACACTTTTGCCCCAACTTTGGTAGGTGGATGCTATCTCTTCCTAGTAGTCCTTGATCTACAGTCCCATGGTCATAAATGCCAAAATCTGCTATCAATATCAGCTGTGCAACTAACTAGTTGTTGACAGGCAGGATCTGTCTGTTTCTGTTGATAGTGAGGGCAAGGGGGTTGAGTATCATGGAGAAAAGCCACCTGGCTTCCTATGCCCTTGGCCCTCATTCCAAAAACCACATTAGTGCTCAAGTGGAAGAGCTGCAGGGTTACGCAGGCTGAAGAAGCTGCAGCCTCCCTCAGGAACTTGGCCCAAATTGAGGCCTCTGAT
Organism: Balearica regulorum gibbericeps; assembly: GCF_011004875.1. Taxonomy (NCBI): domain Eukaryota; kingdom Metazoa; phylum Chordata; class Aves; order Gruiformes; family Gruidae; genus Balearica; species Balearica regulorum. Next base: position 83,371,978 of record NC_046186.1, on the reverse strand, counting down.
GTGTCAAGTGTAGTTGTGCCAGTGGTAGGGATCATGCCCTGTGGTGCTTAACTCCTTCACCAAGCTAGTCAAGTTCAACAACCCAGCAGAGAAAGCTGAAAAACAAAAGCCAGTCTTGATTGTTTAGCTTGGTGAACAAGGCCAGGAAAGATTGCAGTGAAGACCAGAGCACATGAAAGGGAAGATGCAGTCACGAATGGGATCAGAATCTACCGCTTTCAATATCAAGCTGTTGTCCATATCAGTTTTACTGCAACCAAAACTCCACATACTCTTTAGTGCTGCAAAACCCGCTACTGCTGTTAGCTCAGCCACTCGTAGGTAAAAGATTCATCATATATGTGAATCAAGCCATTTAAGACAAACCACATTATAAATTGTGAAAGTTAATCCTATATATCACACTTTGTTTACGAGACTAAAGGACAGAATACTAGATTAAGTAGAACATTATAATAAACTAGTATGGCAACTTTCTACTACAATGAGATTTTACAAAAAAGTTACTGTTTCAGAATGTATGTTCTCCAAGCACTAAATTCTGCTAGTGAAGGAATAAACATTAATTACAATACTAGCAGTTAAAATAACAACATAGTAAAAAGACCCTAAGCCTAGTAGCTTCTCTATCCTAGTGCTGTTGAAGTCAGACCAGCTTAGTTTAAGTATCACACTGAAACTGTTACCTTTAAAAGTCTTACTTCATTAATGAGAAGCAGAGTAATCAACTTCTTGTTTTGAGGGATTAATCTGTAACAGTTATGTGTTCTTCCACTACAGACAACATTAACAGGCACCTTTCACCCTCGCCCCCAAACAACCTTAATACATTATACAATCCCTTTTTATGTAAACAAAGTTTGATATGTATCAAAATTCATTCAAGTTCTCATAGGTTACTAAGTCATTTAAAATTAGTTAATAAAACAAACTTCAGGAGATAAGCAACTGGACTATTGCAGGGCCATAAGTATACATTTTTGACACTCAGCCAAACTATCTGCAAAAGGCCCTCAGAGCGCAAGCTGACCCAACACAGAAACAGGTCCTTGTCCCCACTGTTGTGCCAGCTCACTAACAAGACAAGACAAGATTAACCAGGCAAGTTTTTAACAGGTTAGGTAACTGATACTACCTAATCATTTGGTTAGCAAGCTGAGAACTGGCACAAGTTAAAAAGCAGGAGAATACTGAATACAGAATACTGCCAGAAGCATGAAGAGGATGGAATGAAACTGCCTCTTTCAGCAAGAGCTTGTTAGATTAGCTCAGGCATCTCATTTGGACTCCACCCGAATTATGAACAGCTAGCATATGCCCAATTTCCCCCCCTCACCAAGCATTGATGCTCATACCGATTCCAAGGTTCATACAAGTAACTGGCTCCTACTGATCTGTACTTGGCTCAGCTGACTTTGGGCAAAGCCAGTGTTTCACAAGCAGTAAACATCCAGCTACACAATTGTGAACCCTCCCTGCTTCACCTGTTACTCAGTACTGGTGCACCTGTGGAAAGCCACTTTTACCTGCCTAGTTTAAGAGAAATGTTCCCTTTTGAATCATGCCACTATTTCTGCATAGAGAGAAGTACATCTTGCCTCTCACCTTCTCCAAAATGTAAACTAAATTAAAAACAGATCAACATGTTAGAGTGGACAGTCAGATTTATGATACTGTAGCAAGATAGGATATAAAATGCTTGCACTGTCAGTAGGTATAACATTATATAAGCCATCAGTACAGCATGATCAGGGTTAAATTCACTCACAAAGTATAAGAATTTAGCCACAGGAGTCAAGGTGGGAAGGTTAAGTGTATATCCTAGATGCATTATTTAAAATGAAAGCTAACTGAAGAGCTATTAATCAAGCACTTTTGCCCATGGAAGCTTCTTTGGCACGTTTTGTCTGTTGTATATTTCCTAATAGGAAGCTGAGCTTTTTTCGCTGGTACCTACAATAACTTAAAAAATAATTAGCAGCTAAAAATATAGAGGTGCCCAGTGACAGGACAAGGGGCAATGGGCACAAACTGGAACACAGGAAGCTCCATCCAAATATGAGGAAAAACTTCTTCACCGTGAGGGTGACAGAGCACTAGAACAGTCTGCCCAGAGAGGTTGTGGAGTCTCCTTCTCTGGAGATATTCAAAACCTGCCTGGACACAATCCTGTGCAACCTGCTATAAGTGATCCTACTCTAGTAGGGGGGCTGGACTAGATGATCTCTAAAGGTCCCTTCCAACCCCTACCAATCTGTGAATATACCTTGGTTATATGAGATAAGCTAACCAAACAAAATGTACACTTAAAGATGGTGTTGGAGGGAAGTAAATTTCTTCAGGACCTGCTCTTAGGAAGCTCTCAGGAATGTTGTAGACTCATTCTTAAGGTAATTCTCTAGCAAAACTGCCACCCAGTTCAACACAACCAAATAGAATATACTGTGAGGAAATGGGAAACAAGCTTTCTGACGTTAAAAAAGTATGTTCCAAATTCTTTTCTTATTTTTCAACTCAAGTAGTACTAACTGCCAAGTCAAATGAAATCACTAATGTAGACAAGACAGTCATGGATATTTGTAGAGATTAATAATGGAATTTATTATACCTGTGTATAATGAATTAGGACCCACCTTGCTGATACACAGATCTTGTTGCAGATGTGCAAAAGCCACTTAGTACTGTGCCTGTAATTCATTATGCTACTTGTCTAGACAGAAGGTCTTCTACCCTGGTCAGATATAATTTTGGTCAGATTTATTTTCCTTAATATTTACCATATTTTGTATCTTTCTTAACTTCACCAGTATGCAATATAAGCTGGACAAAAGGCAATCCTGCAATAGTCCCAGTGACAAACTAGTTCCACCATTATTTTTACAAAGTTATAAGCTATCAAAGTGACTGTGGTCGTCTCTACACTTTAGGTGTAGAAGTGAAAGCCACAGCAAAAATCTGACTGTTTAGTTAAAGAGGCTTCTGAGATGCATATCCATACAGTAGTTCTCTATTAAGCTGCCTCCTGAATTCTGCTAACATAGGTACTGTTCAAGACTGAAAACTTCATCTGAATGTGTTGCTAGTGACCCAATACCACACAAGGACTGGTTGATCCTCCAGTAAGTGAAGCAATCCAGGGACAGCTGAAATTGGCCATAAGAACACCTGGCTCTACACATACTAGTGAGAAAGAGTTACTACAAAAGAAACAGTCTATTTAAAAAAAACAATACAACCCACTGAGTCCAGTACAGCAAGCAGATAAACTCAGGGCTGATGATGTTTTGTTCTTTAATAATGGGGTCAAGTCTTCAGTACTTGCCCTTATCAGTTTTAAAAAGTAGCAAGTCAGCTACTCTGACTAGAGAACAGAGTAACTGAAATACTACTTTGCAACAGACCCACTCAAGAGCTATTGTACTAATCTCACCAAAGGGGTGATTCTACAACAGAAAGAAGATAATAAATATTGAAAAGTGTAACTTTTAATTGCTCTTAAATCCACAAATCAAGAATAGAAAAACTTCTTGGCTTATACTTCAAGACAAAAGTTGCTATAAAACCAATTTTGACATTTAAAAACAACTCAGTACAAAGAAACTTGCCTGGTAGTTGAAGTAAATATTGGTATGGCTCTAGGATTCTTTTAGATGTTTCATCCATCCCATCCATTTCTTTATTTCATAAGAGGTAGGTCACTGTTAAAGACAATGTTATTAACACTATTTAGATCAAAAATTAGGGAAGTAAAAAATAGATGCATAAAATTAAAAAGTCAGATGACTTCAAAGTTAGGTGCAAATACTCCGATTTTGAACATGCCAGTTAGTACTGCCTTCATTACATAAACAAGTTTTCCAGATGTCATTTAAAAGAAAAACAAGCATGTATACTAAATACAGTTTTCTTTAATTATTCATTAATAGTTTAAACCAACTCTGAGACTTTGTTTGTTCTTTTATATGTGTTAGAGGGCTTAGACGCTAGAAGTATTTAAAACATTAGCATTCACAACAATGAAGCTCCACTAAGTCTTAGAGAAGACACTCAGCACATACAAAACCTCATATGACTAATCTGATTAGACCTCCCTAAACGCTTTCTTCCTACAAAAGTGGAGATGCCTAAGAGCAGAAAATACACCTCACACCAAGGCAACCTAAACAAGTTGAACACTAGCATCAGCCTTCTGATAGAATTCCTCAGTCTTGTTTTAGAAGGCAGAACAGGAATATACCTTTATCTTACCTCTGTTTAATCACACAGATATCTTTACACACTTTCCCATATCCTATATACATCATAGAATTTTATGATAAATCTTTTAGGATCCATTCCCTACATAACAATTTTTATTATGTTTCAGTTCACATACCCTTTGGTCATCTATATCTGCATTTTTTTCAGACTGTTTTCTACAATAGATTTTCTGTCCTTTCACCTCTAGCCTTTCTTGCTGCACTGCAGATGCAGCAGCTCAAAAGAATTCTTCTAATGTCATTTTAAGACAGGAACTGCAGCACTAGCATAAAGTCTCATGCTACTTCAGCATCATTTCTCAGCTACTTAGCTAGCATCCTGGAAGGATGTACTTTTTGCCCCTAGAGCAACTGAATAGTTGAAACAGTTGTTTTTATGGATAATTTATATAAGGTGATATTTATAAGTTTAGACTGATACATTTTTAATGTAAGGTAGGTACATTAAGGGGAGTGGTTAACATGAGTAAAATAAACTATGTTCCACACTTGCTCAAAATAATCCAGCAATACCTTCCTCTCAAAAGCTCAGAAGATCAGCATTAAGATCATTGCTTCCTCTTAAGCCACCTGGACAAACTGGTATTCCTCAACATTCACGACCTTTCCCTTTCGGTATAGCTCAGTCAGTTCCTGCCTACTCCCATTCCCACCCTCCACACCCGTAAGCATTTGTAGCAGTCCAAACTTGGGAACTGATCTGCATTAATAACTATTTTCCAAGCTTGGGTTTGGATCAGTTCCTTTATTTGCTTCACTGCATATGTTAATCAAATGCATCAGCACTTCAGGGGCAAGAAAGGCTATTTAAGCAAACACAGTTGCCAACAAAATGCTTGTAAGACTGGACCTTTTGGGAAAGCTTGCATAGTTTCTTAGCAGTAATGCCACAATGAATGGTACTGCCTTTCCATCCTATCCCATGGTATGCCAGGACAACTAGCAGTCAGGCCACACAGTAATCTAAACCAGATGTGACACCCTCAAGTCACTATTTTGTTTTCAGCTTGTTGGTATAACAGAAGGGATAGGAACTGCTTTTAAAGTAGCACTGCCACTGAGAGTCAGCTGTAAAACTGTACCCCTTAGGTATCAAGGATAAAAGCCTCAAAGGACTTTAGCGAGGAAGTGAAATCAGAAAGATTATCACAGTCCACCCCAGATCTTTTAAGCAGAAAGAAACTGGTAGAGATGGATATAAGGACACACTATCAACTTAACTCTCCTGTGAGTACTATTGTCAAAAAGCCACACAGATGGTTTACAATTGCAAGTACCTAGCTATCCAACAGAGCTGGGAAGAGATGTTAGGGTTAGAATTCCTTCTCCATAAAAGTTTCTGCTTAGAAGTTAATATTGAGTTGTTCTTCTCCCCCTCAGGGGATTAGGAGGTTTCTTGTCTGTCTGTAGGACACTAAAGACAATATTCAGAATCCTCAAACTTGAAATTTATTAGTAGTACACAGCATCAAACTAAATATTCACCTCTTTTCTCACAAAACTAATAAGAGTCCACCTGAAATGCTGTTTATACACAGAAAATTAGTCAGGCTCTTCTCCCACAAGTGCCAAGACTTCTATTTTTTTTTAATTAAAAGGGAGGCAAAAAAGCTCCAACAGACAAAATTGAATGGTAACCTAGCTTAAATCACTATAGTGAAACTTTCCCGGACTGCTAGGCTACCTTTAAAGGAAGTGATAGGTAACTTCCACTAATGAAGAAAGAAACAGGCTGATTATTTGTCAGACAGCTACATGTCTAACACACCCACAGAAACAAGAACAGCAAGCAGAACCTCCCCCCAAACTTATACAAAGAAAGGGACACTTGATAAAGAAATATGTAAATGAAGATGCTTATAAAGGCCTGTAAGCAAGAACACCATAATATGAGACTTGTAATATTACTGCTTTTTGCACAAAGCTATCACATTTGAGACACTTGGGAAATGCTTAATATTAAGCATTTCCTGCCTAGGGGACTGACCAATTTACTACAGAAGTTACACTGTTGCAGAAAGTCTTCTCATTGAAGACATTGAGAGACAAGATCTCAGTCAGCAGCTCCTAATAAAAACTGCCAGGAGTCAAACAATAAATGAAAGAGAATGCAAAGCCTTTTGTTAGTGAAAGAATTGATTACATGTACACTTATTCAAAGGATTAAAACAGTTAAGGCTCTTTTGTGTTTTAAACCAGTTTCCTTTTTAAAACAGTACATAGTCTTGCTGCATTCAATTAATGCATGACTAAGGTATTTTTCCAGTTAATTCTCAGTATCCCCATATAAGCATACAGAACAGGTGTCATGGGCACAGGCCATGAATCACAACAAAGAGCCCACAGAACTCTGTTTTGGACTGCAACAAACCTTCTAAAGATCTTTGAAAACACACAAATAAGAATAACACACTAGAATAAGATAGTGACATGGGCTTCCATAAGTTGAACGTACTCTAAAACTATACTTGAAGCTGTAATCTGTGTCTAGTAGTTTTCTAGAGAGGATGCAAGTAATAGTAACTCTAGGTAACATGTAAAGAAAAATCTTTACTTTGGAACTTTGTAAAACAACTTCTCACCCCATCCCTTCCATCCCATTCTGCAGAATATTTTCCCCCTCCTCCAAATTAGGGGAACATGATCACCAAAGTAGTCCATGCTAAATATACAGATGATATTTCAAAAAGCATCGTAATGTCAGTTGTTCCAATCACAGTACAGTTACACAGAAAATAAAAGAGACACACCAGAGGAGCAGAGAGCTGTAGTGCAAAAAGAACCATCCAGAAAGTTCTTAAATCAGCTCCATCACAGAACTCAGTGCACCAAGACACTGGTTTCATTGTAACCAGTAAAAAACCCCAACAAACCCCTAAATAAGGAGATGTAGCAGTGAGAAGATCTGTTTCAGAAGGAATACAGAGAAACTGTTGTGAATGTGTATTGTTTCAAAGAGACTATCAAGGCTCTTAATCCAAATGTAATTGGACAGGACACTTGTCACCCTAGTCCACATTCTCATTCTAATTAGCAGAGTCCTCCTTGCAACCCTTCCTAGGCTGATACGAACAAAACCTTGTATTCAACTTAAGGCTAGGCAACTTCCCACAGGTGAAAGGATAGTCATACACCTTCCCCAAAGATGCGCTAAGTAAACAAACAGCTTTCCATAGCTGCAATTTCAACACTAAAGCCAGAACAGCAAGAACATACTGTTGCTGGACTTGTGCTTCGATTTTAACAGGATTTCCAGATGTAATTGAGCACGAACGCTACAGAAGCCAGACAACAACACCTGGGCTGTCAAAGTCCTCACACTATGCTGTGACAGCACACGGACACGAAGGGGTTTTTAGCTGCAAGCTGACACGGAGACAGAAAACGAGTCAGCAGAAACCGTGACTACCACTGAATCGCTTCTCAGAAAAAAATTCACATTTCACAAAGAACATGAAGTTGTTACTCTGCTTGCAGATGGCTAACCCCCGCCCAAAACATCGTAGTCAAACCAAAGGAAACGAGGCTCCTTTTTCAGAGTTCAACGTAAGAGATGTAAACGCGACGGAGGCGGCAGAGCCTCTCTAGCTGCTTCCACAACTCAAAGACAAGCAGCCCAGCCTCACCAGCGCCATTTTAGATAAAGCGAGACCAAGAGCCGAGGACTTCTCGCTCCCCCTACCCGCCGTCCACCCCCATTTTCTGATCTGCGCTGTCGGCAGCCGGGCTCAGCCACCGGGGAGGGAAGCACCGCCCGCCGCCAGCCCGGCGCAGCCCCAGCCCCCCGAGCGCTCAGTCAGCCCGCCCCGGCGACAGCGCCGGTACCCGCCGGCGCCGCCCAGCACTAACGGCGGCCGCCGGCTCCAGCCCCCTTCCCCTCAGCCCCTTCCCGGCCCCCTTCCAGGCAGCCCGCCAGCCCCTCCTAAGCGGGGCGGCCACGGGACCCGCTCCCCCCCCGCAGCCGAGCTCGCCCTCGCCATCCGACCCGGGGCAGAGAGGAAGGACCGGCTCCCCAGAGGAGCGCGCCTCCCTCAGCGCCCGGACTCCGCGTCGGGCGGCGACAACGCCTCCGACCAGCAACAATCGGCTAACGGGCAGGCTGCGCGGGGCAACCCCCTGCGCCCGGCCTCAGCCCGGACGGCAGCCGCCGCCGCCGCCGCCGCCACCACCACCACCACCCACCTCGCTTCCTTCTCCGCCGCCAGCCGAAGCCGTGTCCCACTCCCCCGAGCAGCCTCCGCTCCAGGAGTGGCAGCAGCGCTGGCGGTAGCAGCTCTCGGCGGGAAAAGCGCCGCCCCCTTCCGCTCCGCCGGGCGCCACCTTCCCCTCTCGGGGGAAAATGCGCCACCAGCACCCCACTGCGCAGGCGCCAGCCTTGCCCCCACGGCTTATTAGCATTCGGCGAAGGCCCCGCCCCCTCGCGGCGGCCGCGCGCGGTGCACCCTGGGAGATGTCGTCCACCCCTCCGCGCCGAGCTGCTTCTCGAGCCGGTACGAGCGGCGAGCGAGAACAACGTCACCCATAAGCACCCTCAGCGCCGAGTCTCAGTTTCCATAGTAGTGGAGAAAAATGATGTCAGTATTTCCGATACGACGGCCAATGGGGCTGAGGGAAGGGCGGGCTCTGCAGGCCGGGGCCCAATGGAGGAGGCGGGGAGAGGGGCGTGCCCTAGTCCGTCCGTCAGTCAGTCCGTCGGTGTGGGAGGGGGAGGGGGACCGAGAGGCTCTGAGTCGAGCAGTCACCGCCGCCACCGCCGGGTCCGCGCAGGACGGATCGGCCCCGCCGCACGGGGAGCCGCCGCGAGCAGAGCCGTTGCCGGAGGGTTGAGCGGGGGCCGAGGCCGGCCGAGGGGGCCCGGAGCTGAGAGGAGGCTTCGTCCCGTTCCCTTCCCTCCCCCCCGCCTCGGGTCGGGGGAGTAGCGGGCGGGCGGGCGCCGCGGAACAAAGGTAACGGCGCCGAGCCGGAGAAGGAGCCCCCCTGGCCCCGCCGCCGGCGGATGGGGAGGCGGCGCGGGGGCCTGGGGGGGGGGCGCGGGGCCGGGCGGCGGCGGTGGGGCGGGCGTGCGGGGGGGAGGGGGACGGTTGTTTTTCTCCTCGTAGCGAGACTGCGGCGGGACTCGCCGATCTTCCTTCCCCCCCCCCCCAAAACACCCAGCGGCGGGGCGGGGGGGAGGGAGATCGGGTGCCGCCTGCGTGCGGGAGGGACCGGCGGCTTCTCCAGCCCCCTCCGCCGGGAGGGGACGGAGCCCCCTCCTCCACACACACACGCTCCGTGTCCCCGCCGAGCAGGTCGGGCCCCTTTCTCCCCGCCCCCCTCCCTCCCCACTCCCTTCTTTTCTTCTTGTTCCTTTTCTTCCCCCCCGCCGCCTCCCGCCCTCCCCCCGCCCGGACCCGCTGCGCCGAGCTGGGGAGTTGCGGCTGTTGCTGCTGAAACTCCTGCCGCGGAGTCAGCGCTTTCCTTTATTATTTTTTTTTTTTTTTTTGGGGGGGGGGAAGGAGGAGCCGCCGCGATCCGCAGCCCCTACAAAAGCGTGTGTGTGTCGAGGGGGGGGGGTGTTGAAGGCTGCTACCGACACCCCGCTCCCCCGCCGCGCACACAGGCACTCTTCCTCGTACAATGGCTCCCTTCCTCTCTCTTCCTTCGCTCTCTCTGGCTCCCCGCGGTAAAGTGTGTGTGTGGGGGGGGGTCCCAGGGCTGGGACCCCCGCGGGTCCCTTCCCGCCGCTTGAGGTGCCTGAGGAGGGGGCGCAGCGCCCCGGGGAGGCAGACGGGGACGCCTCGCTTCCCCCCCCCCCCGCGGCAGCCGAGGAGGCTGGGGGTGGGTTGTTGTTGTGGCAAGTTTCTCCTCCTCTGACAGAAATGGCGTCAATGGCAGCGAGTGGAGGGGAAGCCGCGGTCTGTGGAAGCTGGAGGGGAAGCAGCGGCCGAGGAAAGAGGGGAGGGGGTTAACCAGGGAGAAAGGGGGGATCCGGGGAAGTAAAGGGGGAGTTTCAGGAGGAGCCCAGCGCCCCCACCCCGATCCCTGCCTCCCCTCCCCCCGCCCGGTGCGAGCGGCTGGTGCGGTGCCTTAGCGCTTTGTTTTAAATTCCAGGTCCAGCCTCGGCCGCTCAGCCCCTATCGAGGCTTTTACCGCAGCCTGAGCTCATCATGAAGGTAAAACACTCGCTTGTGTGCTTGGGAGGGAAAAGAAGGGAGGGTTGCATGAAGAAATGCTGTCCTATCTGTCAGTCCATCTGTCCCGACCCCGGTGCGAGGCTCGGTGCTGGTGCAGATCCAGGCTGCAGGCTGCTTCGCCCCCACTGCTGTGTTTTGGTGCCTTAGCTCGTTTGCTGACCGTGGGGCAGGCTTTGCTCTGCAGTGTTATGCTGGGGGAAACTGTAAGTTCGCAGAGTGGGGGTTGTTCTCCTTCAGAAACATTGTAGGAGAATAAGGACATGGCTGCCTGGGCTGAGCTTGCTTCATGGAGGAGCAGGGGACAGTCACCCGGCTTGAGAAAGTAACGTTGCAGGGGAAGTGCTGGCTATAAAGCCGTGTTTACTTGAATTGAGCGTAAATGGTAGATTTACTTTCTATTTGTTAATAGGAGTTCTGTTGAATGAATAAGCTTGATATGATCAGGGAGGATGCATGTAAAAGATTCTCTGCAGTGGAATGATTGCTGTAAGGTGCAGAAAGATTTTCAAACAGGTTCTGATTTTCTTCTCAGTGCTGTGTAGTATTCGCCTACCTCATTGTTACTTATTTTTCTTCTCTTACACCTTTCTAGACTATTTATTTTCAATATATTATGCAAGTTTTATAGAAAAAAACCCACACTGGTGGAATAGAATGATTTCTTCCGTGTGTGGTAAAGAACTGTGTACCAAAAAGTAGTTTTTAACAACTGGGTTTGTTAGGTTTTTTTATCATTTGGCTGATAGGTCTCACTCAAACTGCCGTTTATGTTACCGTGATCCCCATGTAATTCAGCTCCTGGTAGTGCTGGACTGCACTAAATCTCAAATACTGTAAATCTTACAAAAATAATCGTTACAAACCTGTGATATATCATCTCTTTGGTATTTATTGATAAAAAAGAGCAGTCTGTATGTAGGGTCTTGCACTGTCGGAGTTGTGCCTACTGTTGGTGAATGAGTATTATGTAAAATGTGTACCTAGTACTATATTCACTGCTGGAAATGATAAATGATACAGACTGTTTTAATTTCTAGATTGATCTGAATTGCTGAGCAGCAAATTAAGTCGTCTTGTATAGTTGTTAAAGGTTTATCATATGTTCTTTTACTTTGGTGACTTAATGACAGTATCTTTTAAAAAATCATGTTTTAATTGCCCTGCCTATGATCTTTCTTTAACAAGTGTTAAGATCTAAAATACTGCACACATCCTTCTCATTAAAAGTAAACTATTTATGAATTTACAACAACAGGCTGTTGAAGTAGTGTGATGCGGAGCTTTCCAATGTGGCTTATTGCCTGGTGGGGATGCAGGAGATGGAAGCAAGAGACATAGGAGGCAGTATAGGGAGCTTTTTTCCCTCTGGAAAGGGAAACACTTATTTAAATGACAGCTAAATTTACGTACATTTCTAATATTCTTTTTCCATGTAAACAAATCTTACAGTTACCATAGAGATTAGGTTCAGATACTGTGGTTATAGAGCCATATAAATATGTAGATAGACAGTTGGGAGGATGAGGAGGTCGGATCACAAGTAGAATGCAAAGTGTTCTGTGAAGTAGTGATAGATACCCACTTTAGGCTGAACTGAACGTACATCACATGCTTAAATTTAAAGTAGCAAACACAGAAACCTATTAATAGAGCCATATTTAATGGCCTTTTATAAGGTTCGTGCTACTATTGCATTTTTATTTATTTTTAAAATCTGGATTAATTCTGGCAGGGTGTTCAAATGCTGAGTTTAAGTCTGCAATTTTTGCAATTTGTGTGTGTGTGTGTGTAGTGTTAAACTTATATATCCTTGAGATAACTGCTAGTCCTTTATTTACTGTGCCCTGTAACGTTAAGTGAGGTTAATCTGTAAGTCATTACATTGAAGCTTTAGTTATTACAGTGAAACTTTTAACAGTTGTAGCTCAACAGAAATTTCTAAGATTAAACAGTCTAACCAAGACTGGTTTTTAAGATTTTAGGAGTAATACAGTGCATCAGTCTTTCTGCCTGGCTTAAATTTGTAATTTATTTTCTAAGTTTACAAGGATACAAGTTAGTCCAATAAGAAGCAGTAAGGGAGAGTGCTTAAAAGAATTATTAGCTTTCTGTTCGTATCACCACAAAGTAACATCGACTATACTAGATCAAGATACTGTTTAAATATGACTATATATTTGTGTGCATTTATTTTGTAAGTTATTGAAAGAATATGCCTCAAGGACACTTCAGCATGTAGAGGATTTAATGTTTTAAGGCCTAGTCTTACTTTTGAGTCTGCTGACTGCAGACTTGCTGCTGACTGCATGATTGAGGCCTCTGTTTTGATTTACGTCTTGGTCATTCTTTCAGGTGCAGAGGGTTGTGTATTCCGGTGCATACAGCATTAGAACTGGATTCCTTGTCCATATCTTTGTCTCTTTGGGTGAAATTGAACAACTCTTTTAGCTTTACTGACTCATTTTTCCCATCTGTGTAGTATGGATAGAATGTTTATCGTTCTTTGTAAAACACAGGTATATTTAGGAAGAGCACCAAGTCATATTGATAGAAAGCTGTAAGTCACTCATGCTCTTGGATTTTGGAACCCTCTGAGACAAGAGAGGTGTGCCGCCTGCTCAGAGATTATCACCTCCAAAGGTGTTGGTGTAATTGTTCTCCCTGCAGTAACCCAACTTAATCCAAGTAAATAAAGTCCCTTGCATAAACTAGTAACTTTAGCCTGTTAAGTAGTCCTCCTGTAGACTGCAAAGACCACTTGAAGGCAGTCTTGAAATATGTCTTACAAGAAGTATTCAAGTCTTGACATAAATGTGCTTGTTATTGTGAAGTTCTACTAAATCAGGCTTTTTCCTGTGTTGAATGACCTCTGATAGTAATTAATGCAGTTGTATAGATAATGGCTGGGATGATTCATGTGTTGTAGTGAAGCTTTTTTGTTTGTTTAACTTAGGCACCTGCATAACATCTTTTCGTATTAAGTATGCTTTGAAAGCATGTAGAATCTGTTTGATTATTTAAAAACTAATTGCATGCCATCAAATTACTACCTACTAAGTAGGTAGCAATATATATAAAAACATTATTATAGTTTGTTTTTATTTTTTTTCCCGAAGTCACGAAGTAAACTCCAGGAAAGCAGAGTCTCTGCTTTTAAAGAAAAAAAGAAAAACAAGCTCAGTTTCACCAGTGATTTGTACTAAGAACTGTTGTGAATGCTCCTGAGGTTTTTAATATTTATCGCAGCATTTGCTTGATATTTAAATATGTGAATGAGGGTAATATACCCACTGTAGTTAAAAAGTTTACTGCTGACTGGAAATAAAAGTAGTGGATGTCCCAGAAGCTGAAGCAAGGTACTATGAATTAAGTGATCTGAAATGATTGTTTAAATGTTTTGATGTTATTTGCATGTTAATGTTTTTCAGTCTGTAAAATAGGAAATATTTAATAGCTGTAGATATTTCTATTTGGTAGCCCTAAGTATTCCTGAGTGCTTGCTCAAAGCTGCCACGCTAACAAATAAGGAAGCCATGTGTACAGTTTATGGTGGATTTTTGTTTTGTTTTTAATTCATCCTGAATTTACATTTTTGTTTCAGTGGTCTTTCCCAGCGACCTCTCTAGCTATCCACAGATAGCACTGGTGCACACTGATGCTTTGACTGCTTTCCCTTAAAGCCAGTCAGTCTGTTGCTCGTATTCTCTGCCAGTATGGCAGAGGACAAAAGTGAAATATCTAGTAAATGTTCCGGTCACTAATTTCCAACTTTGAGCACAAGTCAGCTGAAAGTCCTATTGCTCTTATGCAGGCTGGAAACCAGTCATGGAATGTAGTGACCTTTCACTTTCTAGTTAACTATTTGAATTACAGCAGAAATGGAGATTTATAAAGGAAGAGTACCATTAGGGTAGTTTTTGTGCTGGAGGTAGGAGAACAGGTAAGTCTTAGGTGGCGGTTTTCCCCTGTCATTTATTTTTGCATTATGAAAAATGATCTTCTTAAGTTCTGTCCTGATGTTCCAGTTTGAACAAGTGATCAGAGGCAATTATTGACTTCCTCATGCTTGCATAATTATGTAGAAAGGAAAGCAAACACCACTTGCACCAAGCAATTACAAGTTACGTTGGAATCATCTATGCTATTTTGAAATTGGTTGTTTGCACTTTTGAACTGCCAATCTTAGTATATTTTACAGTGGCTAAACAACATGGAAGCCTTGAACTTAAATCTGCATGTTTAGTATGTGACTATTCAGTAGTTGAGTGTGTTGATAAGGACTCAAAGTTAATTAGACCACCCAGTGGAAAAAAGCCTGTGTTGGACTGAGAAGACTAAGGTTGTAATAAACTATGAGCATTAGAAAAGTTAAGTTGCCTGTGTTACTTTTTTCAAAATTGATGAAGGATTTTTGGATCAGTGCTCTTACAGCAGCATGACTATTGTATCAGGATACTGTCTAAGAAAAATGTTAGTAGGCAGAATAATGAATATGCATATCTTCACTAGAACACTTTGAGATGGTTATTCAGTTCACTTTGTAATTTGAAACAAGTGTTGTATACATGTAGTGCAGAAGCATGCTGTGATACACATTGTGTGTCTGTGTTTTCAAAGGAATTCTGCATTGTAGTTGAGAAGTCTTTCGAAACAAAATGTAATGGTTTTGAGGTATTAAGCTTTACAATCACTGTCAAATACTTAATTTGAATGCTTTGCTGGTCATGTAAACTGAAAGAAAAAGGGCTAACTTTGAGAAAGGTGGAAATTATACTGTTGTCGCAAATTGGTTTCAAATTTTTGTTTAAGTCCTACAGATACACACATTTTCCTTAGAAATACATACTTTTATAATAGGCTGAAGAATAAAAATAATGGGAGTTTGAGATTTCCTCATTTGAAAAAGGTAACAAATTTTATAGAAAAACCTAGAGCTGAGATTTACTTGGCACCCTAATGTGATACAGAGCCATCCAAATGTTAGGTTATTTATCAGTTTGTATTTACTTGAAAGTAGTTAACCTGTTGTGAAATGCAATAGTAGGTTCTCTGCAGTTCTGCTTACTATAATAGGCATTTCAGCTGTTTTTACAGAAATGTACAAATCTGAATAATCATGGATCTTGGATTGGTTTTGCCTTAAATATGATTCAGATCATAGTTGAGAAATGTTGGTAAGTCAGGGCGTGTATGGCTGCTTGCTTTTTAGTTGACTTGCTTCAGTAACAAATACTTCTTTTCTGCCTTTCCTCTTTAGCACTTCCAGTGTTGTCCAGTTACTGTGCTTACTACAACTCACTGGATTTTTGCTTGTGTGTGCATGGAATGGATTTTTAAAGACTAACAGAAGATTTCAAAAGGCCTCCAGGGAACTAAGGAAAATTGTTTAGCCCTATGCATAAACTAAATATTAGTGATTTAATAAGTATTAGAACAATTATTTTAAAAGATTTTGATGTAAAGTCATAAATCTAGGTGGTTTTTTTTGTTTGGGGTTTTTTTGGGGGGGGAGGGGGTTGGTGTGTTTTTGTGTGTTTTGTTTTCTTTTTTTTTTTTTTTTTTTTTTTTTTTTTTTTTTTTTTTTTTTTTGTTAGCATGAGGTGACCAGATGAGAGGATATTTCAGGGCATTCAAGTATGGAAAAGACAGCAAGCCACTTTGATATTCTATACTTGACAAGACATCTATTTTCCTTCTGAAGATTAGTTTGAACCAGGGAAGAAATTCAATAAAGCACTATTGTGCCACCTTTTTTTTTTTTTTTTTTTTTTTGGCTTGGAAGGCAGCATATAAAGCAGTCATGACCTGTTTAGCAAGAAGTGTTCGTAAGCAAGCTCTGGAAAGGCAGTTGTGAGACTGTCAGAGCAGGGTGGTGGAAGGTGTTGCTGAGTTACCTGTAGAAAACTAGGGCTGAGGTGACCCACCTGCATTATGTGTGACCACTGTGTGACAGTGACTTCCTGAATGAGTGTATATTAAATAACTGAATGTGGAGTACTATTTTGGGGTTTCCTGAACCTGTGGGGAGCACTATGAAGAAGATTTTTCTTATGACCTAAGCAGAAACGTTGTAGTAGCTAACTATGAGAAGGCATTTTTCTTACTGTGAGCAAAAGCAGTAGTAATCTGCAGTTAACCTGGAGTTACTTGCTCCCATTGCTGTTTTCTTTGAGCCTGTATGTGCTCTGGAGTGAAGAGCGTAGTCAGTACGCCAAAGAAAAGACCCTTAAGCATCCAGAACTCCCAGATTACGTAGTCTTTGATGGTGACTTCTGCAGACCACCTTAAGGAGTACGCTATTCAGAGACAGCATTCATCAGTTGTCATTTAAGCTAAGTGGGAATGCAAACATCTACAGGGCTCTGTTGCAGAGCGGATCTCCCAGGTTGGATTAACTGCTGAATAACACTGTTCTGGGGCAGAAGAGAGAGTTTGCTGTTCTTATTGTTTGATCTGTTGGTTTGTTCCCCAACAACCTACAGCAAAGGATTTGGTTTCATAAGTAGTTTGTCAAATTAAGCTTGTATGGTCATGGAAGAATGCAGTCTTGTCTCCTTCTTCCACTCCTGGCTGTTTATTCTTGGTGTCTCTTGTGCCAGCAGTCCCTTTGTGTGGTCCCAGGGTGGACTGAATCAAACTGAAATTAACTTGACAACAATCATATATATATATGTCCCCGACCTGGCTGGTCCCTACCACTGGAGTGGAGGAAGAAAGGAGAGGAAGGCAGAAGTGTGCTGAGACTGATTTGAATTGGTTTAAACTGCTTGTGAACACACGTTCTTCCCCATCCCTCTGCCAAGTTAGCAGTTTGCAGTCATTAGGCTGAACATTTTGTAAACTGTCCACACGTTGAAATTGCAATAGAGGTTTTTCTAGGCTTGCTTACTAGCTAGTACACTGCATTTTTCTGTAGGTTTGAAGTCCATGTTTTCCAGAAGGTGTTGAGTGAAAAGATTAAATAGAATTGATGCTGTACCTTGAAGGTGACAAAATTTAATTTTTGATATGTGATAAACATTGGTTTCAAGTTCAAAAGATGGAGAGGTTTTAAAGAGGAGATGGTATTAGACACAAAAAATAAAGTATTTTAAGTATTTTTTAAGGAGGCCAACCTAAGCTTTGCTTCCCTGCCTTCCCCAAGTTCTTATTCAGTAGTTGGAAAGAATACCATTAATAATAATGTCTTTTTCCTCCTAAACTACAGAAACGGTATTATAGTTTTCTGCAGAAAAATATTTATAAATATTAGATTTCTGTCCTGTAAAGGTGACAATCTTCATGTAACTAATACTTCTGTTAATACATTCTGATGATAGGTATTTTTGGTGTACGACACTTTCTGCTTATTAGCAGAAACTTCGTGCAAAAATTTGGATGACATTTGTTATTTCCAAGAACTGGGGTTCTCATTGAGCTTTTGTCTGGGATCCTTTCCCTTTTTCCTCTTAGATACCCTTCTAACTTACTGTTTATTGTTTACACTGTCCTTCTAAGGGCTTTGACTTCAGCAAAGTTAAGAACCAAGTGTATCTGATGCAAGGTTTCAGCTGGTAATAAATAATGTAATAAAGAGAATTCCGCCCCCCCCCCATTCTCTTCTGATCTTCTGATCTGAAAAGAAGTGTTTCAGTTTGTGGCAGGGCAACCTGATCCACTGTGGTAATTGTTTTTTTCCTTCAGATTTGTAGCTGTGCTCTCAACAGCAGATCACAAGTGCTGAATGTCTTACTTGTACATTTAAAACAGTCCATGTTTTCTTAAAGATAAATGTAGAATGTATTCTTCTAAGATCACAAAGAATGCTTTCATTTAATTTATAATGTTAGAAGATAGGCTTCTCAATATTCGGTATGAGTGTTTAAGTGAAAGAGTGTTAGCTTAATGTTTTTGTTAGTGCTGTGACACTTAGGTTAATAGAACTTTTTTTCCTGAGAGAAATTATAAGGAGTTGAGAAATTTTGGAAATGAGTACATGTTATACCAACATTTCAGAATTCAGGAATTTCTAATGGAATATGTGTTTTAATTTTTAACTTCTTTTGCTGCACTGCTTATTGAAAGAGAGATGTTGCTGTAACATTAAATGAATGTTACATCAAATTACATCACTAAACTTAGAAATAAAATATATATAATTCTTAATCTTTGTACTTCCATAAATACAAAAGCATTTTTGAAAACATTGCAATAATTTTATAAATTTCCACTTTAATTTCTTTAGAAGGTTGTCATGCTAAATGTGCATCAAGGGAGATAGTGAAGTACTTTAGCATAAGTAAAACTGCACTGTTGTTTAAAAATTAGAGTTTAATATGTACCAATACCTTGCTGCCTGGAACAGAGACAAAAATAGAGACAAGAATTCAGCTTTAAGTAATTTCCATTTTGTGAATGCAGATTTATTTTGAGGTGCTCTTCCAGGACTTTATAATGACAATCCACATATGTTTACCCATAGAACATGATTTGGGTAGTTGTGGAGTGTCTTTGTCGTCTTTGCAGAATTTCGTGCCTAGTTTCCTGCAATGTTGGACAATTTAAAAGACATTAAAGCTTGGATTCATTGCTTTACTTACAGATTACTAGCGCAGCTTTTTAATTCCTAAAAATCAAGTAGTACAAAAGATGATGTCACCTGATGATGGACAGTATTGGATACATGGGCTGGAACGTGCAAAGCGTCAAACTTCAAATATATTCTACTATTCTTGATCCATTTTGGAATTGGACTGCCGAGGTTGCTGTTCTAACTGTATTCCCTGGAATAATTTAACATTAAGTTCCAGAAAGTATCAGTATGTATATTAGATGTCTGTCTGCAGTAATTCAGTTTCTCTTTGTTGGTAATTCTTTGGCTGTTGAGCTGATACTCTGATTTCAGTTTACTTTGCCTGATGCTAGCCAAAATGTTTGGATTGAAAAATTAAACATATTTCATTGTATTAAAATAAATCTCTTATTTCATATATTGGCTTTTCTTGGATAATACAGAGTATATATTTATATGTACATTTACTAGTGTAGGGTGATTCAGGTTCTTAGAGGCAAGTGAATGAGTTACTTTTGTTACATTCTATGTAGTAAGAAAAAGTCTCTTTTGATGACAGCATAATAATAGTATATCAGTGATAGAGATAGGTGTATGTCCCCCTATGACAGACTTTTTTCACTGGTAATGTACATGGCATTGATAGCATCTAGATAGCAACTCAAGTGGTAGTAGGTCAGCTTTGAATGAGTGGAATGTTTTTATTTATATCTCTTCAGTAGCACTGATTTCAGGTCAGTAAAATTATACTTACTCTATTTTGCATTAGAGAACAATCCTATCTGTTTCTGACTGGAATAACTTGTTGTGCAACAGCACTTAATTGAACATTTGAAATGGTGTAATAAAATCTTTATTATGGTCTGACAATAAATATCAATATCAATAGAATCTATTATGTGGAATAAAAATCATTCATGATACTTAAGCTGGCCTGATCAAGTTTCTCTAGTTGTGTACATTGTATTTATTTACTTAGTTGGAATTTTGAGGAAGCAAATCAGCTTTTATGATCTTCATAGAAATATATATTTAAAAAAAGGAAAAAAAAAAGATAAAATGGTAAACTTCAGGTACTTGATTCCAGATATATCTAGATAAAGTTCTAGAACTCTGCTATCTTACTGCTGTAGCTGGATATCCTTACTACGCTTGCTCAGAATTAAACTTGAGAAGAAAAAAATACACTGCAATACTTGAATGACATCTGCAAATGGGACTACCCTGCATTTACAAGAAAACTTGTTAAAGTTCTTAAAGGAACTGCAACATATTTTGTCTGGCAGTTTCTCTTACTACAGCTTTTGTGCCCACTGAAACAACATTCCAGCCAAGTACATGAATTAGTATGTGGGCACACATCAGTTGCTTAGAAGGGCCAGTGTGAACTGCTTCTAGCAGTGGTGATGCACAGTATTTCTCTGAAAGCAGATATTATAGTGGGCTGATTAGTCATATGGTAGTATTAGAAGATTAGGCTTATTCTTTAAGCTGTGTATTTAAGAATTTCTCTTCACTGATCTTTTTAGACTTAGGGGAAAAAAAGTGTTGATCATAAAAATATAATTAATTGGGATTTCATTGACATACGTAGTTGATACTGTAACCTGCTGATTTGACAGAGACACTGATATTTTATTGATAGGCATTGCGAGAATGCTTCATTGTCTTAGGTACTGAAGACCTCTTGGGATGCCTCTTGTTGAACTTTTGAGAACAGAACAAGGTTTCACATGGAGAGTAACAGAATTATTGATGTACAGAAGACTATCAAGTAAAACTTGGATAGACTTTTTCACTTTAGTAATCCCAAATGTTACTTTTTGAAAAGGGGCTAAAAAAATGAAGGTTTTAGTGTAAGAAGCTTAAAGACTTTTAAGAAAAAAAACCCAGGGCTTTACAGAATAGCTTCAACATGCTTGGAAGCAGTAAATATAGTCTTACATTACCTATGCAACCTCAAAAAAATTTATTACTCTCCGTTCTTTAATGTATTAAAGAGTTTTGTGGCATCAGAGCAAGGATCTTTCCTTAAATAGCCACTCCCTGGAAATGGCTGCCATTAGTCACAGACTAAGCCAGCTGAAGACGTTTTGGAAACAGGTGCAGCAGTGAGTATCCAAAGAAACTGAAGCATTCTGGGTAGTTAAATTGGATAAAAGGTATGAAAAAAGTAGTTTGGATCCTTTAATTCCTTAACTTTTGAAAGGTAATTTAGCTGAATATTAGGTGTTTGTATATTGTTCTTATTCCCTATAATACTATGGTGGCACTTCTACTTTCTGTGTAGCACACAACTAAAATGTGTTAAAACTATTCATAACTATGCAGCACTTGACAAATCTTCTCTTCAATTCATCTTCAACTGGTTATTTCTCTTTTTTCTTAATATTTGTGTTACTTCTAATGCTTACATTCTTGGTTTGCTGTGGGTATTTCTGATGGAAAATTCTTGAAAGGGTTTTCAAATAGTAGAACTTAGTTGAACAAGACAAGCTTGTATCTCTGCTTTGGATAATTGCCACATTGATTATCTTTAGCTTTTTTCCCAAAACCTCCTTTCACAAACCTAGACTTCAAATACTGAACTTTCACATTTAGGTAGAGAAGAACTCTG
Organism: Balearica regulorum gibbericeps; assembly: GCF_011004875.1. Lineage (NCBI taxonomy): Eukaryota > Metazoa > Chordata > Aves > Gruiformes > Gruidae > Balearica > Balearica regulorum. Next base: position 83,350,378 of record NC_046186.1, on the reverse strand, counting down.
GAAGATGAATGCTGTTGTGGAGAGTGATAAAACAGAGAAATGGTCAATTTTCTTGTAATATCCTTGTTACTGACCATGCAGGAATATTTGGTCAGTAGTATTCTCAGAAAATGTGGTGAGATTGGAGAGGAGTTTGTATGTATGCTTATACTTGTTAGATTTCTACAACTTATGAATTGTATTCCTACAAATTAGGGAACTTGTAAAACTTGCTCATAGAAGAATGTTCTTAAAGGAACACTAGTTTTTATGAGGAAAACCAGGCAAAAATTAAAAATTAGGGACATAAGATTTCAGTCATAACTTTTTTTTTTACCTATGTAAAATTGTACTGAGTTACCTATGTCTTCCTTCAGAAGGCATAGTCCTGGAATTTCTTTCTATTAATTTGGAGAAAGTGGGATTTGCAGATAAATTGTTGGCTTTTCACAACTTGGGAGGTGTGGGGAGGAGCTACAATTTACTTAACAGTTTGAGGAACTGTCCATTTGAAAGAAAAGTGTGGTGTGAAAAATAATTGTCTATATTTTTTCTGGTAGGTTACATTAGTGAAAACATTTATTCAGTAGAATATTCTGCCACAGCAAGGCTCTTTACATTTAACATCACCTGTAGTAGCTCAACCAGAAGCTGATTTGAGGTATGGGCTGCCTTTTGCTGTGATTTGGGAAAGCAGCATTGCGATTTTTTTGTTGGAATAACTTCAGGTTCACTTACTTGCTGCTTCTCTTGGGAAGTTTAGAGTGCAGTGTTGTGCAGAGATACCTGTACCAATATGGAAGTAGTCAGCTTGTCAGAGTACAAAGCTCAGCATGAGTAACAATTCATTGTAGGGTTTTTTTAGGTAAATTACTCACTGTACTAACTTCTGTGCTGCCCTAGCTATCCAGTGTCCACCTTAATTAAGGCATCTATATTCTGCAAGGATGTAGATCTATCATATGTCAACAGTGGCCCATTAGGTGCTGGTAAGAAAACACTAGTAGATTTAGCAGAAAATAATGTTTGTTCTTTTCTCTTCCAGGCTCAGATAATTGGTTATATGGATTATATAGCTACAGTCTTAACCGATCTACTGTCTGCTCCTCTTGACTGGGAGCTTTCTGTAGTCTTAACCAACCATTTTATAGTAATGGCAGACTAAACTTAATTTGAATCTGTTTCAGTGCTGCTTGGATGCTTCTGCATGGTACAAGTATGTGTATAGTCAGGCTAATCCTTCACTTCTCTTTAACCTTGCTTGTGTCTGACTCCAGAAGTTGTCTTCTGAGTGTTTTTAATGTAGTGGTTTTCAAGCAGTGATCTGCAGGTGCTGTGGGGTTCTGTAGCCTGCTTGTAAGGAGATCTGAGGATATAATTAAGACAAGCAAGCTTGCTTGTTGGTAGGTCTGCTTGTTATTCAGGGACATATAGCTCCACTGGAATTTTTGGGGAAAACAGTGAAAAGTTTGAAAAAAACTTTGTTTAATGCAACTGTCCTTTTGTAATTATATTCATTTGCATATATATATTTCCCTCTTTCTTTGCACACATAATAGTAGTAGCTACCTTAAATTCCTATTTCACCCCCTCCATTTTTTTTTTAACTGGGAGAGGAAGATGAAGAATTATTTTACTATTTTGAAAGATGTAATATCTTTCAATAAAGATATATCTATAAAGAAAGATATGCAGCTATATATTTTTATTGTAGTAGGACTTAGAGGCAATTCAAGGATGTACTCCAGATGCAATAAAAAGATAGCCTCTGCTGGACTAAACCTAAACTACTGATGTTTTGAATGTGTACAGTAATTGTATACTGTTTGTATCTTAATTAATGTAATGTTAAATAATTTTTTATTAGGAAGAAGAATTCTCTTCATAGGAAGCTTGGAAAGAAAAATGAATATTTGCTAAGTGCAAAAGGGGAAAAAAAACATAAGAAAGGATAATCTTTAGGACACTGAAAAATATATCTAGATTGTATCATGCCAAATACATTGCGAAGAGACCAGTATAGATATACCTATAAAGCATAATACTTTTAATCTCTAATTTCAAAAATGTATGCTGCAAAAGTAACAGTGGTCGGGGTGACATTTGTTTATATACACACACCCTCAAACACATATATACATATGTTAATATCTAGAAATTATCTACAGTTCTTGAAAAGGTTCAGTTTGTTGGCTAGCTTGCCTTTGAATTTCATTCCAGTTTTATTCTATTAGCTGTTTCAAATGCATAATTGTGGCACAGGGAATTCCAGGAAAGCCAAATATAAGGGCTAACTATTTTTAAGCCAAAATACTGCACTCTTAGTGTATTAGTTGTTTTAACCAAATGAGAGGTGTTTTGTTAGCTCTTGTGTAATGTTTTCCCCTGGAGACTAAAGAATAGCAGGTTGCTGACTAGGAATAAAAGGCTAGTTTAGACCAGGAGTGAAGATCTGCCAAAATGTTCCAAATAAGGATTCGCTTACACTAAAACCAAAGGAGAAGTCCAGGGATTAGTGTGTATCTAGTTGAATTCAAAGATCGTCCAAAACGCAAAACAAATGAAAAATGTTTGAGTTTGGCTGGTTTGCAAAATGAGAATCTTAAAAGTTATTGCTGGCACCGAGCTAGAAAGGAAGAAGGACTGTTGGTCTGTGTATGCCACAATTTGCTGAAGCCAGCAGAGAAATTTGAGGACTGTTCTGCAGAGCAAGTCACTGGAAAGCAAAGGAGAGCCTGGTTTGACTGTTCTGAAGTGCACCTTCAGGTTCTGTTACTTGTGTTTGGATCTTAGTGAATCTGATCCTCATGCTTTATCTGAGATGAAAACAACCTCTTTGGAAAAGCAGGAGAAAAGCAAAAGGCAAATTGGCAGAGAAACTAGAACTTTTTTCTGTAGGTAAGATATCTTTGTGCTATATACTTTTAATTTAATGTCGTCTGAAATGGGGACTTAGATGACTATATCTCCATCAAGTCTGAATTTTGCAGAAGAAACTAGATGCCAGAGGTGTAATTGACTGAAATTCTATTTGTAGTTATATTTAGCCTTCCTCTAGTTAATTTTTTTTAATAGCAATGTCAGGCTCTGTGAAGGGCTAGGAAGTCTGCATAGCCATATTCTACTAACTGTAGTGTGTCTTTGAGTGCATGTGCTGGGTCAAATGGTGCTAATGGGCGCCACAGGTTAAATCCATACAAGACCATGAGACTATTGAAAGAATATGCTTTCTCGTATTTTGGTCTCTTTGCCATTATGAATGTAACTTGAAACTCAGGTTTTCTGGATTCAGTGTGCTTTAGTGTCTGCCATTGCTGTAAAACTCAATGGAGTTAAGGTTTATCCTTCCCTGTGCAAGGCAGTGACTTGTTCTGAGGAATCTTGCTTGTCCAGCTGTGCGGTTCTGTAGAGTTTTCTTTCTTGTTCTGCTGTGGATCTCTGCTCCTTGTAGGCCTTTTAAAGATTGTCTCAACACTGGGTCATCGTCTTAGTACAAGTTCTCTGTAGTCCAGTCATTACATGTCACACTTTCTGGAATGTGAAACTAAACATACTGTTATTTTTGACAGGACTGATCCCATTTATAAACTGAATTAAGCCAAGTTTCTATTTTGTGGGAAATGCTGAAATTTTTGAAATTCCTCTTGAAATTAGTTCTCAGTTTACGATTCAACTTTTTATTTTACAAAAACAGATTAATAAAAAAAAAATTGTTTGATTCGGTAATATAGTGGTAATGGTGTTTTGCTAGTTTCCTGTAAAAATCAACAGTCTCTTCCTACAGAATGCTCAGTTGAATCAATATTTTTTCATCTGAAAAAAATGCTTCACTGGAAAAGCTAATACCTGATTTGTTTGCAAATAGTGTGTGGTAGATATAAAACTTAACATAAACTGTTTTTTGAGTGCTATCCAAGTAGATTAGACTTTGAATACAAACTTGCATTTGACCTTGCATATACTTCAGTACTGAAGTGCTTTCAGCCAGTTTAAAGCCACTTCAGGGATTTAGTGGAGATGTTGGAGTGAAAGCTGCTTGTTAGATGCCCAGATCTCTGACTTGCATTCAGGGATAACACACAGTTTAGAGGATCATTTGAAGAAGAGATAGCTTGATTATCGTGTTGTTTAAAAAAAAAAAAATCAAGAAGCATGGCAAATGTAATTTTCCTCGTCCAGCTACGGGCTTCATACATTTAAGTTTTAGAATTTGGGAAGATAAGTTAGAAATCTAGAGTGTGCAATCAACAGGTAAATATAGAAAATGCTATCATATACACACATAAAATGGTGGGGAAGAGAAGAGGAATACTTTCTAGGTTTTTGAAATGTCTGTATTTTTTGCAAGAACCTTACAAATTCTGAACAATGATTATGGAGTGCTACTTCATGTTGTAGTTTGAGGCAGGCTGCCAATCTACCCATTGATATTTTTTTTTTCCTCTTCTACTTTAACTCTGGTGTTTGATCTTATAGTGAAATGATTCAGCTCACTAAAGTGGAAGAAAACTAGTTTAGCAAAAGTAACAGAAGCAAATGGCTCTTTGTTGAATTGGTGAGTTGAATGACTTTAGCCTTTAACCACAGGCATACCAGAACTGATGCAAAAAGAATGGATGGACAGGGAGAGGCATCGTTCATGTAGATTTGAGTTTGGAGGGCCAAGGTGTCTCCATTTTACACTTGTGAGTTATTAATTCAACTCACAAAAGAAAGATGAAAGAACATACCATCTCTTTAACTGTTGGTAGCACCATCCCCTACTCCCCTCTCAGTTTCAGAATGAAGAACTGTTGCCAGCAGATAGTGTCTGTCACTAGCTCTGATTTTTTTTAAACCCATCTGATTTATTTTTGATAGCTACATTTTTTGTTTTCTGCAGGTAGACAGAGATGTTAGAATATTTATCCTTGCGTTCCTGGCTTTATTCTTAAAGGACTGAATTGGTTGGTTCAGCCCTTTTTACTAGACTGGTTTTCTAACTTTGCATAATGATCAAAACTGCATCCTGATGATCATTCAGTGTTCCCAAGGAAAAAAACAAGTAAATTAATGTGACTTGTGTTCAGAACAGTTATGTTGGATTAGATTTCTAGCATAAAGAAGCCATATACTTATTTTGGTACCAGTTAGGTCTTAAAGCACTTCAGTTTCCTGTCAGTTCTGTAGCATTCAGGGCTGTTGTGATGCTTTGCTTCTTGCTAATTATTTTGTCAGCTTATACAGTTCTACACAAGACAAATTCATATTTTGATTTTTATACAAGTAGTTGTGTATTTTGGGTTGTGAATACAGCAGAAACTGTATGTTAGTAATTTCTCACTTAAAATCAGATTCCTTTTTCTTTAAATAGCCTCCATTTTTCTTTTTCCCCTCCCAAATTTAACTAAAGGACCTATTCCATCTGTTCCTTTTAACAGATAAAGCATTATGAATATTGCCATTTCAGAAATCTAATAAGCAACTGTATTAACTACAAGTTATGTTACCAGTTTTTTTGTAAGTACTAAGAAAAATGCATTGTGAAATTCTAATCCATTATAATGGGATGCTTCTGAGGCTGAAAAAACCACAGCTGTAATAGCCACAAGATTGCAGGATTTCAGAGCAATGAATATGAGGACAAGACAGCCAGCTTTGGCCTAGATAATTTGTTGAGAGGAAGTGGGGACTGACTGTAACAGTTGAGCTTTTAAAACTAAAGAAGTGAACAGATTGTTGCTGTGCGGAGTTGTGTACGGTGTACTTTTAAAATTAGTATTATGATAAGTAAGTTGAGCTCTAACCAAAGATGAAACTGTGTGCATACTTCCTGTCTGTCTGAGAGACCGCACAAGTGCCTGGGGGTGGAAGAATGAGTTTTGACACACATCAGCACATATCAGAAGTGGTAAAGTGGGTATTTCTTTTGCTGGAAAAGGACAGAGTGGCTTTCCTGATCACTTCGATTGGCTATTTAGTACATGGGGTAATTCACAGGATCCTGGAAAGCACAGATAACTCTTCAGAAGTCTTTCCTGTTCTGTAGCTGCCTTTATCACAGTATTTTAATTGTGGGAATTCTTTGTTGATTCAGAATTTGAGTGTGAATACCTATAGCCAGATTAGGCTTAGTCTGAACTACTACTTCGAACTTTGCTTGATCATTCCTTCAATGTGTATTTAGTAAGACTGTTGATTTATAGCCTCAAAGAAATGGAATATTTATTTCAACCCTTATGATCTCTTCCAGTAACTAGTTACACAGAATATTAACATCCTTTTTTTAAACGTAAAAGCTCTGTTCATCCTGAAGCCATGGGATTTTTTTAATGCCCTAGACTGCAAGATTAAAGAACCTTGCAAGCTTCTTTCTACACAGTGAAAGAGCACTTCAGACTGACACTATAGGCCAAATCTGGTGAAGGACTGTAGCTACCTAACCTGCAGCTGTTTGTGATACTTCTCAGTACAAGTGGTGGCACTGCAGAAGTCTCCTTTGTATTATGAAGATGCAGGCATGTGGCACTGGATGCTATGTCCGCTAGGCAGAAAGAGAATTAGTCAGGTAAGAGTGCTTTATGAAGTTGGATAGAATCTGTTGGATGCTTAGCACAGGACCTACCTGCAAGCATCTATGACTCGTTCAGGCATCCCATTTCCTTTAGGGTGGTTCATGTCATGGACTTGCAGTAGTCCAGATCCTCTGGAGGAGTGAGACAGGTGCTTTATTCAATAAACCAAGACTCCCAGAACATAGAATCGAGAACTTAGCCAACAGGCTAAGCTGGGGAGCCATCAACAGTCAGCACACTTGCTAGAGTTTCATGGTATGGTATGTGCCACATTAACACCGCTATTGAAAATGGAACGTGCTGCATGCTATTTCCTCCTCCCCTGGGGGCCAGTTCTTGGGGAAAAATAGCCAAAAAATAAATGGAACACGAGCCAATGTTGTGGTCATGCCAAAACGGTAAATGTCACACTGGAATGTTAAAGTATTATTTGAAAATTGTGTGAAATAATCTGTTTACTTCTCTCACAATCAATTAAAGCTATACCTGTGTCCATTTTTGGGCACCAACTGGAATAAATATGTGAGGTAGTTGAACCAAACTGCAGAGGAAAGCAATTAGAAATACATGGTGTTTTAAAAATATGACCTGTAGGTAAAATTTACACAACAACTTGTTTGGTTTTTGGTTTAAGGGTGGTTTTTTTGTTGGGGGGGTGGGGGTGTCCCCCTCTTCTAGAGATTATAAGGAGGTGCATCTCTTGAAAGCTGCAAAGCAGAAGCACACTGGTCTCCATGTGCAGTATTGATAAGAAATAATAGCATCAAGGAATATTTAGATGAGATATGGAAAACCTCTGTAAGCACTGGATTATGTTGACTGCAGAGAGTGTGGAATGTTCACTCCTGAATTTAAGAACAAATATGACAGACATCTGTTATGAATAATACAGCTAAAATGATCCTACCAAGAGGAATGGCCTTGATAACCTTTTATGTGTAATTAAGTTTTTGTTTTTCCCAGGAATCTCATCCATCCTAACTGAATCTTTGATAAAGTGGTTAGATTAAGTTATTTCAGTCTCTTTGTATGTATTTTCTAAACTCATTTTCATAGTTCTTTTTGAATGTCTTGTCCCTGGCCAGTAGTTTTACATTGAGTGACTAGGTAGCAGTTGAGGGGGCATGGCAAAGTTAAAAATCTCCTCTCCTGTCTAAAATATCTTGTGTTGCTGTATAGTGCTAGCCACTTCATACTGTCATGCTTTCAGTTGACACTTGTGTACAGCTGGCTATCTGCTACAAACACATTTTGTCTCTAGAACCACAGTGCATACGTTCTTAGTTCCGGAATGCTTGGATTTGTACAGATCGGTTGTGCTTAATTTACTGAATAATCTGTCTTTAGGAGGGATTGATTCTTAAGAAGAAAAATGCTGTATTTTCACTTCGTTTCATATTTACATTTTTTTTGTTTCATATTGGTTGACAGTTATATGTAGCTTTGACATTACTTTTGGTACTCCTCCATTGTTCTCCTAGTTTGCAATGATGCAAAAACCAAGTCCAAAGGCTACATGTGACTTTTTTTTTTTAACCAGAGTAATTATGTAATTTAATATAAAAAAAAAATCTTAAATGCTTAGAATTTCAGAATATAATTTTATCAATACATATTTAAACATCGTAAGACTAAGAAAATCATAGCTGTAGTTAGGGAATTGTCTTGGGTCAACATTTGAGGAATCTCATTCTGCTGGGGGATTTTGAGTTAGTATGTCATCCCTTCAGCTTTCCCTTTCTGTTCTAATCTAGGAATAAAAATAAATCCTCCCCCCTTTTCCTTCCCAATAATGAGTTTAGAAAGTGGTGTACTAAGATGTAAATAAATCAAGGCCAGAACTTTTCTTTTGTATTTGCAGAAAAGGCAGTCATGGTTTATGGTGTGTGCTGTTTTCTTTTTTTTAAAGGTTCAGTTTTTCAACTTTGTATGAATTTGCTTCTGAAGTTTTACACATTAGAAAATAGTTTTAAAAATAGATGATAATAAACAGAAGCTTAATATACTACAATTTCAATGAAAACCCCCAACATTCTTAGATAATGATCTGATCTATTCACCATTCCTGTTCTTGCTATCAGTTTTAGTATCTAAAAATACTGTTATCTTTTTCTGTCAACCAAAATGACAGTATTTTATCAGTTATCTAGAATAGATTTGCTATAGAATACAAACAATTCCATTCATGTATATAGATTTCCTGTTCTATACAGTTATACTGATTTTTTTTTAGAACTAACTTATTAAAAAGAAAACAATCATTATATTATCTTTGAACTAGAAATATTGTCAAAGAATTATCAAATTGTTTTAAAAACAGTGTGCTTTTTTTCTCTTGAGATTTAATTGACTGTTGATTTTTCAGACTTCACATAGTCCTGTATTAGTCACTTCATTATTTTGCTCAGGAACAGCCTGGACTGGTTTGTTTCATTAAACTATCAAATAATCTTTGTTCCAATCCATTTGGAACACAAGCATATCATTATCATATCATTCTTTTCAGTGCTTTGAAACATCCCAAGTTTTTTGTAGCGTAAGCAGCATCTCTAGACAGAATTGTGGCACATTTTTAAAACTGAGGCAAGTTATCCAGACCTAATAATTTAAATAATGCTCCAAAGCATTATCTGAAGCTTTTAGTTGGAAAAAGTGTTGGTCAAAAGAAAGATTTAATCTAACTTATTTTCAAGTGCAAAACAGGTATGAAGGACAGCCTTTTTACTAAATTATTTTATCTTCTAGTAACAAACACATTATTGATTGCTTCCTTTTTTTGACTTAAAATTCTTGATACTTGAATGCATTTTGGTTCTTGCCCTAAACACATGAAATCTGAAAGAAGTCTTTCAAATACCTGTGACTAAAAAGGAAGTCTTCATTGAGAAGCTCTTATTTCAAGTTAATTATTACTTTTTTTACTTGTACATATGTAGAAACTTGATGTTCAGATTTAACTTGGAACATTCAAAGAAGGTCTAAGCAAAATTAATAAAGTTGTACCATTTGCAGTACTGAACTCTAATACTGAATCGTTTGAATATTTGGTTAAACCTTACAGAAAAATTGGAATCATCTAGCTATGGCAATGATTAACTTCAAAAAAGATTTTATGTTCAGGGGGATAAACAGTGGGAGCAGGCATTCAAAATATCTTTCCTTCAAGTGATCTATGAGCAATACAGAACAAGAGACCTACAGAAGGAATTGTAAAGAATTGGCATTATTTTTAGAGGCTGATCAGCAGTTCTGGAATGTTTGATTAAATAAAACATTTTATAGAGTGATGTGCTATACTGATAGAAAGAATGCAGTTTTCCGTTCTTGGGTCTCGAAGTACTAGAGAAACATCAAATGCCTACTCACTTCTGAGTTAGATGTGCATTAGCTCCATTCTGCAGACTTGAAAGTTGATATATGCCTGCTGGGTTGCATCGTTGTGCAGGAAGTCTGTGACCAAATTAGGAATAGAATCAGAATTCAGTGGATTTTATTCAGTGTGGTAGGAAGAAAACCAAAACCTACTGTATTTTTTAAGGATAGTCACGTTTCTGGATTTGCTGTTTTGAATAGGAAATGAGGTAATTACAGGTTGAATGTTTGGAAATGACGCTAGTCAGTAAATTTCTGGATGGAGAATCAAGTTGCTCTTTAACAATGATTAGGATAGACTGACTTTTAAATCTTTTTCTTTGAAATCTTTCTCATTTTCTGAGTAGAGTTTTATAATTCTGTATCCATCAACTTAACGTAATTCCAAAAACAAAAATAAAGAAAAAAGTAACAGGATTACTAGTTCCATACAAATTTGACTTTTCACACAGATAAGTAAAAATAGAAGATCCATTTTTCATTTAAGCAGGTGCATTAAATAAAGGAAGTATTACCTGTGGTTACTGAATTGAACCTCTTGTTTTGGGTGACTTGGTCCTTCATGATCTTAGAGCCTGTAAATCCTTTCCATATAGCTCATTTCTATTCAGAGAGAAAAATCAGCTTTTGCACCTTTTCAGGTCTTTAAGAACTTTAAATAAACTAAGCATTGAACTGATCTAACTGAATAATTTGAAATAAAGAAAATATCCCCTTTGTACCTGCAGAGAACACTAAAGGTGTCAGAAGTTGGTTTAGTACTTCCAGACATCTGTCCACTAGGTTCTGGCAACTTCCAACTTTGGGGAGGGAGGGGGAAGAGAGAGAGGAAAAAAAAAAAAAGGGAAAAAACCTTTTTTGCCACAATTTTATGCTGTATAATGTTTGTTTACAAGACTGGTGAGGTGTGAGTTCAAACTTTCTGTAGATTTTCAATTGAAACTTGAAATAGGTTTATTACAAGAAGCCCCCACCCTTTTAATTTAGAAATGTTCAGTTTGATCATGATGTTCCTACCATAACTGGATTATGATCTGTGGGCAAAATGTTGATAACATTGAATCATTTTCCTTCAGAAATTTCAAAATTATACATTTCAGAGAAAGGCAACACTAATAACAGTAAAAAAAAAAAAAAAAACAAAACAACAAACCCACCCAAAAAAATCAAGCCAAAATCTGATATTCAGCCAGAAGACTTGCCCAGAGCACACTCTTACTCTTGGGCTTTCATGTAATAGCCTTTTCATATGAAAAACATCACTGCCCTTCATTCTGTGTCATAGTTTGCAAATTTCCAGAAAATTTCCTCCTGCTTCCTCTTGTGGTGTTCTCATTTGGGGGAGGTGGAAGATGGGCCAATGGATTTACTTTTTTTTAAAGGAGTTTTTTTATCTTCTGGGCGTCAATCTTTGTTTCAGATATTACATTTGTCTCTGAGGAGTTATGTGCCTCAGTAACGTTATGTTTGTAGAAAGGTTTTAGAAGTTTCTCATCTTTGTCACTCTGAAAATACATGAGGAATGTATTTAAAATCAACTATAATATACTCAATTTGGCAGATAATAATATATTAAATGTGCTATAGTAATAGATTTTTTTCCTGAAGATGTCTGCTATTACTGTAAAGTTGAGTGTCGACCTAACCACAGCAGGTTGAGCTGTAAGCAAAACCTTGCACTCATAATTACACTCAGTAGTTTTGTTTATTAAGAGATTGATTCTGCAGTGTGTGGGCAGATCTCTGCTATTGGGTGGAACTTACTGCATTTTGAAAAATCTTTAAGGTAATAATCTTCATTTTAGTTAAATGTCTTAGTAATTGGGGAGAAAGGGGTTTTTTTTAATGGTTTATTTGTGGGTTTTTCACCTGTTTTTGTGAAAACAGTTTTTCGGAACTTGTTTAGGAGATGTTGGATTTACTCTTATTTTCCAAAAAATGATGCTAATTTTGAAAATTGAGTCTTTTCAAACCTTCATTGCCCCTAAAGTTTCTGAAACCATGTTGAATGACTTTGGGGTTGCTGCTAATTCAGCTAGATGGAATGGGAGTTTGAATTACCAGCTATGTGAAGCTTTTGCCCTTCATTAGAGGATGTAAGGATCTGGCTGGGTTTTGGGTGGAAGTAGTGGGGTATTGGTGGTGGGTTTTCCCACTAATTTGTGGGACTGAGGATGACTGCAATTGGAATAGTCAAGTATGTATGGGATGGTTCCACATGCAAACTGGGTGCTTCCATTTTAAATTACGGAAGATGTACAAACCATGAGAAAACACTTCCTTTGGAAAGGTAACTTCAAAATACTGTAGATGGTAGAAAAAAGTTTTGCCGCTGTTCCTCTTCCTTAATATGGATGAGAAAAATATTAGATGTTGAGCCTTATGATGTTTCTTTTTTAAACTCAAGAACTAATTTGGATGCCTGGCGGGGGTGGTGGGAGAGGGTCTTGAATCTTAAACAAGCTTTTTCTGAACCTTGGTTATTGAAAATAAATGTTAAATTTCCATTTAAAAACTAAAACCAGTCCTTTCAGTAGTTGTGAGATTGTTGGGATTTTTTTGGGAGCGGCTTCTTGAAAACGTTTCACTAGTTTCTTGACTCAAGAGTCTTGTAGAGTAGATAAACACTGAATTTTGAATTAATACAAGCTGAAATCCTGGCTTTTAAAACTTTATATATATGAAAGACAAAAGGAAGGTAGAGACCCAGTTTTCTGTTTGCATATTAATCTGAAAGCAGTCCTGCAGGCTTTCCTGCTAAGCATGTCCGCTGTGTTTCTAGATTGAAGCTTAATCTTGTTTTCATGTGGTTTAGTTGGAACATTGTGTGTGTGGTGCAGAGGAATACAGATTAGGAGATAGAAATGATATATTCACACACACTGTATTAGATGTGCTAGTAGGCAAAGGACAATGTAAAGCAATTTTATCAGCTGCTGTACAGCATGGCAGACTTTACAAAGGAATTTGAATATAGTAGTGCAGCACATTTGAGAGAAGAGGTGTGAGGATGATTTCATCCCACGTAGATGGAAAATATCTAAATGTCTAGAAAAACTGGAAAACTGACCTCTTTAACAGCCTTAAAAGGTATGTAAAAGCACGATGCTACCACTTTAGATGGCAGTGTTGAAATGTTGATTCCAAAGTGCTGGGGGGGGGGGGGTGGGTGGGGTGTCTGCGTTTCCTCCCTCACTCTTGGGAAGACCAGAACTATTAATGCCCATGTAAATGTCCAAATTCAGAAGATGTGCAGGTTGTTTTATGATGTGGGCATCTAGCCATTTATCAGTCCTTCCAAGTATAATCAGCTCAAAGGCTGGAGCGGAACCCTTCCAGCAGCCTGCTTTGCCTGCCAAAGAAAATTCAGCCACTGAATTGGTGGAAATTGCTGACTGGTCACCTAGAGACTGCTCCTTATTTAAGTGGTAAACCAGCTTTTCAGCTGCGGCAGCCTGTGCTGTACATAGAAAATCCTGTCTGTCCACAGCAGTTGTGAATTGAGATAGCAAAGAAACTGTTCATTCTATTTCCATTAATAAAACAAAATTTAGTAGTAGCAGCATGGCAGTTGTCCATTAGTTTGGATTTCCTAGCAGAAAGTGCAAAACTGCAGGAAGTTCCTTTTCTTTTTATCCCTTCTTGCTCATCCAAGAGAATGCCAGAAATTAAGATTTTTTTTTTAAATGTTGAGTTAGGATGTACAACATAAGACGCATTTTAGTACTGTTCCGGAGGAGCTGCATCCACAGCGGCGGTACGCAGGACTGAAGGTCCCAGCGGCAGCTCCGGCAGAGCTACTGGGGCAGCACGGCCGGGATCACCGCCTTGAAGGCGCCCGCGGCGGCTCTGCCGTTGCAGCCTGCGGCAGGGCCCGCCCGGCGCCGCTCGGTTTCCCCGGGCCAGGCGGGCCGAGGTGCGGGGTAGGAAACGGTACCCGGCAGACCCCAGAAGTTGGCCCTACCGGCGCTCGGTGGCGGCGGGGCACGGCTCCAGCAGCGGCCGGCTCCCGGGAAGCCCTGCGTGCAGCTTTACCCGGCAATCGCCTTAAGGGGACAAATTTAGTTTAACGGCAATCCGTGCTTAATCTGCCGGAGCCCCGGGCGCCTTCGGGGAGCGCGGGCGGGCGGTGGCTCAGGCAGCCAGAAGCTTCTGGCAGCTTCCCGGGTCGGGCCCCTCCTCTTAAAGCGGCAGGGCCCGCCGCGGGGTGGCCGGGCTGGCCCTGCACCTGTGCCCTGCGGTTTGGAGGCCGGTCCCTGGAGAAACGCTGGTCGCCCGTCTGCTCTTCTGCCGTCCCTAAAATGAGCTAAACAAAAATCACCCGGGCTCTGTTTTTCTTCGGCAGCTAAGAGCGTTGAACCTGCTGTCTGCAGTTCGTTGGGGAGCTGCTCAAACCGCTGGTAACGTTTAGCTTTCGGTAGTCAGCGCCCCGCTTCAGCGAATGCTGGGGAAGGTCTCGCCTCAGTCTCTTTCCCTTTCCGTGCCCCCGGCCTTGCAGCGGTCCCTCACTCCCGCGGAGCGAGGCCTCGGATACAGCCCTCTGCCGGTTTCCGTTTTGAGAAGGATGTTCATCTCCCGTTGTTACCCAGCAAAGCCAGCTCCCCTTCTGATAGCCCGGCCTCAGTCATTCGTGCAAACAAAATAATGATCCCTCATGTTAACGCCTCGTTGGTGGGTAGTTTTGATGAGGATCTTAAATACCAGTCTTCTGCCAATAGTTTAAGAAAAGAAAAAAAAACAAACACAAAAACAAACAAAAAACAAAACCAAAAGGCAAACCTATTACCATTAGCTTCACTTTTCCCTTTCTTCTTCCTGTGCAAACTGAAAGATGTTTCAAGCGAGTATAGAAAGGTCGAGATGGAAGAAATCTGGGGTGTACATTGAAAGTGCTGTGAGTGAAAGAAATTCATGATCTTATTATAAATGAATGATGGCATGTGCTGGGCATGCTTTTCAGTTTTTCTGTTGAGCAAAAGCTTATTGATGGTTTTATGATATGCTACTGAAAAGATTATCTCTTACACTTTATAATTTGTAGATAAGAATATAAAATGTAAATGCAAATTCAGATTACCTTGTGTTTTAAAATAAAACGAGGGCTGAGACTGCAGCCCAGAGATTTGGAGACAGCAACATATGAGCATAGTAGAGTTGTCTCAAAATGAAGTCTTTAAAAATTTTAAGAAGCTCTGAACTTTTTATTATAGGGTAGTCTAATGTTGTGTCTTCCCCCTTGTCCTTAATGACTGTTGCAGTGCTTCTTGTTAAGATAATTTCAATTCGCTTATAATAACTTTTCCAAGATTACTGAATCATGTTCTCAGATTTTAGCTGCATTTTAACGTACTATTTTTTTTCTCGTAACCTGCACCAAAAAGCAAAGAGTTAAAAACAAATCCTGCCAAAGTGTGTGAAAATCTAATAGGCAAAGATACATTCACTCTGAGTGTAAGGATGTGTATTAAATGACGTAAGCACAAAGCAGAGAAGGGATAACAGAAAGGTAAAAATAGCTGTATACTTATTTTTAATCTCCCTCTAATTTTGGAGGAATTGAATAAAACCTGCTTGAGAACAGGTGACTCATTTAGAGTTGGTGAAAGTGACAAAATCATGGTGAGGATTATCTGAAATTAATGCCGGACTTTGATCATTACTGTTTACTTTCTAGTTTGCATTCTCTGTGATGCATCACATCTGGCTCGTTGTTTTAACTTATGACTTTCAGCTAATACTATCAGTCAGAATGAGGGCAGTATTTTTAAAATTTCAATTAAGTGATTTGGGAGGAAAAGCCCACATAATTTGTGTTTCAATGGAATAATAAAACTGCAGAAAAATTTGTTATATGTATGCACTGAAGATTTCATATAGTTATTTTAAAATGTATAATGATTCATAGGGGTAACTAAAGAAATACATTTAATCAGTATAAATTTTCCTCTCAAAGGCCACTTCGATACTGTATTTTTAATTAACATACGTACATCATCTGTATGTTTGCTATTCTTTGAAATTACTCTATTTACAATGGTAAACATTAATTATAGTGAAAGGAGTTAGCTATTGTAAAAGTAACTTAGGAGATTTAGGTTACAGGTTGAAATTAACTCATGTGGTAGTAACAGAAATAAATTCTTACAGATGTTCGTTCTTCAAATGAATATTCTTTTTGGAAGAAACTTTTAAAAATAAGCCAGAGTAGTGATAAAGTAATCACTAACATTGGTGGTTATATTCTTAATAAGAATTGAAAATCCTGTTTTAAAGTTTGATGATTGACTTGCCTGCTCCTCTGCCATAAACTTCGTAACAGTCAAAGACCAGAAATTCAGATTGTCTTGGTTCCCAATATTGTAGACCTTTTTTTTTTGAAGTTGATGGTCAGTAGTAGTAGTGAAGAAGAAACATTCTTTATCTTCTGTAAGTTAAGCTTAACATTATGAGTTGGTCTTTGAGATAATTGGTTTGGCTGTGTAGGGAGGTATAGACTGATACTGACACAGCCAGCTCTTGAAATGTTTGTTTATAGGAGAATTCTAGCTATGTGCATCTGTGGGAACCCATCTGAGATCTGTCTGTCTTGTGGAGTACTGAAATTACTCCAATGCTTTAAGTTTGGAAGATCAACTGGCTTGAAAGACTATCAACACTCTAGTGCTGAAAGAGTTTCTCCACTAAAGAGTGGGGGAGAGCAGGAGGGATGCTCCCCTTAGAGCTTTACTGACTTTGCAAGAGAATACATCACTGCTTTCCCCTGTTCAGATTTACATTGTGTGAAGCAGCCACTATTTAATACACTCTACTGAGAGTACTAAGCAAAACCAAGTTTATCAGCGAGTCCCTGTTTCAGTATCCTTCCTTTCAAGGGGAGTAAGAAAAAAGCATTGCAGCCTGCCTTGAAGACATTTACACTGTTAGACAAGCAAGGAGGGAATGAATTTCAGAATCCCAACACTCTTAAGATACTTTGTTAATCTTAGCTGAATTTTATTAAGTCCAGGATAGAAATGAATATGTGTTCATGGATACACTACTACCAGAATAGTGTATGCTACTACTCTGCATGCAGTCACGTACCATGCATGCAGGGAGGGAGGGATTCATTAGAACATTCATGTTTCTGATGATCTTAAGTGCAGGTTGATAACAGTTTTCTAGTACTCTGAAATATATTCTGTTACCTGAAAATGAGAGGTAGGCTTGAACAGAGTCAAGGTAAAAACATCATTAATACAGAGTTAACACTGCAGCATCTCATGTCTCTCAGTGTCAAATTTTGCAAAACTTAAGTTTCTGAAAAATCATTAATTGAAGCACTCGGGTACATACTTGCATGCCTTTACTTCTGATGTATTGGAGCTGGAAACAGCCGGTGGGAATTACCTGATGCTGAGTGCAAGCACCTCAGTATCGGATAGTAGCTCTGAGACCTGTGAAGTTGAGATTATCTCTGTATTCTTCCTACAGAGAGCCTGGATGTGCCAGAGTTACCTCTCGTATGATTCTATTACAATCATTTTGGTTGGAAAAGACCTTTGAGATCAAGTCCAACCATTGCATCGCACTGCCAAGTCCACCAAACCATGTCCCTAAGCAACACATCTACGTGTCTTTTTAAATACCTCCAGGGATGGTGATTCAACCACTTCCCTGGGCAGCTTGTTCCAATGATTGATAACCATTTTGGTGAAGAAATTTTTCCTAATACCCAATCTGAATCTCTACTGGTGCAACTTGAGACCATTTCCTCTTGTCCTGTTGCTTGTAACTTGAGAGAAGAGACCAATACCCACCTGGCTCCAACCTCCTTTGAGGCAGTTGTAGAGAGCAATAAGGTCTCCCCTCCTGTCAGCCTCCTTTTCTCCAGGCTAAACAACCTCAGTTCCCTAAGCCGCTCCTCATAAGACTTGTTCTCTAGACCTTCACCAACTTCTTTGCCCTTCTTTGGACACATTCAGCAAAGCTGTGTTTGAATCCATAGGGGTGCAGAAACAGGATGTGGGCTTAGACAGGGGCTTAGACATCTCTTCCTAGCTCTTGTTTGGAGCTGTGTGGAGGCTTGCAGCTCTTGGAAACGTACCTTGCTCCTGTTGTTTGTCACCGTCTGCCTTCTCTCTTCTGACCCATGTTCTGTGAGCCAGTGGCTCAGTTATCTAGAATCTCCTCCCCCAGATTACACTAGAAGTTGGGTAAGAGAAGATGGACCTCCTCTGAAGGAACAAAGCCTTCATGAGCTCACTCTGCATACTAACTGGACCCATGTTCTCCTACCCCCAAACCCACTTACTTCCCTCCTCTTCTATTTCTTGTTTCCCTGTTTGGGTGTCACCTGTTCCTCTGTTGCTTGTTACAAAACCTTGTTTTTTGCCTGGGCCCTCCACCTTTGTTTTGCGTTTATCCTACTGTTATTCTCCTACTGTACTCTGCCCCTCAGTATGGTCTCCTGATGAGTGCCCACCTATATAATTTACTTCATTCAAAAGTGAAAAAGCAAAGTCTCTTCAGAGTTGTTCTAATTAATAATGAAAAATGAACCTTAATTATTTGAGGGAAATCAACACCTGTGTCTTCATGAGACTCATCAGATCTTGAGGCAATTAAAGGACGAGGTAGAACACTTGGTTGGCCTTCAGCTTTGCAGCAGAACTGGTCATCTGCTGTCTCTTCAGATGCTGCAGAGGTTGGAGGTTTATGTGGTGCTTGTTGCAGACAACTGTGGTATCAGTTTATTATATTTATGGTAGTCATTGTATGAACTTAGTATTGTGTTCTGTGTTTCTACTGCTGTGATATACATATGCTGTCAAGTTAAGTTTTATTGGGCTGTTTTTGTAATGCTCTGTCCGCAAAAGCTAGCGAGACCGTGATAGGTGTATTGCTAGTGGCTGGTAATTAAAAACCAGTTGTTTTCCTTTCTGTTCCAGGCTATTGATGAGCCTCCCTATCTCACAGTGGGCACCGATGTGAGTGCGAAGTATAGAGGAGCCTTCTGTGAAGCCAAGATTAAGACAGCAAAAAGACTTGTCAAAGTCAAGGTATGTGATTTTCCTGCAAATGCTTTTTTTTTGGGGGGGGGGGAAGTCATCAGTGTTCAAAATAGCACAAGGTGAAACTTCTTCATAGTCTCAAAGACAGCTAATAGGCTGTCCTTTTCTTTGGAGGCTGGCAATGCTGTCTTTGAAATAACAGTAAGCTTATTTTTGTTGGGAGGGGTTTCCCCCACCCTCGTGCAATTAAATATGTTCTGTTTCTTTCACTGCTTTGTCATCTACTTGCATCCAGTATTTGTGGCCTTCAGTGCCATAGGCTGACCTTACAGTAATTGCTCAAAATATGACATATGTAGGCTTAAGTATGGGAGAATGTTATCAGAAGATAGCGAAAACTCCTCAAAGTAGGTTTAATATGGTTTCTTTTACTTCAGGAGCACAGGTTGCTGCCATTTAGCAGTGGCAGCTAGATAATGCTTCAAGAATAAGATGAAACCCTGCCGTCTTCCAACAAAGAGTTGGCATATTGAGTCCTACAGAATAGCAAGCAGGGGATCTCACCTAATCTTTATGATGACTAGTTAATGACTGAACGAATCAATATAAGCCACATGCAGTACAAAATAAAGTTGTAGAGAGGGAATAGAAGAGCTACATTTTAACATCCCTTGGAAATTTAAAGTATCATTTCTAGAAATAAAGAGAACAATGTTTGGGCTTGTTTTTATTACATAGTAAGTCTACAGTGCAAAATGGCCGTTTGGGTAATGTTGTCCTAAAAGCTTCTAATCTGGGAGCAGGTACTATTTTTCTGCTCTGCCTCTTAACCTCATACAGAAATATAACAGAGCAAGGATCAAAAGCACTTGCGAAAAATAAATTAGATTGTTGGTCTGCAACCGAGTTATAGCAGCAGAATATTTTTCTTATATGTGCTGTAAATATAAGTGAAAATGTGTGAGTTGTGAGTGGTGATAATCTGATATAGAAGTGCCTCTGCTACAAACTGTCATGCATTGCTTGAATCTGCCCTCATGCTGTGGCTGATTTTTGCCTATAGTTTGTATGAGGGGGAGAGCAGGCTATCTCCAAAAGCCCTGGTGGGAAGGACTGTTGTCACTTATTTGATAATAATGTTAACTATAACAAGATGTTAGTCTTAAATCTAACATCTTTAAAAAGTCTTTAGAGCAAATCAGTGGTCTTTTTCATTTCATTAGTCATAACTCTTAGCAGCATCAGCTGGTCTATGCTTTACAGCACCATTGAGTTTAAGCGACTAAGTATTGGTATTTAAGATGTTAAGTATTAGTATTTAAGTACAGGAATTGTGTTGTGCCTAGATTAGTGAAATCTTAACATCTTTCAGCTCTTTAGAGAGCTTTCAGCCCACCTTCTTAGATGGCCACTTGCACTTACTGATAAATATTTTCTTAAGGATTTATTACTAGCAGTTTGGTCACTGCAATGTTTTACAGAAAGATAATGAAATGGAATAGAATTTTTACACGAAGTTGTTTGTGAAAGCTGTACCTAAAGCCCTGTGGATTCAAGTTTGCTTGTGTGTGTCTTTGCTGTCACTGTACAGCTTAGGGCAGTTAAGCCCCAGTACTGTTGTTGCTTTGTAATGTGATTGTGGTTGAGTGGGGTTTTTTTGTGTATGAGTGCAGTAACAAGGTTTGTTTACATTGTCTTTCCTCCACCAGGAATGTATATTCCCTAAATTTAACAGTGACCCCTTGATTTTCTCTAAAAATCTTTTCAGCTTTTTCTGGCACGTGCAG
This sequence comes from Balearica regulorum gibbericeps, assembly GCF_011004875.1. Taxonomy (NCBI): domain Eukaryota; kingdom Metazoa; phylum Chordata; class Aves; order Gruiformes; family Gruidae; genus Balearica; species Balearica regulorum. Next base: position 83,329,693 of record NC_046186.1, on the reverse strand, counting down.
GCTTTCCCCAGTATTAGCTCTAACCAAGTTTATTATTAGCAGGTGTACTATGTTTGCTGCATTTATTTTCCACTTGTTTAACAGTTTCTTCTGGCCCCAATATATTTTATGCCCTAGTCTCCTAGAACTACTAGAGGAAAAGGAAAGTCACTTAACTTCATAACATCACTTTTAGTTTGAAGCTTTCATTTAAGTTTTATAACTAGATGCTCTGAAAGGAGGATGGCAACAAATTTTTTTCAATATGGAGGATGCCATCTTCAGGCAAGTAAAATACATTTAATTGTGTCTCCTTTTACCCGCTTTCTTCTTCTGTTGAATTCTGCTTCCTAGAATATTTTCAAGGATACCTTCTTAGTAACTTTTCCATCACCAGTACAATTTAATAACTTTATTCAATTTAAAGCAAGTGGTATGTATTTATCACTTCAGTATCAATAGGTACTGTATTTTACAGTTTAGCAGTCTTTGGCAGGTTCTGTACACGGTACAGAATTTTACATTAACAATGTAACTGTGTTACACACTTTGTCATGGAAAGCAGTAAAACTTACGATTTGCCTGGACTTGTGAAAAGTATTGAAGGCGGTACAAATCTGACTTCAGGGCGAGACTTTCGGTGTCAGAAGAGTGGTAGTCCACTTCATCTTTATAGAATCTGTTATAGTTTTTTCTGGAGAGCTATTTAAGCTATTTTGATAGTGTCTCCTAAAAGAATTAGCACCATTATCCACACCCACTTATATTTGGGCACCCTCCACAGAAGGTTCAGAAGAAACTGTTTTCTGCGTAGGTATTTATTAAACAGAAACTAGTGAAGCATCTGCTGTGTAGAGCCTACCAGGACTGTCTTTTCAGGATGGCGAAGAACAGGGAAATTCAACTGAATCTAAACAGGTTGATGCGGATGCTGAATGTCTTAATCTTTTTGCCTGGGACAGAAAGGATCCACACTGACAAATACTGTGGGAATTAAACCCCACGCTAACAAATACTGACATCACTTTTCTCAGCTTCAGGAAAGACCAGTGGTGTTCCACTGAGTTTGAAGTTTGAATATTTCTGTTAATAACCAGTATTTTTGAGTACGTATGAATATCTCAAGAAGCAAAAACTGTTGGTATCAAAAATCTCCTCAGAAACAGTCAAAGCCCCAAGGCATCTTTAAAAAGAAAAGCCATTCTAGAATACACAATAGCAATTTGCTTTGTTTACCTTTCATCGTAGTACATTGTGGCTGGCTCATGGTTTTGCATAGAGTTCCTTTTTACTATAAAATACATTTAAGATAATTACAGAAGGTAAGTAACAGATGTCTCTAAATCAGAATTGATTTACTGGGTATTTCATGTGAGTCAATAGTGACCACAGGTTTCATATTACTTTGCATCTGAACTAAACTTTTGATTTCCAAATAAATCCCCCAAAAGAGAGGAATAAATACTGTATCTGTCAGGCTGAAGTTCAGAAGGGTAGTATTTGCTCAGTTAATTCCTAGCCTGAATCCTTTGTCTGGCTTTCAGGTTACAAAGTATGATTTTGTCTCTTTGGTGGACAGAAAGTATTTGTCATCAGTAGGTGGGATGATGCAGCTGTAAAAAGAATGTGCTTTCACAACAACATGCTGTGGCTCTAACAGAAGATGGGCAGAATGACTGAAGTAACACCTGGAAGGCATTTAAGCATTTTAGTGCATTTGTTTTCTAATGAGCTGATCAAGGTAGGCTCTCCTCAGTCCTGGTTGTGGGTGCTGTTCTCAGCTGTTTGCTCCTTTCAAAGTTTACAAAACTCCTTAAAGTCCCTTCCTGAGGAGGCTAGGTAGGAGAATTGGTGTGAGATCACGCTGTTGTTCTGAAGGGAATTTTTGCTATTGCTGTGCGCTACGGGGAAACTCTCAACAATAGTGAGAACATAACCTTGGGTACACTTGTGAACTAAGTCCTCAGGTATCATGGAGGATTGCTGTGGTTGAGAGGTACTATTACATGGCTGAATCTCATGTTACATTCTTACTTATTGTGAATACTAAATAAAACATCATATACTTACACCTAGCAAGTGTGTTCTGGTGAACATCAGAACATCGTTTGTGTGTGGTAATAAAACGTGCATATGTACATGAAATGTAATGCCAGAATCTTCTCAGGTTCCTTGAATTTTAAGACCAGAGTGGAAATAAAACTTCAGATGTAATTGATAGGAGAATCCCGTGACTTTCAGTGTGGCCAAGTTAATTTTGAGTTAAATGAATGGTGCATATCTGTAACACCTGATAGAGATAATTTAAGATTAAGTTTGAATTTCCAGACCATTTTTCTGCTGAGGACAGTATGTGTAGGATTAAAGACACAGCCAATGACACAGGAAATTACCTTGGAAATACTTACAGGATTTACTTATTCCAGTTTTGAAAGACTGAAAAGTTAGCCATCTGTACATTTACTTCCAGTTATCTAGCAGCATGTAGGCTAGGCTGATGTTAACTGAAAGGCTGTTTGGGTTCATTGTGTTTAGTTGACAGCAGTGTGCTGTAATATTGTGCGAGTCTTTTAACCGTGAGGGAAATGCACTTTAATTAGCAAAAGAAAAAAACCCCATGATACAGGGTTAGGTATAGGCTATAGGCTAAAAGTGTTTGATTTCAAAGCATTGAAATATAAATGCTTCCTAAAAACTATTTATGCTCAGAACTCTTGAAACTTTCTCCTTTCTTTGTGTGGTACTAGAGCAGTACAATTCAAATCATTAAGAGAACTGCAGTGATTGTTTTGAGCCATTAATCATTGCTGCTAAACTGTTGTTTGTCCCTTCCTTTAGAGGTAATGGTTCTATTCTGAAAGATAATATTTTAGAAGTTTTGATGACTGAGAAATTGTCTCCTCTTATTTCTAAAATATATGAATTAAACCAGATTTCAGCAAGTGGAATGATTGTGGTGACTAACTGTAAAATGAGAGTAAGAGAAGGGCGATTGACATCTGCATGTGCTTATGCTGCTCAATTGTATCAAATGATTGTCAGTTGAATTATATTTTTTAGGTAACCTTTAGACATGATTCTTCAACAGTGGAAGTGCAGGATGACCACATAAAGGGTCCCTTAAAGGTAATAAATTTGTTTCCTATTTTGCTAACACTTTGAAAAGCATTCTTTTTAAGTATTTGACATAAATGTGTATATGCAGTATGGGGTGAAAATGGAAGGTTCAGTTTATACACAGGGCAGATTAGGATCATGAAGCATCAAAAGTAATGCTGCAGAGCTAGAATTAGTACACTCTTCATGTTAACTTTTTGGTTTGTATTTAAAGGGTATGCAGCATACAGGCTGACACAAGCCTCTATTCTTTTTTGGCCTTAAAGTTAAGAAGTTTGGCTGGCTCTGATTTTTAGTCACTGTTGCTTTGGAAAACTCAAGCTGGAGAATTTGATGGGCAAACTCTTATACAAGGGAATGACATCACTCAAATTGGTTCTTGTTCCCCACCTGCTGGCAGGAAATAATCAGCTCAGTTGCCTTATTTTAGAGGAATGAAAGCTTCCAGGGATGCAAATATATTCAAGTGAAACTGGAAAAGTATGATATATTTAACATAGAAATAGGTTAGAAATTAACTCTGCTAAATATAACAGTGTTAACTTCATTGACTGTTCTAGAATCTCTCCAGTGCTAAGTGGCTTTTGTGTTTTAGGTAGGAACTGTTGTGGAAGTTAAGAATCCAGATGGAACTTACCAGGAAGCTGTTATCAACAAATTAACAGATGCCAGTTGGTACACTGTAGGTAAGAGAAATAGTTAGTTATTTGAATAAAACTCATGACTTTTTTATAAGCCTGTGACCTGGACATGTCTTAAGCATGGTGAGAGAGAATTTTTTTGGAGATGCTTAGGTATTCAAAGTTTGTATTAAACAAAAAAAACCCAAACAAAAAACCACAAACGCACACAATCTGAAACTTCTTATTTTGGCTTTTTATAAGAAACTGTACCCATCACAATGTGAAATTGGGTCCCCAGATAAAGACGTAGTGAATTGCTCTATAATTGGTAACTGCTTCTTGAATATTTAATATACTATTGTTAAATATTCTGAAGCAAAGTATATTGTCATACTTCCTTTAAAAAGGAAAAGAAGTGCTTTTAAAACACAAGTTGCAATACTTATTTTTCCTTACTCTCAGACTTAGTTGCTGTAAAAACAGACATAGCTTGTTTTTAAAAAAAGTGTTTTCCTGTTTGTTTTCCCTATTTTCTAATGTGACATTTCAGACTAGATGATGTATCCACATGTTGACAAGCAAATATAACTGCTTTTTTTTTTCTTTAAATTTTGTAAAGGCTTTATATCCATAGGTTTTCTCTTTGATGCTATGTACCAGTAGATCAACCTGTCTTAGGGAATACTGGTCAGCTGTAGAATGATAGCACATATTCCATCTGTCCACTGTTAGTCTTAAAGGTATTACAGGAAATGTATCCTTTCTTGAGAAACAACATATTCCTCTCCTTCGCATATAACATGGGAAGACGAAGGCCAGGTCTTGAAAGAACCCTAGCAAGATGTAGTTGTTTTGAGATATTAAGTGTTGTTATTGATGAAGTGATGTTGAACAACCAAGGAAAGACTAACTTTCCCTAGTCATAGTCCTTTTAGAAAGGAATAGAGGTGTAAGTATAGATAAGACCTTCCAGATAAGTGTTGCAGAAAGTTTATCTGTTGTCTTGATGGAGAAGTAGAATGTATGAGTAAAGAAGAGACCGGATTAGGATGGGGTGAAACATGAGGTATAAAGACAAGAATTAACATTATAGATAGTGTTTTGGTAATTATTATAAAAGTGGACCAGATATGAGAGCTTTTAAGAACAAAATGGTATAGCTGGTGTTAGAACTATGTTGTATGTACATGTTTATGCTTCTGAGAAAGCGTGAGGTTATCAGTTCAGCAAGAAGAATAAGGTAGGAGTCCATGCAGATTAAATTTTGAAGATAAGTGTCACAGAGTTGCAGTCTGTAAATCAAAATAGATGTCTGTCAAGAATCTTGAACTTGAGAAATAGGAAGAGAAGATGCAAGAGTTGAGTGAAAACCATATTTTTTAGATAAAAGCATGTTGACCTTGCAGAATCAGTAAAAGTAGCGCAGCTGCCGGCTGTGTAATGCGCTTTGAGAGAGAAGTGACTCTAGCAGTGGATGATTAGAATAATCTTTGTCAGGAGGGTAAGCGAAATGAGACTGAAATTATTTTTACAGACAGTGTTGACTTTGCAGATCTGAGTGAAAGTCCTACTTCAAAGGATAGTTGCCATTTACCAGATTTCAGAACTAGCACACATCTTAACCAGCAGAGTTATCTAATGTTGTCCTAGCAGTTGTTGAGAAGTGTCTAATTACTTGCATTGTTAATGATTTTGTGAATAAAATCACTACAGTTTGGTCAAAAATATTGTGAAGGAAGAGATAGATCTGAAGTAGTACCTTTCCAGAAGTTGTTACTTAAGACCATTTATGCCACTGCAGCAGTAGCATGTAGAATTTAGAGGAATAACAATTTTGGTGCTGCTTGAGAACTTTTAACTGTAAAGTATGGGCAAGGTTGCTTTAAGAGCATCCCTGTCTGTCTTACATTCATAATATGTTGTCTGAATAGAAATTGTACATCAGTTTGTTTATATGTCTTTTTTTGGTGCCACTACTTTCCTACCAAAGGAAGATAGGAACTGAATTAAATTAAAAAACCAAAAAAACCCACAGAAGAAACAAACAACAAAAAAACCCCAAAACCCAACTGGTATAGCCTTTTAAAATTAGTATAGCACAGTTACACAAATACATAAAATGTCCTTAGTTTATTTGCCTGTCCTATAAAAATTCCTCAAAAAGCTTAAGGTATTCCAATCCTGGTAACTAGATGTTGTTTCATCATTCATATAAATGTGTCCTTATAAAGTTTAAGTTATATTTTAAACATTTAACTCTGTGTTTACTATAGGAAAAAAAATCATAAGATTGTTTGCTTTACCAAAAATGCAGAATTGTGCATGTTCATTCAAGTAGTATTATCCCCTTCTGCACTTTTTTGGTCATTACATTGCTTTTTCTCAGAATCCAAAGTGGTTTTATTTGCATTAAATTCCCTTTAAGTTGCCTTTTTTTTTTTTTCTTTTTCCTTGCAGTTTCAGAATAGTTGTTTTAAATGCATTACACTCCTGTGTGTCTGCTCAGTAGATTGTTTTGAGGATGTTCCATTAGATTAGAATGTCACATGCATTACAGCCATATATGCTATGCTGGTCACACAAGTCTTTCAGGGAGGTGAAGCTTTTCCTTTGAATATATTTATGTTACGGAACAAGATTAAGAATCCCTCTGGCAGGGAAAAGGCCAGAAGCAGATTACCAAATAGGATACATAATGTGGCTACCTATCTAGCTCCGAATAGGTTTACCTCTGTTGTAGTCAGCTTATCCCTTGGATAGATTTTTTTTTTTTTTTAAAATCTCTCATTATGTAAGGAGACTGTTATGTTAATTAACACAAACTGGATTACAAACCTGCTACCTTTTACTTCACTTAACCAAGGAAGGGGGCTTAATTATGTGTTGACTATTTGAGATGCAGCTCAAATCCGTGTTTTCTTGTGCAGTTCTTGCCCTTCATACTTTTCCACAAATTTTGAGGTGACAGATGTGCATCTATAACTGATATTTTATCACTAAGCAATACTCAACAGTTACTGAAGGTGAAAGAGTCATGTTAAGAAATTGCTGAAACTTTTAATGTAATATTTTAATCTAATGTTGGGGTTGTATCAATTCCCACAAAAATCATCAAGGTCACTGCAGTGTCGTGACAAGAATATGTTTGGTTCCGCTGTTGGGGAGGGAAGAGGAGGGCTGTCCTTGCCTCACTGAGCAGTGCCAGCATAGCCCAAAAGTTGAAACTTACCTCAAATTTTCATCCATTGTACCTGTAGAAGATTTGACAAAAGCTCGCTTTTTATATGACTAGTTTATCAGCTTCTGAGGATCCCAGTTTGAATGTGTGCAGCGCATTTCAGGATTCAAAAGTATCCAAAAGTACGTAGCTGAAGTCAACTGTATTATGAACTTGTTTTCAGTTGACATAGTGATAGTAGAGGTGGTGGAAAGTCTAGAAACCAGGAGCTCCACAGTTCTCTCACTACAGCTGGTTTTGATGATTGTCTGCACTTTGATTGTCATCTTCCTTAGGCTGATATCACTGTTGTTTTATAATGTGGTTGAATGACATCAGTAGACAAAGATGTTGAACTTTCATATAACATTAAACTGTAACTCTTTTCTCAAAATATCCATTTATGTTTCTCCATGGTAAGCATAGCTTCCATTTGAATATTGTAGGAGTTCTGGCTATGTAATAAAGTTCTGTAAAAATTGAAAATGCTTGAAGAATAGTTTTTCAATTCTAGCTAGCATTGATTTTTAATTTTGTGTCATGATCCTTGAATTGTCTGCTCAACTACTGATTACTTAAGATTCCATTTAACATATGCAAGTATGGAGTAGCTACAGTGAGACAGCAGCTTATGTATTTGATCTGTGCAAGCGCTTTACTGGATGTGCAGCAGTATCCAGCTGCAGTTTTGTTTTAAGGACTGGCTAAAGGAATATGTATCTTATTCTTACTGACACCTAAATCAATCACTTACTGATAGTTGATTTAAAAAAAAAAATATTTTTTTTCTTGTCTCACTTCTTACATGGTGACAGTATTTGATGATGGTGATGAGAAGACTCTTAGACGCTCTTCCCTGTGTTTAAAAGGAGAAAGACATTTTGCTGAAAGCGAGGTAATTGAAGGATTTTTATATGACAACTTTTTATTTAGAAAAATTTAGAAGTGATATTTTTAGTACTTCAGTCTTCAGTATGTTATGTACATCCATGCTACTAAAAATGGGGATTATGTAAAATACAGTCTACAGGGTCTGGCTTAATCTTTTTTAAATCAAGAAATACATTTGAATTTCACCAGATTGTATAAGTTAAGAAATTCATTTTTATATTATTAATGGTTCATAGGTTGTAGATCATACAAAAAACAATGATCACACAACTACTTTGCTTTATATAAAAAAAATTATCTGTAAGTATTCATTGGAAAAAATCAAAATATGGTACATGAAAAAAATAACGTACCTCTTTGGACATAATTAAGTTCTGTTGGATTTTAGGTAGATCAAGTCTAATTTGAAATATCTGATGAACTTGAAAGATCAATACTTTTCTTTTGAAAGGTAAATTGTAAGTTCCTATTACCTGTTAATTTGAAGACAGTGATTTCAGATTATTTTGTCAGACTCAAAGAAACATTACATTCAGGTGACTTCTACTTTTTATTTTAACATCGTTCTTATCGTCTTAGCTTTTGCCTTCTTGCCAAAAGTCACTGACATGCAATTCATTGTCACCAGCCCTCAATGAAACGCATGTTGTGTGTTTCTAATGATTATCTCATGATTGCATAGCCACTCAGCAGGGAAAACTGCATCTTCAGTTTATTTTGTAATTAGACCAGTGCCATGTGATTGCCTTGTTCTGATGTTGATTTAACTTAATCTCTGACTACCCAAGCGTATGGGATCTTTTAGGGTGTCCACCAAACTCTGAAGTGATCATGCATTTACTTTAAGATTTGAAAAGCCACTTCTATTGTCTCTGTGTCCAGTTCTGTGTAATGAAAAAGTCTCTCTACTGACAAAAATTACAGTAATCAGATTATACAAGTTTATGGCTTCAAGAATAACTTATGCCAGGTTTTTTATATTTATATCTGTTTGTTCATTTCAACAGACTCTAGATCAGCTTCCACTCACAAATCCTGAACACTTTGGAACTCCTGTTATAGGAAAGAAAACAAACAGAGGAAGGAGATCCAATCATATGTAAGTTTAACACCGTTATATCTGTGCTGTCTGTATTCAGTTCTGAAGCTTTCAGTGGATGCAGAGTTTTATTAGTTGTATGTTCGGGCTTCTTTTGTTCAAAAAACAGGAAGTGATATGAAAAGTGTTGTTTAGCATTCAAACTGAAAGTGAGTTTTACATGTAATGTTGTATGCAAGAATTACAAGTAGTCTTCATGTAATCAGTATTTAAAATAGTACGGGGTATAGGCAAGAGGATTTTTCTTTGTTATTTAAGTAAAAAAGAAAGTGGCATACCAAGTGGAAATGTGTTGTTGAGCTATATCTAGAAGCTCCTCTGTAGTAGAATATTAGTATTATAAAAGTGTTGGACTCAAACTAAAACCATTACAATGCAGTCTTAGTACATTCTGTAAAGACTTCGTATCAGCTGGATAAAAATCCTCATGTAGACCTTTGGTTTCTCATTACAAGGTCTCTGAAGGGCTTTTAGATATAGGTGAATGGTATTATGGTCTGCAGCAAAGCTAGTTGATAGAAAAACAAAGTTCGAGAGTATGGACTTGATTTCCTATCTGCCAAAATTCTCGGTAGTTGTGATCTTGAAAAAACAATGTGAAATACTCCACTGACTGGTGGTCTTTGTGGGTGGGGGGTTTTTGTGGCTTTTTTTTTTTTATTTGCGTTTTGTTTTTAAAGTTTTGAGGTTGTAGTGGCTGGGGTGGGAAGGGAGTTTTCATGCTTGGATTACGCTTTCACACTCTGTCTTTTTGATAGCTTGAAATAAATATTGCTCTGTATATGTAGAGTTACTATAAATTTTATTCAATTATTTATTTACTAATTTGTGATGTATCGAAGGAAAAAGATGGGAAAAACTGTCATACACCACAGAGAATGTGGTTGCAGCATCCTTGGTGTCTGTGACTGGGTTGTGGTCTACCCTGTTTTCCTAACTGTACAGGACATGATTATGGCAGAAACAACATACTTTATCTTAGGTTTAAATCTGACTGAACTGAGTAAAAAGATAAGTTGCACAGATACTGGTATAACTAAGCTAGGTTGTAGTCTCTTTAAAGTAGTCCTGGCTTTCTCTCTAGTCCTTGACTTCTTTCTCTTCCCCGAAGAGATTCTCAAACCCCAGAAGGCAGCCTGAAAGGCTTTCATACTGTATTTTAAAAGAAATTATTACTTTAAAAAGGGATGTTGGGGGAAAAAAACAAAACAATGCTTTATCAGTACTGCAAATGATGACATAAAATTAGGCTGTGGAAAATGAAGTATAATAATATACACATCTTAGTGTGTGAATCAGTTGTCTTCTGTTACACAAATGCTAACTGTGAGTCTTCTGTTAATATTGAACTTTGTACTCAAAAGTAGTTATGTGAAAAAATGGAAGATAGCTTTTAAAATTCTGCTTGTTGTGCTCATTGAACACGCTGTATATTTTCTGAGCATTAACCTTCAAAGTGACTAGTAAAAAAATACGTAACTAGAGAGAGCCAGGAGTGCTGATATTTTTATTTTTTTTGATCAGTTGCAGGTAATTTTAGTTGGAGTAGTTTTGTACAGTTAGACTATCCATATGGTTAAAACCAGGTGCAACTTTGTATTGGAACAGTCAAAACAATGAGATGGAACCTTTTTTAATCAAAATGTATTTGCACCTTTGCCCATCTACTTACATTCCAACACTTCATGCAATGTGAAATTGAAACAGTCATTGAAATGCCTCACTGCACATCTTTAGAGAACTGTTTCAGGATAAATAGACTTTTTCTTTTTGCTATTCATCTTCATAGCTGATGTTTCTTCTTTAGAGATTTGTCCTCTCTAAGTAGCTTTTTATTTTGTATGGCTGTTAAAGTAAAAGCATAGAGAGTTTAAGAGGAAAACCAAAACAGTTTAGCTTAGTTCTGGTCCAAAACTACAACTGCAACAGTATTTTTGAACAGTGCATCACGGGGGCAGAATTCTCATTTTGAATGTCCTGACAGTGTATTTCTATTCCTCCATATGGATGCATGGTGGTGTTTTGTTTGGTTTTTGCATGTATTACATGTAGATGTGAATTTGTAATGTTTAAATTGTTGTTATATTATCCTCCTAAATACTTCTATTCATTTTTATCCTAAAATATTTAGCAGGCAATTCAAGTCACTATTAGTTATGCCTCTTTGACAATTAGCTTTGGATCTCCTGTAATTGTAATAGGCGAGTTTTGAATAGTTGAGTTCTAAGTCTTTTTCTTTTGTTTAGTCCTGAAGAAGAATCTTCATCCTCTTCCAGCGATGAAGATGAAGATGATAGGAAACAAAGTGATGAGTTATTAGGAAAGGTTGTATGTGTGGACTGCTTCAGTGTGGATAAAAAGAAAGCTCTTTGGTTTCCAGCCTTGGTAAGAGTTTCATCTTTATTTTACTTTTGTGAAGTTTCATTTTCTAGGCACCAAAGAAAGGTGGGATTTTTCATTTTTGATGGATTAAGCTATATTTGTATTGGAACTTAATATGTTTCTTCAAATTGGACCATATCATAATAGTCAAAGGAAATACTATATATGTAAATATGTTTGTTTACAAAAAGTAATTGCTCACATGGCTTTAGTTTTTCCAAACAGCAGAGCTTGTTGACCTAATTCCAGCTCAATAGTGTGTTTAGTATTACTGAACTAAAATTTCAGGGCTTCTTTCCTAGGCTATTGCATGTCATTTTTTTGAACTACCAAGTTTTATCAAGGAAGAAAATACAAAGAAGTGCGAAGAAGGGGTTTAGTTATTGCATAGACAGTATTTTTCTAGGTTCAATATAAACACATTTGATAATAACATCAAATGTTTTTCCTTTGTTGCTATGGTAGGTAGTAGAGAATTGCCAATACATTTCCTTTAAAATAACACTGTAGTCTTTTAATACAAATATTTTCTATCTTCCTTTATTCTCATTTGAAGACACTTTCTTACAAATAAACTTCTAATAAAATATCACTGTTAGTCTAAGGACTGCATATAGATGGACTGATATATTTGGAAATTAATGTCCTTCCATATGTGGTACCTTCTAGTACCATGCTTTTTAATTTTTATTTTATTATTAATTGTAAATATTTGGATAATTTATCCCTGGCAAGGAAAGCTTAAAATGTTTATCTAATGCCAGGAAGACTTGCATTTTGTTTTTGAAAAGATGCCATATGGTAAATCCAACTCTTCTTTAGTGTGTGCAATAGCTCTCAATTGCAACTTTCTACTTGTCACCTTCTGTGTCTTGTAATGCAGTCAAGAGACTTTCCAGCAGGACTTCTTTTGGAAAAGTTGGTGGGAGAGAATGAGTCATTGAAGCCTCTTTTACAACAGAGGAGAGGGCAGAATATGCAGCAAGGAAATACCATGTTAATGGCAGATCGCTTTGAGAGGTTTTCAGTAATAGACCAGAAAATCGAGCTGTTTCTTTACTGAAAGCTGTCATCAAGATTGATGCAATATCGCGTACCTCACAGTTGCACTCTGAGAAGCGGTCAGTTAGACTGGCTTGAGCTGTTTTATGTCACACTGTTGGGTTAGCCCTTGTGGTCATACACATGATCAGTAGCAGTTTCCATGGTAGCCTTTCTGGTAGGTATTAGGCTTGCATGTGACTGATGTAGTGCTTCTCAGGACAGCTGTGGGTCAGACCTTAAAGATTAACTGAATTGTTGCTTATTCTCCCAAGGTATACGAAAGATACACACCGTTACTTCTTTGGCTTTCATTTGGAGATTGAAATAGCTCATTTTTCACTGAAAGCTTCCTGCAATGAATGAGAAGCAATAGGGGGATAAAGTTTGAGGGTGGAGCTCATTAACTCTGAAATAGTTTATCCTAGATTAACTGTTATATTAGTAATTAGGTTTATAGCTCTGCAAATAAACATCATATTGCAATTAACCTGAAAGGTTGTGCCAAATAATAAATTTATGTCCCAAATAGCTTGCTGCTTTTTTTTATCCCCTCCCTTGTAGCTATCCCTCTCCATGCTTTTACCTTGTAAGCAGGTGATCTCTACTATATCAACAAAGCAATTTTATCTTATTACTGATAAATTTTGCTTTAGCTTTATATTCTGCTCATTTTAATTATGTGAATAATGAAATGAAAATTCAGATTTAATATGCTGAAGAATACATATCCCAGAATTACTTTGTTATTAATGATATTGTGTACAGATATACTTTGTGTATAAGCTCAGAGATCATTGTGCAAGTTTATTATGTGAAAAGAAGTTCAGGGATTAGTCTAAACCTTTACAGCAAATAACAGTTAAGATTAGTAGTGGAGACTGATAACTTTGGATATCAGTCCTGTAACCAGGTAGCCTGTAAAACTGTATAGGTCTCAGTAATTGGCTATATCGTTTTAATCCTGCATGGATGGGATTTTTCAGTTTTTGTTGTTTTTTCTTTTGGGGAGTGGGTGGGTTGAAAGCAATGGCTAATTGTAATTGTAAAAAGGCCTGGCAGTTGATCCTTATGTCAAAGAGTGTGATTTAGTAAGCCTTATGGCATTGCTTAGTTTTAATGTGTTCTTAAAGGCTTTAGGAAGGTGCAGTGAGGAGATCTGCTTGCAGCATTTTCAGAAAATTGAGTTTACATAGGATCAGCTCTCTCATCCTCCGATGACTACAGTGGAGTTTTTTTACAAGGAAATCGAGAAAGCTTGTTTCAGGCAAAATTGAGGTGATGTTGCTTAATGTAAAGGCACTAGATGAGGTTGTGGTAAGCTGTTTTCCAACCTCTGAATGGACTTCTGACTACTAAAATCTTGATGCTTCTAGAAAACCAATAGCTAAAGCCAGAAGGGCCTTTTTTCATCTTTAGAGAGTTAGGATATTGCACCTGTCTGTTTCAAATGGGGCATGATAATCACTGTCTTTTGCCTTGATATTAAAACACTGTTCCAAACTGTGTATCAAACTGCTTTTCAATTAGTAAGTTGCAGTTTTGTAAAGTAATTCTCTGGAGACTGTTGAATGCATTGAATTTGGAGACTTAGGCTGTTAAGTTTTATTTTTCTTGAGAAGCATACTTAGCCTACACTCTGTGATATACAACTCTGTTTCCAAATCAGATGGAGCTTTTGACTTAACTTTCTAAAATGCTATAATGCTGATGACCTGTGGAAGGAGGAAAAAACGCCTTTTGTCATGCAGTAGCTTTGTGTGTTTGGTGGAGAAAGTAGGACTGAAAGCAGTTGGTGTGAGAAAGAAGTATTCACCAGGGCTAAATTAGGGCTGCAGTCATGTGCTGCTCCTTGGGTTTTTTAGCAGCCAGAACTTTCTTAACTCTGCAGAGAACTACAGACGTTCCATTTGAGAGGAGAGAGATGAATGGCAGAGAGGGTTGCTTTTCTGTTCTATAACTCTGGAAATTCACTATACATATTTTATTAAATTCTTGAAGCTTTTTAATTAGTGACTTGTATACTAGTTTAACAAAACTTAAGTAACTTTTAAAATTGCAACAAATAATATGCTGTCTCAGTGCTAGACTTGATTAGTCTACCTCTTGAATTAAAGACCCTATTGTAATACTTGTACTTGAGGCACTCTTCTCTCCTACATAGATAACTTATGAATCCTCCATTATAAAATTGCATTTCATAAATCCTGTATGACTTTGGTTTTGAAACTGTGAGTGGTTACATCATTGCAATTTCTGGAAGTTTTTCAAAAGAGGTCTCTAACTCAGGTGGCAGCACTTGGTGGAAGTTCTGTCCTTTTAGGATGAGAAGTAGAATAAGCTGTAGTGGCATGACAGATACTTAACTTTTGTCAGAATGCTGTTCTTCCTTATGTCTCTGGCAGCAGCCATCAATTTCCTCCTGGAAGCAAGCATGAGCTCATGCATTCAGTAATTTCAGGAGGTCATCACTCCTATGTTTTGAGGGATCTCAGTTGCTCTCATCTCAGTGTCGCTTAAAAGAAATGACCCCAAAAGGTTTTTAAGAAGCATCGATATATACTATTACACTCTTGTTTTCCCTTTTCCTTGCTAAACTTTGCATTTGTAATATCTTTGCAGGTGGTTTGTCCAGATTGTAGTGATGATATTGCAGTGAAAAAAGACAATATTCTCGTCCGCTCTTTCAAGGATGGCAAATTGTGAGTAGGACTGTAAAGGCTGACAATTGAATAAAATCTGTACCAGTCAAGTGAAATGTAATATGAGATGTGTTGAGTAAAGTATTAGTAACATCAGTCAGTTCAGTAAATTTCTGTGAATATTTTTCAAATGTTTAGAAAACTGTTGACAGGCTGCATTGTGACGAAGTTAGTCTTCAACTTGTCATTATTAGTAATAGCATGCATAAATCTATCTGTCTTAGTTTTAATTTTGTTGTTACTATAGTGGCAAACAAAGCAGTATTTTGTGACTTAGAGAATGGCCTGAGACTCTTTCCTGCTCAGATTGGAATTAGAACACAGCTTTTCAGAGATGTGGCCGTAAGCTAATCCAGCTACAGAAGGGGGTGGGTGGGGGCATATGCACACGCATACACCACACGCAGAAATACTCTTTTCTTTTTTTGAGGTAGTAAGGCATATGTTTATCTCAGTCTAGACTACAACTGTGTATTCTCATGTTCTTTGAAAAGAGCTGTAATACCACTCAGAGGAGGAAAGAAAATAGAGAAACCTAGAAAACCAGTCTGTGTAGTATTTGCAATAGAATAAGGAACTTTGTGTTCTTAAACTTGTGTTGGTCGGGGGGGGGGGGTGTGTGTTGATGAATGACAATAGAATTATTTTTTCTAGGATTTAGTTTTTATTTAAGAAATTGCAGCTGTTTATTCTGCCTGGTTAAATTTAACAGAATGCTTTTGCAGAAAGGATATCGAAATATTTTTTCATTGTGGTTTAATTACTTACAAGTCTAGGCTACCACTTATGATTTTATAGTTATTCAGGCATGTGGTGGGTTGACCCTGGCTGAGGGCCAGGTGCCCACCAGAGCCGCTCTATCACTCCCCTCTTTTTCATGAGACAGGGGAGAAAAGGTACAATGAAAAAAAAAAACTTACGGGTTGAGATAAGGACAGGGAGAGATCGTTCTCTAATTATCATCAGGAGTAAAACAGACCGAACCTAGAGAGGGAATTCATCTTATTTATTACTAAGCAAAACAGAGTAGAGGAATGAGAAATAAAACCAATCTTAAAACACCTCCCCCCACCCCTCCCATCTTCCCGGGCTCAACTTCACTCCCGGCTTCAATCTCCGCCCCCCCCAGCGGCACAGGGGGACGGGGAGTGGGGGTTACGGTCAGTTCATCACGCGGTGTTTCTGCCGCTTCTTCATCCTCAGGGGGAGGACTCATCGTTCCCCCGCTCCAGCGTGGGGTCCCTCTCACAGGAGACAGTCCTTCACGGCCTTCTCCAGCGTGAGTCTCCTCCACGGGGTGCAGACCTTCAGGAGCAAACTGCTCCAGCGTGGGTCCCCCACGGGGTCACAAGTCCTGTCAGCAAACCTGCTCTGGCGTGGGCTCCTCTCTCCACGGATCCACAGGTCCTGCCAGGAGCTTGCTCCAGCGCGGGCTTCCCACGGGGCCACAGCCTCCTTCAGGTGTCTCCACCTGCTCCGGCATGGGGTCCTCCACGGGCTGCAGGGAATCGCTACACCCCCTCATCCTCCCTCCATGGGCTGCAGGGGGACAGCCTGCTTCACCATGGTCTTCACCACGGGCTGCAGGGGAATCTTGCTCCGGCGCCTGGAGCACCTCCTCCCCCTCCTTCTTCACTGACCTTGGTGTCTGCAGATGTTCTTACATCTTCTCACTCCTCTGGCTGCAAAAGCTCTCTCTAACTGTTTTTTTCCCTTCTTAAATATGTTATCACAGAGGCGCTGATTGGCTTGGCCTTGGCCAGCGGCGGGTCCGTCTTGGAGCCGGCTGGCATTGGCTCTGTCAGACACAGGGGAAGCTTCTCGCAGCTTCTCACAGAAGCCCCCCCTGTAGCCCCCCCGCTACCAAAACCTTGCCACGCAAAACCAACACAAGGCATCAGTGCATGTCACTGGAGAAACACACATAAGCATGTGGATGCACAAGCACATACACCCACTCCACAACCCCCAAAGCTGCAGTTCAGATTTGCTTCCGTGGATATAGCCACAGTAGAAATTTAAAAAGTGCTTTGTTCTTTCAATTTGGAAATCAATTTCATATTGACAATTTATACTAATACTCATTTATGTTTTAAGCAAGGTGGGGTTTTATCTTTGTGGGTGAGTAGTTACTTGCTAAATTTACATGAGGTTTTTTGTTATGTAATATATATTTGGGAGATTCCAGAAACTACCTGTTAGTGGAAGAAGAATGCTTTCTTTAATATGCAGTGCATGCATGTGGATGGTCTAACCAAATTTATGTAGTTTTGTTTTTAATCCACTGACTAATACTGTACCAGACTAACACTATAGAATTGTCAAGATATACTTCATATGCTTCTTCTGTATGTTTAGTAAGTGTGTATAGTCTTAGTGATGGCTCTGTATTATACTATAAATTTAGCTTTAAAATAATACTTTTTTTTTTTTTTTTTTACACTTTCTAAACTATCTAGCATTTCTGTGCCAAGAAAAGATGTTCGGGAGATTAGTGAAACTTCACCAAAGCCTGATGCTTTGTTAAAACAAGGTAAAAATAACTTTCTATGGGAAAACATATGTGTATGTATTTACTTAGTTACATAAATTAGACCAAGTTTATGGTAGGCTGGTTCATGTCTTAATGGTAAAATACAGGATCTTTTCCTATAGCATAATATATTGAAGAAGAACACTTCTGAAAGTCTAGAGAAACTTTTTTAAACAAACAAACAAAAGAGCCCAACAAAATAACCCCAAACAAAAAAAACCCACTCTACCGCACTTATTTTAAATGCAGACATGCCAAACAAAGGATATAATCATACAGCGCACACTGGCTTTATAGGTTATTTAATATTTGGCCTTTTGCATTAGACCTTCACAGGTTTATTCTCACCATAGTACCCATAACAGTTATAGCTAAGTTGCCTTTATGCACTCTCAAGAAACTGGAATTGTGGATTAATTTGAAAGTTTCATTTTGTGTGATTAAACTCTTAGAATTAGCTTGTGCTTATTTTTGCTGCTGCCTGCTCCCTGTTCAATATATGTAAACCACAGTGTAAACCTCTTGGAATAGAGGTTCTCTCAATTGTATTTTCATACATGCCCTAATACAGAAGATCCTTATTTGTGTCTATAGACAGTAATATGGTAATAATCCTAATAATAGCTCTGAATAATTTGATGCGCAGAGAACACTAGGCCAGTTTGGCTGGTTAAGACAAATGATGGACAACATGGGGTTGCTTTTGAGGTTTGTTGAATTTGGGGGTGGAACTGTTAATTAGCAGTCTTTCCTTCTTCTCCCCTTGTCCCCCACAGCCCCAGCTACTTTTTTTGATTAAAACATTTGGTCAAACTGATACTTCCTGCAGTGCTAACAAATGCTGGTCCTTTTTACAGCTTTTGACCAAGCCCTTGAATTCTGTAAAAACAGAACTGTTCCTAGTAACTGGAAAACAGAATTGAAAGAAGACAGCTCCAGCAGTGAAGCTGAAGAAGAGGAAGAGGATGAAAAAGAGAAAGAGGATAACAGCAGTGAGGAAGAGGCAAGTGAAGTTTGTAAAGGGCATAGATACACAGCCGATAAAAATTAGTAAGACTGCAATATTTAAGAAGGTCTTTTTAACCTTTGGGAACCTTTAACATGTTAACATAGGCAACATTGTTAATGTAGGCAACATTATTGCCTCTCAATGTTCAAAATCTTTATTCAACAAAGATTGGTTAATGTGAAAATACCAACTTGAAAATCTTAAAAAAAAAAAAATAATCTTTGAGTCACTAAGTAAAAAACATGTAGTCAAAAGACTGAGTCATTTCTTAGGGTGATATTAATTCTTGGGCTATAATGTCAGTTGTGGCCGAGATGGGTTTCCAGTTTGTAGTTCACTCTCCCTCCAAATAAACAGTTGTTTGCCTTTCTGTAGTAATGCAGCGTGTTATAGAGTGCTGAAGGGTGTAGTTTCCCTCTGTAGTTTGTCTTGCATCTGTTTTATTAATATATTATGACAGTGTTGATTTATTTTCCCCTTTGTGGCCATGGAGCGAGTTCTGTGAATGCTAAAGTTGTGCTGCTGTAAATAGCTGCTCACATAAGTAATGATAAACTTTTCTCCTGGCTATAGAGCTGTTCCCCCAGTACATACCTATGTCTTACCACACATTCCAAGCCACAGGGAAGCTTGCTACCTTTTACACAGGAGAGCTCCATCTGAGGAGGCAGCTCTAATCTGTTACTGACCTGCGTTCTTGACATACTTGAAAAATAAAACCAAATTAAGCTGGTATGGCCTTGCTGTTGTCTCTTCCTCCCTTTTGTCTCTGGCACTCTGTCCTCTTTCGCCTTCTACCTTACCCTTTCCTGCCCCCAAGTTGCCATGCTAGGCCTTCAGCTGTAGGTCCTCTTGCAAAGCATATATTGGAGGAGTTTGCACTGTTCTTTCCCTGCTTCTAGCTGTAGAAAATAGTTTACTAGTTCTGGAGTGCTGAAAAGTGAGAGATTTTGAAACCTTTAGATAATTACCAAGAAATCTGAGTAGTTGTACCTCTCTCATTGGGTCTACTGAAGAATTGCTTCACTACAAGCTATCTGTCTGGCTACCCTGATGTAAAGAAGCAAAAGAGCTTTCAATCAAGGCATTAGCTCATGCACTCCTCTTCCACCTTTCTTCTCTCTTTTGTACTGGAAGTATGGAGTCCTACCTCGTGCTTGGTTTTTTCATAGTCTGTTCTTCCCTGCCAGCCTCCTGACCAGAAAAAAAAAAATGAAGAGGAAAGAAGAAAAATAGTGGAAAGAACTTTATTTTACAGCTAGCTGTGAGGCTGGAAGAGGGGCTTTTGAATCTTTTGCTTCCTCTTGTACCTTCTGGTGGTACTCAAAATCTGTATCTGCCCATTATCACTTTTTCTGTTGCTAGGGTTCGAGAGCTTTCTTTAATATGTTATGCAACTGCCAATAATGCAGTAAACTGAAATTCCAATCAATAGTGGAATTGTAAAGGAGAAACTGAACTGGTTTGAGTCTTAAATGGTTGATATGATCTTTCTCTCAATACATCGTCCTTGGAGATTGTGACTCTGGTATGCCAGAAAATGGTGTTCCATCTTTTATTCATTCATTTCTTTATTTTAAGATTAGTTGGGAGACTGCAAAGGTGTGGAGTAAAAACTTCACCACCTGTCCATGCCCATGAGTTCATTCTGCCTCTTCTTTATGCTCACAGGAGATTATCCAGCTCTGATCAAAAGTTACAAAGCCCAGTTTGCAAGGGACGGTGCTCTGCTTAGTATTTTCAGAAGCAGGGAGTACTTCCTTGGGCTCAGCACAGTTCCTAAACTTTGAGCAGGTTCATGTCCAGCCATGAGTGTGATGAATGTAGATAGGTTTGTACCTGTGCAAGGTGACATATTATCTTTGTAATCATTCCCTCACTACTTGTAGGTGAAAAATATAGTCTTTAGCTACAGTGTTTGTAAATATTTTACCTTGTACCCTTTTACACCTTCTCTCTAGCTCCTCTTAGTTGTATGTGGTGTTTTATGAGCTAGTCTTTCCATGAGCTAGACACGAAGATCTCATATCAGGCAAATATTTTGGGATTTATTGTGACATCTCTTGTGATATTTTCTTCTCCAGTATCCAATGTTTCAGTCACCTACTGAACCAGGAGGTTTCTAAAACAGAGGCAAAAATCTTTTAATCTTTTTTTTTTCAAGTTTTATGTTTGCAAGCTGAATCCTTTGCTTGCTATCAGTGTTTCCTTTACCACCTTTGCCTGTGAAATGTGAATGTTCTTAACCAGATGTTTGTCTGTACTATAGGCAGAGCTGCAGCATCACCTCATACCTCTTGGTGAAGAATTGCTAGATATACCTGATTTCTGATGCTCCCACCCTTTGAGGATGTATCTAGTATACTGGTTTCCTTTCTCTACCCAGCATGTCCTAGCTCATTGAAGTAGCCTGCTCTGGGCTCTGCTGGTATGCTAAGTATCAGATAGATGCTCATCACGTAACGTCCCTCGCAGAGACTTTTGCTCTTGCGTTGCCTTTGCAAAACTGTGTAATATTTTCATTGCATTTCTGTTGATAATTATACCTAAATGACAATTATTTCAGCATATTGGGAATATTGGTTCTTCATTTTTTGCCTATTTGCTCTGATACATCCTCCAAGTACATTTGATGAAGTATAAAATAAGAAAAAAACAACTTATGGGCAATAGTTTTAGCTTTCCTTGACCTTATTTTCAGCCATCCATCTCTTTCTTAAATAGCTTCAGCAGATGATGTGGGGTTTTTTGTGTTTGTGTTGGGTTTTTTTCCCTGTTTAATAATGATATTTTGTTTCTATTGATTTCTCAGCTGACTTGCTATAACTTTAAAGACAATACATTTTGTTCCCTTGCTTCAGGGTAGGTGAAGCTTTAATATTTAGTACAAGGAGACTGTTGAAGAATGGACAAGATAAACATGGAATGAAAAAACACTAAAGGAAAATAGTTTCTTTTAGATTTACTGAATAACTTTTATTAGTAATTTTTGGAAACTTCACAATTAGTACTAAAAAAGTATTCAGAATATTAATCAAGTTATATTTGACGTATTGTTTTGAAGTAGCTTAGCCATCAGAATTTCTGAGAATTTTGCTTATGTGAGTATCTTACTGCTACTGGTTGCAGCAAGTCATGTTTCCTAAGGAAATTACGAAGTGTTATAAAATAAGCTGTAGTGTTTTGTTATGAAAGTCCACTGTTTATTACTCTAAGTGAATCTAATACAAAGATTTATTAGTGCAATGAACTGAACATCCAAAATATCCATTGTTATTTCAGTTGTGGGATTGATCCTGCTCACCATGCGTTCAGCCCGTACCCCATGGCAGCATGCATGCAGTGCCATTGGCTGCGGTTTGCCAGTACTGTGGATTAGAACTCCTAAGAAAGTGCGAGCGCCATTTCTTCTTCACTTCATCCCTGAAAAGTGGCATAGTGTATCCAGGCACCGAGGAGTCACTTAACTGCAGTAGAAACAGACCTGAGATTTCCAATATTATCTCCTGATCATTAATAGTGCTGTCTCCTAGACTTTCTGCATTAATGAACAAAATCGAGAATACATCTTGATTTATGGTATCACTTATGATACTTCAGTGATCAATCAAAAATCCAATTTCAATGTGTCTTTACAGTTATTGTTTTATATATTTGGAAAAACTGTAGTTTATAGAACTTACTTCCATGTGGCATAGCACTTGAGAGCATGTGTCTCTTTGTTTAGTATCCTGTTGCTGGCTACAGTAAAACAAGCTTGAACATTTGAACCTAAATTATCACTGCCATATGTTTCTTAATGAAGGACTGGAACTCAAAACAGTGATAATTCTTGTGTGTATTACTTTAAACAGGAGGAAATAGAGCCATTTCCTGAAGAACGAGAGAATTTTCTTCAGCAATTATACAAGTTCATGGAAGACAGAGGTAGGCATTTTAATCTTTGACTTGTAGAAGCTGAAGATAGATGTATTGCTTAGCAATGCTTTAAAGAATTGAGTCTGTAAACTAGTAGTGCTTTGCAGTTCGGTTTTGGAAACAGTAAGACTGTATTCATCACTCCTGGCTTCCCTGCTATTTAGAAGATAAGTCTTGTCACTTGACTCTTCTCCTGAAATACAGTCACTTGTTCCTGCTTTCAGAAATAAATGGATAGTACCTCATATATCCCAGTATATTTTGTACTGTGTACTTACAGTGTGTATAATCAAACATTCAATATCCTCAATTATATTAAGTTATATACTTAGTTTCATAACTTCTACACTGCAAGAAAAGTACAGTGTCTGTGGAGACAGGGGTGAAGGTGTTTAAATTAGTATTATAACTAGTTATATTAGTATCTTTTTAATTACATGTGAAGATGAGTTGCGGAACTGTTTACAAGAGATGACAATGTGGTAGCTACTGCTAGTAGAGTAGCATGGGAAGCTTCAGCTCTTTGAAGCATTGTGGGATTTGTTCCTGGGGAAGTATTTTTATTTTTTTTAATTGTAATGAGAGGACTGAGGCTTTGGGCATGGATGAGGCTTTGGGCAACATGGTCTAGTAGAGGGTGTCCCTGCCCGCAGCAGGGGGGTTGGAACTAGATGATCTTTAAGGTCCCTTCCAACCCAAACCATTCTATAATTCTGTGATGACTACGCAGCTATTTTTAGATGTAATTCTTTCAGCAGGTGAAATAAAAATAGGTATAATATAGGTAGCAAGAAAAGTTGCATCATTTATGCATGTTCAATAATATATGGAAGAGTGTATATGTATGAATTAAATTACATTACTGAACTACAGGGAAAATGGATTATTAAGCCTCTTGAGTTTGTTTAGTTTCATGAAGAGAAAGTACCAGATGTGTGAGGTGATCAGAGGGAGGGGTTTACAATACTGTATTTAATAGTGTAGTCATGCCTATGATGTGGATTTCATGTTACTCTGAAAAAGATATTTCAAAACACTGTAATAACTGTCTTTGTTCACAGGGACTCCTATTAACAAACGTCCTGTATTAGGATATAGAAATTTGAATCTCTTCAAATTATTCAGACTTGTACACAAGCTTGGAGGATTTGATAATGTAAGTATTAATATGATGAGTATTCCAGGGCCATAAAATCTGAGGATGCTGTTTATTTTTGTTTAAATAGCGATAAAGAAGAATCTTACACAGGAGCTTTAGACACACGAAAATTGAATACTACAGCTATGTAAGACACCCTGTAGCTCTGAAAAACATGCTTTAACAGGAACCAGAAACTAATTATATTCTAAATAAATTACACATCTTCTCAGCATGTTTAATTATTGCTGTATAACAGCATGTGTGTTTCTGTGATATTTCGAGAAATGTTTGTCTGATAAAAAAAGTTGTTACCACAAAAAGTGAGAAGAGTCACTGCTCAATAAAATCCCAGAGACAAGTAATCCAGTTTAAGGTCTATGTGAGGCCCTTAATTCCTATCTGTTCTGGGCATTATATAGAAGAATGTGCTGACTGGGATTAGTGGATTGGTCGTGAAGCAGTAATTGAAGCATATGGAATTAATGGCCAAGCAGATTCTGTTACTGCTTTGGGCTGCTTCCCATAAATTTAACCAGTCTGCTGAGGAGGTACGTTTGTACAGTGACACCTTTCTGATATACAAGAGAGGATCTTGTACTTAGGTATTGCAGTACATCTGTTTTACCTTCACAGATGGTTAGAAATGAGCTTATCACACTGTCACAAAACTCTGACACCAAAGGGCATATTAAGGATGTAATGAAAGACCAGTAGCCACTGTATCTGGTGCAGTGCTGCTAGCTCTGAGTATTGTTAATGCTTTGAATGAATTTTTTCTTACCAATTTAATTAAAATTCTAGCTCTGGTTGTTAATAATTACTTACAAATATAAAATAAAAATTATGTACTCATTTTTCTGATGTTTGTATTTTCTTTCCTTTGTTTTATTACTGCCTGGAGAGGAAAGCCTGCTGTGGCTTACTGAAATGCAGAAATGCTAAATTGTTTAAAGTAGTAATATTAGACTACAGTTTGCATTATGGTGAAATACTGTGTGTGTGATAAATAGTAATTTTATAGATAAGAGGAAATTAATTACTTTCCAAAGTTGTGAACTTTGACTTAGTCTTTTTTGTGTCAGTGAGTTAATTCAAAACCTGTGACTTCATTTACTTTTAACAGATTGAAAGTGGAGCAGTGTGGAAGCAGGTTTATCAAGATCTTGGAATCCCTGTATTGAATTCAGCTGCAGGATATAATGTTAAATGTGCATACAAAAAGTAAGTAATAAAACTATGAAGTTTGTGCTAAAACAGCACTAGAAAGAACTGAAATGAGCCTGTGGTAGTGGTAATATACATAGAGTCCATAACTTTACAATACAGTTTGTTAGGCTTTAAACATACTGTTCATGTTTTAGCTTCTGCTAGGTAGCCTGTTCTTTCTTGAAACAAACTTGCTTATCGCAAGCAATTTTTTTCTTTTAGATATCTCTATGGTTTTGAAGAGTATTGTACATCAGCTAACATTGAATTTCAAATGGCATTGCCAGAGAAAGTGACAAGCAAGCCTTGTAAAGACTGTGAAAAAGAAAAAGAATTGAAGATGCGTGAAGAACCAGAGCAGGATGTAAAAGAAATAAAAGTGGATAAGGAGGAGCGCAAGCAGGAGGAAGTAGCAGTAGTACAAGAAGAAGAAAAAAAGTTAGCTGAGAATGATAATGAAAGTAAAGAAAATGATAAGCCCTCTGTTCTGGTAAAATATTTTAATGTTCATGTTATATCCTGTTTGCAAAGTCAGGTGGTGTGCTGATAACCATGAATTCATGTCAAGATTGAAATCTCCATAATGGATTTAAAAGAAGATAAAAATGTGGTGTAGATGGAATTCAGAACAACACATTTAAGCCACATTTATCTCTAGGTGCCTGTTTTAGGGAATCGTGATGTCTGACTTGTTAGGAAGCAGCTGCAACATTCCACTTATTTGGGGGCCTCCCAGGTCAAATGGAGACTAATTAGCGTGCAGCTTTATCTCGATCTGGGTAATGCATGCTCACAGCTAGCTACAGTGCCGATACTTTTATTTTGCACTTAGACGTGCTTTTAAGCCCTCATAAATCTTGCTTGTGAAGCTCTACAAAGACCTGGGCCATATGATGTACGCAGTGATCTAACGTAGTTCAGTGGTCCAGAGAGACACATGTTTATACCTTTTCAAAATCCATTGTTGACTCAGTGGTTTTAGCAAAGGAAGTCCAGGGTGATAAGCTGAAGTGCTGCTCTGTGCAGGCTTAGCAATTTGCTCTGGAAGCAGTGTAATGCATCAAGTCAGTGTGTAACACAACTGTAATGCTTCTGCGTGTAAGTGGCGGCCAGCCCTGGTCTGTCTGCCGGTACTAACTCCAGGGTGAATACCAGCTAGGCCAGTACTGATCTGTCTGCACCCTTTACCCTATGAAGCATTCATCTTAGAGATTGCTTTGCAGTTCAGGTCTAAGAGCTGCATGCCTATATCGCTAGCTAGGACACTGGCTGCAACTTTGAAGTCTTGTTATGTTTAGCTTGAGATTTTCAGAGGAAAAAACAACGGAGGTGCTGTAATTTTAGAACAGGCCCTAGACTCTAGATTTTTTTTTTTTTGCTTGTCTAACTTCAGTGTGTTTTGTCTGCCCCTTCTTAAATCCTTTTTATCTTTATTTCACCTTATAAGTTAACTAAAGGTTTTATTATCCTAGGGAAACAAAAAAAATTTGCCAGATTCTGCATATACTCAGCCTGATCAAGAAAAGGACTTAAATATAATCACAACTGAAGATGAAACCAAACTAGAAGATAAAGAGGAGGAGAAGATTAAAGAAATGGAAAATCCTACCGTAAATGCAGATGCTGAAGAAAAAGAAAAATCAGGGTAAGTTACTCTGTTTGTAATCAGATAAGGCATCTGATGTGTGTTCATTAAATTTTACTCTTGTAATTTGAACTGCAAGTCAGATGTCCCTGTAGTGGATTAGACTATTGGATCTTCCAAAGATCTCTGTGTTCCTAACTTTGTCATGGTTAGTGCCATTGAAGTTTGTGGATCTAACAAAAGGCAGCTTAAGTTTTTACAGGGTCCAGGCCTAAATATTTATAAGTTGAGTGAGCAAACAAACATACAAAGCATAGGTGACTATTTGATTTAAGACAAAAAAATTGCAGCCATTTCTGATAGTATTTGTCTACTTAATTTTGCTACAAGTATTTCACAAACTTGCATTTTCCAGCTTTTGCTGTTGGACAGCGGTGTGTTATGGGTAACACTGAAAAAGATGGAAGTACCTTGCATCACTTAGTAACAGTTTTGCTATTGAGTGGGCATGATACTGATAGGAATCTCTTGTGCAGTCAGTCCTTCAGACAGGAGATTTGGAAGCAAGAGATTGAAGTAATAGGGATGCTCAGAGCCATGTAATCAATGGATATGTGCAGGTGATCTCTCTGTTTACTTTATGGAATGGGCAGGTTTTCCTGTTTCAGTGAAAAAAATAAAAACGAGCTTTTTTAAGCAGCCATACAAAGGATACAAAGTTTACGACAGCATGTACTCCTCACTAATACCCAGTGTGTTAACAAGTAATATTCTTGCGATTAGGACCCTCATACAGTAAGATTTCAAGTGGTAAGAACACAAAAATGGCCATTACAGGTCAGATCGAAGGTCTCTTTTAATACAGTATCTTGTCTTCAGCAAAAAACACTGACAGATGCTTAGAGGAGAAGCTATTACAAAAGGGAAAGCAGATAATGACACCTTCTTTCACAGCAATGTGCATATCAGGGATGGTTGTGGTTTTTGGTTTGGGTTTGTTTTTTTTTTTTTTCACTTAATACCAGCTGTTTTCTGACCAGTAATTCCCTTGTTAATTTCAGCAATCTTTGCTATTTAGTAGATCAGCTGTCTTAATCTTCTGTCTAAATATCATTAACTCTTAATGCTTTTTCTGGCCCATTAAGGGTTTTGATGGAATGGCGTAGTTCAGTATATTGATTTTTGATTAATTGGTAATAGTTCTTTTTATTTTATTGAGAGTTTTCATTTTCATATAACAGATTCTGGAAGGATCTTTCTGTAAAATGTTTTTATCTTCCTAAATATTTTCAGTGAGATTACTTTAGCAATTTCTGTAACTCAGAAATGCCGAATACTGAAAAATCAAGTTTACCTGAACTCAGTTAGAAGTACCTTTTCTCTATGGATGTAATTTCATTTGTATCGGATGTCAATTTTTTCTTTTTTTAAAAGATCAATTGCTGGAATTTGTTACATTTGCCATTTTAAAGCTAGGTGAGTTGTACTGTAACAGGTTTACAATGCTACTTTCAAAACATGTAACCAAATAGATGGAACACTTTGCATTGCTTAGAAAATAACAGTTTTTAAGGTTCCCTAAATTGTGTATTTATATGTGTGTACATTTGTGATATTACTTTGTGTTTATTTATATACTTGGAAAGTAGAGTGGCTTAATACTTACTGTGCTGCTATCATAAATGAGACATAAAATTGTAAGCTACATTTGCTTTATCCTTTATTGTTTTGGGGTGGTTTTTTATTCCTGATTCATGTCCATTTGGGTTATTTATGACATTAAAAATGTTACGAGTTTTCTTAGTGTTTTCTACAATTTTTTGTTGTTTTCATAAATAAAAAACTATTTCCTCTTAACTTTCCCCAATTCATCTGATTGTAATTGAGTTCTTTTTTCTCTGTTTCTCTTTATTTATCCAGTAAAAAATCTGATAACTAGTATTTTGCTGTTGTGATTTGTGAAAGATTGTAACGAGTTGCTTAGAATAGAAGGCACAGCTCTAAAAATAGATGTAAGTGGTGATGTGGTCATTGCTAGGGATATGTATCAAGGAATAATTTAAACTTGGAAAAATGAAACATTCGTAGCAGTTAATAGTCTGTAAGCATTTGTAAGCAGTAGTACTGCAGTAGTGCTGTTAGCATGATTTCTTTTCCTTTCTTTCCTCAAAGATTGATAGGAAGTACAAAATGCACTTCTGCCATCTTTAAAGAGTTTTTAAAAATGTAATTGTCATCCTAAATGCTATACAATGTTTTTGGCGTTTATACCATAAAGACATAAAGGGATTTTGTGAGCCTGATATGCTGGTGGGGATGTTGTATGACATTGTACTCTTCCACCCCAAAATTTATGGATTAGAAGTAGCAAAAATTATACAGAGAAGGGAAAATGCTGTGGCTTGAGTTCTTTGTTGAACTGAAATACAAAATGAAAAATGCATTTTTGTAGGTGGAAAACCAATCATGCAAAAAATACCCAAAATGTAATCAAAATAGTTCACTGTGGACTGAATTTTTGTCAGTGTATTCAAAATGTATGCCTGAAACCTTTTTTTTTTTTTTTTGAGCTATGGACCATCTATCTTTCATAATCCCAACCAAATAGCCAAACAAATCTAATACTATATAAGGCAGTCTTGTAGAGTTTGCTATTTGAATTTATGTCTGTAGGACTTCTGGCATCTTCACGTAGCTTACGTGTGTATACACACAAGGAACCAAGAGGACAGAAAAACTTACGGATTTCTTTTTACTTAATTTCTGTTGGGTGGACTGGATCTAATTCCCAGGTTCCAGATCTCAGGAAGTATTACTGGAAGCATGGGTTGTTTATTTTCCAGAGGTTTTATTTCTCTCTGCAATCCCACGTGTCTCAACTCTTTGAAATTGCTACCTCTTCAATCCTCTGGTCACTCCTGCATATACTGTAACAATATGATGAAGAGGAAAGGCTGAATGTGGTTCTCTTCCTTTCTTCCCCAGAGTGCCTGTTTCTTGCTTGTGTGTCTGTGAACACTGAGAATGAAGATTCAAAGGCAGCTTGCCCCTTATTCTGTACATG
The DNA here is from genome assembly GCF_011004875.1 of Balearica regulorum gibbericeps. NCBI lineage: Eukaryota > Metazoa > Chordata > Aves > Gruiformes > Gruidae > Balearica > Balearica regulorum. The sequence goes on along the minus strand of NC_046186.1, from coordinate 83,300,186 downwards.
CTTTTCTTGGTTTTTGTGTGGCTAGTGGAAGATGCATGTGCTGGGTACAGGTTTGTGCAGCTTCTAGTCATAAAAACAGTAAAAAAAGGCCAGCGATGTGTTATTTCTCATTGGTCTGTCCCAGCTTTGTAAATCCATCCTTTTTCCTAGCATACAAAAAAGTATTCGTTCTTAGACAATGAATAAACAAAAAGTTTAAAAACCTCCTTATTTTGAAGGTCCTGCTAACTTCATGTTGTGGAAGTAATGGTCTTCAAATGTAGCATTGCATAGGGGTGCAGTTTTCCTTTGTAGCATCTAATGTTAACTGTTGTAACTATTCAAAGACTTGAGTCAAAGCCAACAAATTGAGAACCAGAGGGCTTTTCTACACAACAAACAATGTAGGCAGTTGAACATGTTCCCAAGAGACTGAGGCCAGGAGCCTAGCGGAGTTTTTAAAAGGTGTGGGTTTTTTAATATAAGCTAATGAAATAAAAATTAAATCTTTAAAAATTTCATAGTAGATACAGTTTGTGAACTGAAGTGTAGGTTAATTGCTAGTTAACCAATATTTGTAAGAATTTTTTTTTCCCAGATGATTAATCAAGCTCCAAGTTTTTTTGTTTGGTTTTTTGGTTTTGGTGGTTTGTCTTTTGGTTTTTGGTTGTGGTTTGTTGGGTTTTTTTTAACACTTCACTCTAAAGCATCTGGGACCGTCAAGAACTTTATATTGAACTGAAAGATTAAGTGCTCAGAATCCAGATGATAATTTTTGCTTTCCAACAAAAATTTGCATCAGACTTACATTGGTAGTACTTGGATTTTTGAGGTGAACAGACAAAATTCTTTGAAGTAATCCCAGTTACAGTACAGAAGGATTGCAAGTGGCTTTGTTCTTGTGTTTTCCTTCCTTTGGCTGAGGTGTTGCCTTAACTGTAACACCAGGAGGGGCTGCCATCTCTGGATCCTAACCTTGCTCTTTCTTACCAGGCCGTCATTTTCAGTACTCACAAATAGTTCTGACTTGGTCTTAGGAAACTTGCTGGATTTAGGTGTTTTTACTTCTTGAAAACTCTCTACTTTTTTTATTTCCTCCAAGGAATGCATGAACAAATGTTCTTAAAGAATACTTTAGAAACCTAAACACTTCTAGTTGTCTCATACTGTCAGTTTAGGTCTTCATGGTATGGTTTTCTGGGAGTTGGTACTGTCATATTTTGACAGTATCAAAAGGAGAAAATGCTAAACTGCTTTGGCTAATAATCTTGAATGGAGTTAAACCATTCATTCACAGGCAAGGGAAAAATCTTAATCTTAGAGCTGTTACATACATCATTACGTGCAGTAATAGCGTTTCCCCTCCTATAAGCAGTGGGAGGGAGCTAGGAGTAATAAAAGTAGTAGTTGAGAACTAGGTTAAGATGGGCATTGTTTCACGTGAAGGGTTTTACTATGTTTATTACCCTTATAGGGTAGGGTGACTACCTGCTGTGCCTGTGCTGGTGATGGCTTCTATTTGTACAAGAGTTAAATTTTCTGGAAACACTTGATGGGGATTTTCTGAAAGCAATTTACGGCGGGATTATGTAATAGTCAGAAGCTCTGTTTCACATATGGGAGATAACAGATTGTTAGAGGCAATGTTTTCTTCAGTTCCTTATCTGTTAAAATGACATATCAAAGCTTTATGGTGGTGAATCTCAAATGGTAGCAGGAAGGTTAAGATGTTTTGAAGTGAAGGATATTTGATACAGAAGGCGTATCTTCTGGCTTCTGGCTTAGTGTTGAGAACTGTATATTGAGATAGCTTTTTTCCAGCCTGATTTAGGTTTATATGGAATTGATTAGCTTGGGAGAAGGGAAAGAAATGAGTCGTGTTCATTGCACAGTTGGTGTGAACATCTGCTCTGAATTTTGGACATTTTTAAGAAGCATACTTCAGTAGTTTCATTTATAGGAACATATTTCTATGCTCTTATTTGTGATGTGTGTTCTATTTACGTATTCCAGCTGCTTTTGTATTGGGAAGGAAGTTTTTGTATAGTCATGTTTTCAGAAACAGTCTATAATTGATTTTTTTTCTTAATGTAGAATATGCACTGATACATACATATACATAAGGATTGTTTTTGATACATCAATAAGATGCTAATGACACAATAATAAAGTGTACAGTGGCAGCGTAAATGTACCAGTCCTGTGTGTGCATCACGTTAAATGGAAGGGAGGTGTCTTTGATGTGGAAAAAATGGTTCTGTCACCACATTTTACGTAGCTTATGGTCACTATGGAGGTTATTAACCATGGTAACTGTCACTGAGATTTATGTGTGTGGGTGAGCCCTTAAACATTCATCAAGTACTAGAGTGTGAACCAGTGCCATAAAAATGAAAAGTGCTATACTCCTCAGCCAGACTTCTGAACCATCCATTATCCTTTCGAGGAATGTTTCAAAATACTTAAAAAAAACTTGGCTGAACGATTAGAAGCAATAACATGAAGTCCCTTCACTTGTCTTCTCCGTAGCAGCAGAGGAAAACACTGGTGACAGAGTACATGCTTGTGTGGTTGTAGCATGCTGTACAACTCTCAGATGTGATTCAAATCAAGTTAGTGCCTTTCCCTTTCCCTTAGAATGATGGACTGTAACTGTGCTGTTATTCAGATTTTCTGTGTGTGTGTAGACAGAAGTCCTTGGAGCTTTTATTTTTGTTTTCTTTGCAACTTCAGAAGGAAGACAAATACCAGTGATTTTTTGGGGGTTTTGTTATTTTGTTTAATTAAAAATGAGATTCTAGTGTCATGGTGTAAGTACAGGTCTTAACGGCGCCTCTGCCTTAAAACTTAAGGGCATCTTAGTACAGCTGTGATTGAGAAGGAGTATGAAGGAGACTCAATGTCTTCTAGCTTTGTGTTACGTGAAGTAGAGGTTAAATAATGCACTAGGATGAGAAAAAGGGAAACAAAAATAGAAGCTAATTGCTAAACTTGAAGTGTCAATTACACTGGAGTTTATTTCTGCTAGTGGTTCAATTAACTGTAATGACTTAATTGAACTAATAATTGAAATAGTCTTGCTTCCTCAAGTTTTAGAATAACCCATGAAAAAAATAATCTTGCATTTGGCATCTCACCTGCTGTGTGTGCCAGCATGGTGTGTCAGGGGAAGTGTATTGGAGTGGCATTAGGTTTGCTGCAAAACAGGGATCCTAGGGGGCAAATCTAATGCTCCAGATCACACCCTGTCTCATAGTTGGGTTTAGTACCAGAGATTGTGGGTGGAAAGACATTTGCATGATACTGCAGTTCCTTTAGTGCTGTAATAGCATGCCCTATTTCATCTATTAACAACATCTATTTGTTGATATACTTACCCTTGTTATGGATGTTAAATCTTGTTGGTGTTAAGTCTTTATATTGACTGAGAATTACCTACCTGTAAAAATACTCTTGCAGTAATTTTAGCCTTTTAACAATTTCACATTGTCCTTTGGAACTAATGGTGTATAATATTTGTATGATCTAAACGTTTTAATGGTTTTACTTTATTGATAAATATTTTTGCATTTTAATTCACTAATTTCCTGCTTCTGAAGGTTTATGTTCCCATTCTGTGGGAGATGGGGTATTCTTTAGTCTGCAGTTGTAATTGGAAATGCTTTCGAGTCGTCCTAATAAGCTTTCTGGTGGTACTTTGGTTTCTGGAACACAGTTGCAGTTGTACTGCTGTGTCTCTTGTGCAGTGCATGCACATCAGCTGCTGCCTTGTTTCATCAGCTGCTGCTTGGGTTGTTCAAATTGTTGCAGCTTTGTGGCAGATACTACTTGGTACTGGTTTTAAGTTGACAATTATTGTCTGCTGCCAAGAGGTTTGTTTGTTTGGGTTTTTCGCCCCACCCCTCCCTCTCAAAATGGGATTTGGACTAAACAGCATTAAAGGAAATACAGTGCTCTCATGCATACATACATGGACAAATGAGGTTATGGCTGTGCATGCTGGATGGCTACAGTTACAATTTTCTCTTACAAACCTCTGTTTCATGGCAGTTATGCTTCTCCCTCATCTGCACTGCCAGGTTTGAGCTTTTTATGGCCTTGTGAAACAGTATCTTTTCTTCCTTGCAACTACTGGAATATGTTTTGGGTTTGGGTTTTTTGTTCCAGGACCTATACAAGTACACTGTTTTTTTTTTTCTCCTCCAAAATTATGAATGTTCTTTGCTTTTGGTTTCCTAAAACCTCCAGTTTATCATTGCTAACCAAACCACTCCTTAGAATGCCTTTTAATTGCAACCATCTCTGCTTCCATTGTGCTTTTGCTTCCTGACATTCCCTCCACCTATGTACAGTCTGTTCTTCACATCTTCTTGACCATCCAAGTTACTCAACTTCACAATGAGGGTTTCTTCACACATCTCTTCCAGAGGAGTTCTCGTATTGTCATGGAGTCTTTGTAGACTATCTATCGGGACACCAGGAAAGCCATAGGGTGATTAAGGTTAGAGACTCCAAACTTGTTCAGCTTCTAGAAAGCCACTGGCACTGTAATTGCTAGTGTCTGGAAAATCCTGAATCTCCCTCATAGGCATGCTTTTTTTTTGCAGACAGTATTCAAGGATTGTGCCACTAGTTCTTGGGGGGGCGGCGGAGAGGAAGAATTCTGGCAAAATTTAGTTTGTTACAATTTTGAAAAGTCTTGTTAGTAATGGGAAATCACAAGCTCATGTTGTTCTCGGAGCAGTGGTGGCTCTGCTCCTGATGCAGCTTTTATATGATAATAACTGTTACGCTGAAATGAGCTGGGATTTTTTATTTAGTGCAGCAGAGAGTATAATTTAAAAGTGTTTAAATTACTAGTTAGTGCTTCCTGTTATTAGCTGTGGAATTCTGTTCAGGAATTTTTCATCTGAGTCTTTGGAGACCTTTATTTGCAATTTCTTTGGGAAGTGGATTTTGCCATATGATGTGTGCTGGAGATAAGTGAGCTTTTAAAGCTCATTCGTTTATGTTGCATGTTTAACTCTGGTGGTTTTAACTTCACTAACAAAGTAGCCCGCTGAAAGTATATAGTAAATTGAAAATCTTGGTCTTCCAGAACAAAACTGTCTGGTCCATGCCATGTATACCTGAATAGAAGTATCTTCTGCGATTCAATTTAGTTAATAGACCAATAGAGGGAATTTTTAGCATTTGTCTTGTGGTGTATGCACATATACATATGTATTTATATATTTGTGTTTGTGTATACATGTGGCAACATTAATTTCTGAAGTAATTTCATTAAATAAGTGTGGTTATACTACAGTTGAATTTAATTGTTCTGAATTCTCTTTTTGCCAGCTAATTAGACAATAATACTGCAGTTTTAATTCTATAAAGAAGCATTTGAATAATTACAATGCTATTTGATCCTTTCACAGAGAGAAAGTAGCTTGGTTTATCTGAGTATTTTCTACTGAAAATTTCAGGGAAAGATAGACTTTTGTGTTTGTGAGGTTAACTTAAATATTGGTGTGAATCAGACTTGGAGCAGCACTTATCTTTTCTTTCTCCAGTCTGTAATACATCCAAATGTATCTATTCCATGTCTCAGGTTTTTAAATTGTCAGTTGCCTGTGGTTATTGTGAATTTTCTGCATTGCACATAGTGTGGGATTAGAATGATGTGAGGGCCAATAATATTGTTTTGTAAAGCTACTTAAGATTAAAAGATACTTTTTCCCCATTAACTTTTGTGATGTAATCTATTTAAGCTAGTTGGAGATAATTTTCAGAACACAGAGGAGCCCATAGCTGCCATTGACAGACTAGCAAGATTTGTGGGTTGTTAGTACTTCTGAAAATTGGTCCAAATACCTTAAAATATTCAAAATTAGCTTACTTTTCAAAACAGTGAACACCTGTTTATGTATTTATATAATAATTAAATGCAAGTTTAACTTATATTTAGAAGACTTTTAGCATAATTGGCAAGGAGTGACAGGGTCATAAATTAGCACAGGTTGCTTGAAATGCTAAATAATCTCTCATAAGGTGGTTTGGTTTTTTTGTTTGGTTGGTTTGTGGTTTTTTCCCCCCTAAAATCTGGTTTTGGTTGCAGTCACATCAAGGTGTTGAGATAGAGATTATTTATGATAATAAAGCAAGGATCTTTTGGGGGAGCAAATTTCAAGAAGCACTTGTAAAACCTGTATTTTGAAAAATGGAAAATGGAGTTTAGGGAACTTTGTGTTGAGAAGGATGAGTTTGAACTGTGAGCAAATGATATTTAAACAAAGGGAGTGCAGGAAAGAATCATATAAAGATGAGTTTGAACAACTTCTGCTCATACAGATTTTGACGGATTATTTTTTTCTTTGAGTCATTTTTTGCACCTTACAGTCACTGGATTTTGTGTGTATTGCTATATCCTATTTTGCTGATATTACTCGGCCGTAGTGCAATTTCACATATTTGGAGCCTGCTGTTTCCCAGTCTCTAATGCATCCACAATATTTATCAATATATGTGGTTTGGAACTGAAAAGCTTATGAAGTATCTCATATTAACTCTACAATTTTTTAAACCTTTCAAGAGATGACACGAATAAGGAAGAAGATGAAGATGAAGAAGAAGCAGAGGAGGAAGAGGAGGAGGAGGAAGAAGACAACAATAACAATGAGGAAGAAGAGTTTGAATGCTATCCACCAGGCATGAAAGTCCAAGTGCGGTATGGAAGAGGGAAAAATCAAAAAATGTATGAAGCTAGTATTAAAGATTCTGACATCGAAGGTGGAGAAGTCCTTTACTTGGTGCACTACTGTGGATGGAACGTGAGGTAACTTGAGTTTTAGTTAGTGATTACTTCTTGAATTACTTCTAAAATACACTCGTGTATTTTAAAAACTAAATGAATAGACATCTGGAGTTCTAAACTTTCAGTATTGGTGTTCTGTGAAGGTCATTGTACTGTATGAAACTATTAGATTTTTAACACTATATAAATGCAGTACTTTGGTTACGTAGAAAATCATCTTAACATGACTTGTTCAAAGAAGGCTTCCTTCATTCCCCATCTTATTTTTAGATCTCTCCATACAACAAGTGACAGCTAACTCTTTCACAAATTCCTCCTCTGGCTCTCTTAAGCCAGTTTTATTTCATATAATATTTGAATAGTGCACTTAGCTGAGTCCGTATACGCACTCTTCTCAGCGAAGCAGAGAGCACACTAGCAGAATGGTATTTAACAAGAGAAGTACAAGATTCTTAGTGGCAAATGAGTGTGCAGCAAATAATTGCATTTCATTCAGATCTGATTTCCACCGCTCCCTACCCCTCCTTCCCCCTTGGCTGCCTCAAGCTTCCAAACAAAACTCTTCTTAGCTTAGTGGATTCTTATGCTTTTCTTAATATATGCAGGAGTATATGCTTTTTATTGTCTTTAGTATAACATTAATAAAAATAAGTTGAAGTATTAATATATTTTTGCCATTTCAGGCCACTTTTTTTTTCCATTTAAAACTAAAGCAACTTTGGAAACAGTGGAGAAAACTAAAGCTTCTGAATGGCTTTTAAGCCAATTACCAAGTTTCCTGCTTTTTTTCTCAGTTTCAACCTATCTGCTCATTATCCTCAGCTGTCATCTTTTAAACCTTAGTGTATTTATAGATCTTTAAAAAAACAAAACAAAACCGAACAAATCTGAGGCAAATCTGCTGTACTTTTTATTTTTTTTTTTTCCCTCTTCTGGAAAATCCGATGCTCTTGTGACCTTCTTCTGTCATCTGGACTTTGATTACCATCCTACCTCTGACTAAGAGGGCAGGACAAACCTCATTTATTCAGCGCTAGCAAGATCAGTTAGCAAAGGTCACAATTAAAGAAGCATGATACTTCTCTCCCTCCCTTGAATTCACCTCTTTGCATCTAGGCCTGGTGATTTCCAGGACTACCTAAACCACTGCTGAGGAGAAACATCTTGATATTGCCAGTTTTGTTACCAATCTTCTGTAAAATTTTTATCTACATATATATTGATCAACAGGAATATGATCTTTCACATATAAACTGTCTTCAGGCAACATTTGTAAGCATAGTGGGCTATGAAGTCAAGATACTAGGGGAGATGCAGCCTGCTCAAGGTGGGATTTGGAATGTGACTAGCATTTCAGTCATTATTGGGGAGGACTTGCCTTAGGAGCGTAAGTTGCTGAAATTTGCATCCTACTTGCTGAGGATTACTGCGTACCATTCAAAGAGGTTTCTTGCTTTTAAACTCTTGATTTGGAATTCACATGAACATAGAGTTACTTTCTGTTTTGAGTAAATACGCTTTTATACATGCTATGAGGTGAGATGATCAGAGTTTTATTTGAGCAGTACCGCTTTAAATCTGAAGAAATGAGAAGTCAAAAATGAGCCTTCACCTTGGAGATCCCAGCACTGTGGTTCTTAAAGGAGAAATCAAGATTCTGTTTTTTGAACTCTGCATTTTAAACAATTTTAAACAAATATGCGGATTGATATCAGAGGCATTACTTCTGTGAGTAGGATATATTTGGTAAGAAAAGCATTTTTAGTAAATTTGTGCTCATTTGAGAGGTGAGGGGAGTGGTTTGGTCATTCTGGCAGCAGGACTTGCATTTATATTCTTACCTGGGGTTTCAAAAGAGCCCTCTGAAAGGGGCTGGGAGAGTAGGATTCTTCACTGAAAAAGGTATCAGTGATAGAGATTTAGCTATGGGACTGTGTGTAGACTCTGCTAAATGTGGCTAACTTATTTAATTCAAATAAAATTAGTTAAATTTTGGGGTCTGACAGTAAGAGTGGGTAAACCTGAGCTTAAGGCAACATCTTTGATATTTAGTATTGTGAAGACGTTGTATGATGCAGTAACTTGATTTGGCTTTTAGTCATTCACAACCTGGAAAAATAACCCCTTTACTTGAATAGGTGGCAATTCTCTCCTTTCCTTATTCGTGGTAGCTACATTCCTTTTAGCATTTAGCAGGGACAAGTACTGTAACACTAGGTCATGGGACATACTGAACTAGGATTTTCTAGTCGTCTAGGATTTTTTTTTAATTTTGTCATCCTCCTACCCCTTAAAATCGAATGTAGTGTTTTCCCTTTTGGTCAGTAAACCATTTAATGGCCTGTTCTTTAAACCTCTAAGTCTGAGCAGGAATTCTAAATAACTACTAATGTTTCTTACCACAAGGTAACTTCAGCACTGGTCTGGGATTCAGAATAACAGTGTGGGGGGGGGTACTTGGAGTGGAATTTGTAAACTTGGTATTCAGCTTTGGTGGTGGTTTTTGGTTTTGGTTTTGTTGGGTTTTTTTGGGGGTGGTGTGGTGGTTGGGTTTTTTTTTTTAATGCTTTGGAACCAGTGACACTAACCACTGTGGAATTTATTTATTTATTTATTTTTAATAGTAAATAGAAAATACAGAAATGGAATATAGCTTAACAGCATTGTACAGCTGCACTACTTTATGCTAAAGGATCTTGTTAGCTCCTGAGATTCAGGTGATAAGTGTTTCTCATAAAAATAAAGAATTGTAGTGTTCAGTGGAGCCTGACTTGTAGTGAAAGGGAATGGTAAAAATCTCTGCCCTGTTAGAGAAAACTGTTTACATTATCATGTGTTAACCAGAAAAAGCTTATGAGAGAGAGAAGCTGTATTTCTTCTATCAAGCCAGTCATGTTCTGCATTATGTATGCTTTATATGGAACTTAAACTTCCCTCGGGGCTACAGTGCCAGTTCCTTCTGTCATAATTTTAATTTTCAGCTGCCAGTGCAAAGAAAAGTTCATTGTATAAATGTTAGAGGTGAATTTCTTCTGCAGTGTGTTCCCAGTAATTAAAGACAGAGGGTGCATATTCAAAAATAAGTTTAGGTTGTTTTAACTCTGTGTGTTGTATGGTGTAATATCACAAGACATGTTATTCTTGAATGTTTCACGTGTTTAAAACTAAAACTTAATTCTTTTCAACGCTTCTTTCTGTTCTTCAGAAATCTGAATGTGAAAGTGCCAATTTCTGTCTCAGTTTGTTGAAGTGTTAACAATATACAGATTTTGTACTTAACAGTCAACCACTGGCATTAAAGGAACACATGAAGCTGAATTTCAGGTTCTTGAGAGTAGTGTATATCATGGGGGGAGAATTAGTAAAAAAATAAATAAAAGAAAAAAAAATCAGAGTCCTCATGTAACATTCTAGTATTTGGTTATAAGACTAAATCTCCACCTTTGATCACAGCCAAAGAAAACATTTGATTCTTCCTTGTTAGCAGACAGAGACAGTATACTGGAACTTTTCAGTGAATTTGTCAAGGCATGCAAGTTCCTTGAGGTCACTTGTCTTCCTGAGAAAGCGGTACCTTTGCTAGTATAAATCTAGAGGTTGGAATAGTACACTTTCTTCCTTGTTTCCCCTCTAGTACTTCTGCGGAGGATTGACTATGCAGTCTCTGAGAATATGCTGTGATTTTTTTTATGGGTTTTTTGAGCTTGCAATCAGTACATATAGATGTAATAGGAATCAGTACATACTCTTATGCAAAGTGCTAATTGGTTTTTCTGCTGTATAGCTATTAATTTAATTCTGCCTTTTTTCTTTCCTTCCCGTTCAAATCCACCATTTTGGCAGGCACTCATTTTAACCAGTAAGGCAGAAAAGCTTCTTTCCTTACTTGGCTCATCTTTGTCTTCATTTTCATAAGGCAAAGGGGATGTTTCTTAAGGCATTCCAGGTGTTCATATGAAACCTTATTAAAAAAATAAGTAAATAATAATTTCTTATTAAATCCCTCATCTTGGTTCTCAAACAAGTCTGTACAAATTCTTTTAGGAACACCTCCCCATCTTACCTCCTTCCTCTCCATACTGAGCTGCTCACTTTAGAGAGCTGAGGTAAGCAAGTGTGGAAGACAGCAGTGCAGCAAAACAGCCCAGGTCTTCTGGAAGCACATACTTCTTGTAATGAGAGCTGAAGAACTTTTCATAATGTTTTGTGTTTTGTTTTGTGAAAAGGCTGTCTAAAGCAAGGTTAGTGATGAAGTAAGTTTTCCTATTTTAATAAGGTGTAGTTCCATAAAGAAAGGCTCTAGTCTGAGTCACACACACCATTCAGATGCAGCTTGGCATCTGGTGCGCTGTACAGCTTTCATGGTTCTTTTCTGTCATGCAGTAGAGGAGAATGTAATTTAGGTTCAGGTAGTCAGCTGTGGATTGGTCTGTATCCCTTTTGCAGGATATGTTTCAGCCTAGGGTCTGGTTGTCATGGGTTTAGGCACACCATATGAATGTGATGTGTGAGTAGTGAAAAGAGCTGTGCCATGCACAGGGGTGAAGTGTGGATATCTGATTCCCTGGAGAAGATTCAAGATGTCTGTGATGCTGGGCCTCCTTGCAGGGTCTGGTGCTGTTCCAGGTGCAGTCAGGAGTAGGGCAGGATATGCTCCGGCCAGGAACTGTGCCTGTCACACCAAGGTTTTCAATTTGTCATCCTTGAGATAAGGAGTCATGACCACTGCTTCTAATATGTAACATTTAAGACCCTGTGGCATCTACAGATTTTCTGTTAAGATGCTACACTACCTCTCTCCTTCGCTTCAGTATGCCCCCCAGTCTACCAGCTCTCACCCCAACAGGTACTACCGTTACCTTGAATCACAGATGGTATGTGCAGTACGTAGGCTTTGTGTGGGGGAAGATTGTTTTGTTAATGGAAGTGCATAGAATGAGTGAATACAAATGCTGTATTACAGCAACGTAGTTGAGGTAGAAGGGACGCTGTCAGAATAATTGCTTTTCAGCATGTATTTGTCCGGTCCTAGTACTGTTTTTCTGCATGCATTTAGACCTAATGAAATACTCTGACATTTATGTGGGTTGCAAAGTCCATTTGGCAGTCTACTTAGCAGTATTCCTTCTGAAAAGCCTGTCTTGACTTGAAGAAAGATTACTTCAAATAGGGTTTCCTGCAGTCTCACAGAATATGGGATTTTTCCATACTGGAAAGTACTCTGCAGAGCTGGATTTCAGTTTTGGAGAGAAATATGAGCCTGTTCACCTACGTGTCACCTGGTAATAGTACAATTACAGCTGTATCTGCAGCAACATAGGTAATCTTGGGATATTGTAGGCTGCATGGTATGCTGCTAGATTTTGTGATTTTTATTGTCACATGGAGGGGGAAAAAAAACCAAAAAATTGTTTTGGAAAACTATTTTTCAGAGACTACTGCTACTTCATTTTTCACTGTGGTGTTATGTGAAATTTAAGTTAATAAAATACAGTATTTAGCTTCTGGAATCCCTTGCATAAGATCTTACAGTATACAGGAAAGCAAGTTGGAAACTTGCATATTTTTCTCTAATCCTTTTTAATTTATATGTAAATATTGTAGATATAATGGGCAGTAATTGCAAAGAAGCTGAATTGGGACTGTATCAGCAGTGGTTGCCTATCAAAACAGTCAAGTAAGCCCAGCTGGAAAGCCAGCACGGTCATGAGTGCATTGCACTCAGCTCCATCTTGTACTAGTTCTCTGGGTGTGTGGTGCTTTTTTTGTTGTTTGGTGTGCGGGGGTGGGTGTTGTGGTTTGGGGTTTTTGTTGTTTTGTTTTGTTTTTTAAAGTTGGTTTCTTCCCTCTGTTTTCATGTTTACCTAGGGAGGGTCAGAATTTGGCTGTGTATTGGGGCAAAAGTTAGCACATAATAATTTTTAACTGATCTGTGTCTTATTTAGACAGTTCTTGAATTCACAGTTGAAGTAGGACAGCAGATTATATTTACTGGGCGAAAAAAAAAGTTATTTCAGTCTTTTCTTGAGGTTTTTCAGAAATACACAGTGAAACTGGCAATTATAGTACCATAGTTACAGTATATTCTTGCTAATAATGTAGTTATCTAGTCTTGGACTTGTATTTAACAGGTCCAGCCTTAGATAATAAGACACCTGTTGTTAATATGTTGGTGCTATTTAGTATGTTTTTGTCTAGTATCAATCTGATATAAAATGGAAACCTTTAACTGAAAATGAGTTGAAAAGTGTTAGCGTTAAGTTAGTGACTCAAAAGGTAGTGACTCCTAAGTGTTAGTCACTCCAAACATCACTTTGCAGACACTCAGACTCAAAAGAGTTTATTTCTAAGTGGTCGTGTTTTGTGTAGTTGTAAGAATTTATTTTAGTGTTAAGGTTTTACAGTACACATACAAAGTATAACTCTTGGAGATCCATACAGAATTATCCTCATGGTAGTTTTTTACCTGTATACGTGGATTTCCTGCTGTTCAGGGCAGACTGGAAAAATACCAGCTTTCACTCTCTTACTCGTCAGTGTAAAAAAAACTTTGTCCTGTATGTCCCAGCATTTGAAGAACTGAACCTTCGCTGAAACTCCACATACTGAAAAGTACAGAAATTACTTCTTTATTCAAATTCCAATTCAGTTTTTATATGGCTAACCTTTGTCTTTTTCCTCCATTGATTTCTCTTATGATGTCGTGATTATCTGCTGAAAACCATAAACGTGTACAATTTTTTTTTTTTTTTGCCTTTAGGTATGATGAATGGATAAAGGCAGACAAGATAGTGAGACCAGCTGATAAAAATGTACCAAAAATTAAGCATCGAAAGAAAATAAAGGTAGTTTATCTCCCTTTTTTCTCCCTTGTTCCCCTCAGCTTTGGTTTAATATATTCTTAAATACCCCACACTCTAACCTTTTGATTAGCCTAGAAATGCTTGACAGTAAAAGCAACCTCCTAGCCTTTTAAAAACTAGAACTTTTTTCATCAAGGTTTTGTTTTTTCTCTTTGGGGCAGGGAGGGGAAGCTTCTCTTTCCTTCTTTCCTGTATTTTTTTTGTGACATTTATATATGCACTTATAGAAAACAAATGAGAAGGATCTGTTTTATCATCAGTGGCGGGAGCCAACTCTGGGATGTGAAACTTGGGAACTCCCTCTGCTGATTCTGGAGAGCAAACCTATGACTAATCCATATGTATGTGACTCATCATTTTATTTCACAGCATTTCTTTCGAAGGTCATTCTTTTAAAACTAATATTTAGGCTTAGGTTATGGTATATTCCTTGTGCAGTGGGATGCAAGGAAGCTTTTCCTTCTGCTACAGATGTCAGCGTTCCTCCTGCCCCCGCCCCCAGCACCATGGCCCCTCTAGAACCTGAGGTTTGTTCTAGAACCTGAGGTTTGTTCTAGAACCTGAGGTTTGTTCTAGAGCTCCCTGCCTGTTGTGACAGAGTAGGGTGTTGGAGCCCTGCCCTGCCACCACTCAGCCTGGCATCCTGCGGTGCCACTTCTCCTAGAGTGCTGGCTGTGCTTGCTTTCCCGTTTGTTTTAGTGTTGACAAAGTTCCTGTCTTCAGTATAAATGTCTTAGCATGGGCCGTGGAAAGGTATTTGTGATCTCTTTAACAAGAGGAATGTTTTCCTTTACAGGTTGAATGTTTAAGATAACCATAAGCATTGCTTCATTGTAATCTATGTTAAGATGTATGCTCGAATTTTTAATTTTTTAAATCTTTTTAATCTTTTCTTTCACATAGAATAAAACTGACAAAGAGAAGGAAGAGAAGTATTCTCCTAAAAACTGTAAATTGCGACGTTTGTCAAAACCACCCTTTCACACCAGCACATCACCAGAGACCGGGTCCAAACTTGACAGCACTGAAGCCAAAAATACTGAACAAGCTCCAGTTAAATCAGTAGAAATTACTTCTATCATTAATGGGCTACAAGGTATTGCACTTAAACTTTTTCTAATTCTGTAAACAGCCTTTAAACAGTAGTAAATGACAATGTAGAACAACTGATGCAACTGTGCACTCGAGTCTGTCTGGCTAATTATATCATCTTCAGAAGTAACCTTTGAACAAAAGCAGTATTTGCAGTTTCTGAAAACAGGTATTGTGGATTCAGCGTGTGTTAACAGTCTTAAGAATTACATCCTTTGTTTTGCCATACTTTTTTTGTTTGACACGCAGCAAAGCATTTTTGCTTCCTATATTATTTCTGAATTTTAAATTTTTTATTTATGTAACTTTTAGGACCCATGATTTTTTTTTTTTGTGCCTTGAAAAATGGAATATAATAAAGCTGGATTTCCTGTCAGCACGTCTGTTGTTCCTAACATTGTTTTCCCCTTCCCACACATTTACAGCAGCACTATAATAACTAGTTGCTACTCTTCATCCTCAATTTAGTGCATGGCTCCAGAAAAAGACATCATATATAGTGTAGGTAGTTTGGGTAACCACCAGTTTTTGTGAAAGTTGTATGAACTTAATAATTTTTCAGACTTATTTGAACTTGGACGACATTGGCCACTGGGTTCCAAATTTATAGGTAGAATAACAGTCAATATAATCTATTAAGCTTTGTTTCCTTAGGAAATGAGAAAAAAGCAATTAGTGGTGATGATAATGACACTATTATTAGTGCTATAATTAATCTGTAATTAACTTCTGATTACAAAGGCACAATTTGCAATGCACCCTCTAATATTTTGGAAAGCTAAATGTTTTCCATGTTATGTAATTAATTTCCAGAAATGCTTTTAATTGTATGCAATTCTTTTATTGTTTAAGTTCACATAGATTCATGCTGGGGATTAACTTTTTTGTGACGTGCGGGGTTTGTTTTTAAGTATGAAAGGCTCTAATGTTTTACTATTTCTTTTTCCTCCACTTTCAGAGCTGCTTGCTCAAAACTTTTTACAGGTTTTCTTTTTTCTAAACTGAACTGGAATGATTAATGCAATTGTATTCAACTTTCCTTTGAAGGGCACAGCAAAGTAAATAGGTTGAGAGGAAAACTTGATGGACCTGACTGATTTTTGGTTGTTTTTTTTAAAAAGTGGTGTTCTTGGCTTTTATTTCAAATGGCAAATTTTGATACATCTGATAATAGTAGTGTAGTTTTGATCCTCTAAGGGTTGACACAAGTGTTAGAAGTCCATTTTAAGTGATAGAGTTCTTGGAACTTCAGGGCAGAATGTCTATCATAAACGTTTAATTAGGAAAAAAGCAAACAATGCTGAAAGGATTGTGTAAAATTGACTTTCAGATTGAGTCTTAGAGTAGAATTTAAGATCCTGCCTATCTTAAGACAAACCAAGAAAAATACCTGAGGCAACATTTGTCAAGGTATTTGTCTGATACACCTCTTCTCTCTGTTAGTGTGCTCTTCTCTAAGTTCCTCATATTTTAGTAAACCTTTTTTAAAAAAGTTATTTCAGCTTTGATCATTTCATTGAATTTTGTTGACAGTATTGCTTTTCTTCTCTGTCATTAGTTACATTATCATGTTTAAAGAGGTGGTGAGTTTGTGAGGAATTGAGAATGAGAGATGGGAAGTAGGTTGAGAAGAGTTAAACTAGCTATGCCAACAAAAATGGATGAGTTACAAATCAAGGAGTTACCTCTATATATTTGAGCCAATTTTCATTGTTTCTCCTTGTATCCATATCTTTTCCCATTGAATGGACTTCTTGTTGATTCCTTCTTCCATTATATCTTTGTTCTTCTTTTCTCAGTTTCCTTATTCCTGACCCTGAATTTTCTTACTGTTGTCCTACACTCTTTATTGTTCATATATTTCTCCAAGTGCCTTTCATTATTGCTTTCACTTCCTTTTTCCAGGCTGGTCATCAGGTTGGTTAGTTAGAGTTTATGCAGTGTCGTCTTTGTTGTTCTGTCCCTTTAGACTGTGGATTCTCCACAGAAAATACTATTACTGTTCTGGGCTTTGGAAAAAGGGCAGATAATGGTAGTATTTGTAAACCGTAAGAAATATTTAGAGTTTTTATGTTAAGCACATCTTTCAATTTCTGTTTTGGTTAATTATGCAGAAGTTTGTATTTTATAGATTGATGCAGTCTGTGTTTTCTCCACCTCTTCAGAAATTCCTGAAGATATACTGTATAATACAGAATTTTCCTAGTTCCTAATCTAGCCATTATACCTTCTAATAGAATAGCAAATAAATTTTTGAAGTCTTCAGGAGGTACCATTTAAAAAATACACTACTAGAGGTCCCTATAGCATGTGTTCATATCTGTACAGTTTTCTTTAGTTGCTTTTTTTAAGAATTCTTTGTAACCAGAATCAAGACAAACTTTTCTTGTTTTGTTTTTGTTTTTGGTTTTTTTTTTTATTTATTTATTTTTAATTAGCTTCTGAAAGTTCTGATGATAGTGAGCAGGAAGATGACCAAAGTGCCCCGAATGTACATGCTGATGGCAGAGAGGAGTCTCAACATGAAGCTGTAAGCCAAGATAAAAATGAACTCTGCCTAAAAGAAGAACAGAGCAGTTCATCCCTCCCAGAAGAAACTAAAGCTCTGACAGATGTAGTAGCGCCCAAGTCAGGATCCAAGTCTCCTGAAAGACTGCGAAAAGAGATGGAAGAGTTATCTGAAGATACTGACTCCGATGGAGATGAAGCCACAAAGAAGAGAAAGGATGTAAAAAAGGAGGTAGTGGATAAAATAGCAAAACCACAGGTAAAACGTGGTAAACGAAGATACTGTGTTGCAGAGGAATCTTTAAAGACTGTGTCACCTAACAGAAAAGATGAGAAGTCCAAAAACAAAGACTCCCTGAGTTTAGAAAACAGCAGTAATAGCTCCTCGGATGAAGATGAGGAAGACAAATCTAAACTGAAAATCACTCCAACTAAAAAGTACAATGGACTAGAGGAGAAAAGGAAGTCTTTACGGACAAGTACTTTCTACTCAGGATTTTCTGAAGTGGGAGAGAAAAGAATAAAGCTTCTAAATAACTCTGATGAAAGACTTCAGAACACCAGAGCAAAGGATCGAAAAGATGTCTGGTCAAGTATTCAGGGACAATGGCCGAAGAAAACGCTGAAGGAACTGTTCTCAGACTCTGACACTGAAGCTGCTGCCTCCCCTCCACATGCTGCTCCTGAGGATGCTGCAGCAGAGGAGCAGCTTCAGACTCTTGCAGAAGAAGACATTTCTTTGCCTAGCTCTGAACTTGAAAAATCTTTGCCAGCTAGTGTGGACGTTAAACCTGTTGAGGAGAAACCGACTGAAGTGGGTGAAAAGAAAGTTGACTTTCCAAGCAGTGGCAGTAATTCAGTACTAAATACTCCTCCTACAACTCCTGAATCGCCTTCATCTGTAACCGTAACTGAGTCCAGTAGACATCAGTCCAGTGTCACTGTCTCCGAGATGCTGCCACCAAATCAAGAGGAGATAAGAAGCATTAAAAGTGAAACAGATAGCACAATAGAGGTGGACAGTGTTGCAGGGGAGCTGCAAGACCTCCAGTCTGAGGGAAATGTTTCTCCAACAGGTTTTGATGCCAGCGTCAGCTCCAGTAGTAGTAATCAACCAGAGCCAGAGCATACTGAAAAAGGTAAAGGAAGGGGTAAACAGAGCTGTCTTCAAGCTGACCAGCTCTCATTTTAGCATTGCTCATGTATTTTCATTCTGTTACGGTTACGCTGCTGGAAAATTAGTTGGTGGAGGAAGTAGTAGCCTGCTGTCTATTTCAAATGTGTGGAAATGCCATAATGATCTAGTGAATAAAATAGTATCTGCCAAGACATTTCTTGGCTTTTCGTAAGGCATTGTGATGGTTTCAATGAGGAATAAAGTGTATAAGAATAAAGTTTATACTGGATCTGGCATGAAAAGCCCAGAGCAAACTGTAAGACATTGTATAAGGAATATTTATTGTAGCAAGACAGAAGCATTTTGAGTACCTTGCTTACAAGTAGAAGATACTGTGTCTTACATAAAATTTTGATTCTCTGTAAGCTGTTTATTTGAGGGGAGAAAGTGCCGATTAGTGCATGCTTAGGCACCCATTTCAAACTTGCATCTTATGAAATTGTTTTAAAAAAAATTACAAGTCAAGCAGATAAAAACATTAACCTTACTAGCTATGTTTCACTTTCAGATGTGATTTTGCAGAATGAAGTTCCTATCCTGAGACCACTTGAGAATAGGGGATAATAAACACTGCCAACACTTGTGCACGTGATGTTGGTGTACTGCTGCCTGCTTTTTAACTGTTTCCAAGGCCGGATCCAAAAGCTTTTTTGTGAAAGTCACTGGCTCTTTTTACAGTTCCATCAAAAGTACAGCTACTTTCACTGTGTTAAAGTGCCTGAAAAAATATTAATACAAAGGAAAAAAAACCCACATGTCTGAATATAATCCTGAGATGACAGAAGTGGTTTCTTCATCTCAACAGATTTCATTTAATAATTAACTGAATTTTCCCAAAATGCCTTAAACAAAGGAGGGAGCTTGGAAGAGGTGAATATGTAGCCCTCAATAAATACACCTGTATTGTTTTGGTAATTATAGATGTGTGGGTTTAGACCTTAATTTGTTTGGGTTTTTTATATAAGAGGAAATTATTGCCACATGAAAAAAGTTTTACACTACTACACAATATTAATTTTATCTGGGTTAGACTTTAACTTCCTCTCTGATTTTGTCAGCATGCTGCCTGTTTGAGAAAATTTGGTTTCTTAATTTAAATGATTTTGTTACAGGAGTCATTTTTAATCTGTAAGTGAGGTGATTGTGGAACAACGTTTGAACAACTCCTAAAATTTGCTCTTTTAACAGGTGTACTAGAATTCTTCTATCTTCCTTTTCTACTTTTTCCCCTTGTGGTCATAAATACCAGTAGACTTTTTCCTTTGGTTTCTTTTGTTTGCCGCCTTTTTTTGTTTGCCTTTTTTTCTTTGTTGCCTTGTTTTTTAACATAATCTAAAGGTTTATTTTTTAATACTTTCAATTCATGCAATTAGTGATCACAAGTGATGACTTCAGTTTTTTCTTACAGCTTCCGAGTGTGACAGCCTTTTTTGAACATTTTTCAGTTCCAGTAGTTCTTTATAAGTTTTTCAAATAAGTGTATTCTTATTCAATTTACAGTATTAAAAAACAAAAATCCATGTAGTACAAGAGAAATTCTGATGATGCATGTGGGAAAGTTACTTGCAGTCATCTTACATGTGCACTCTAACCAACAAACTATGTCTGCCTTCCATCCTCTTTCACCATCTCTTGCCAATATAAGTAGAAAGCTGAGCTGTATTAAGGAAAGGTAGGAACAGCCGCATTGTTGTCTACAAACTTAAGCACTGAAGTGGATTTTTTTGAGACTTTGAGAAAAAGACACAGAATGCAAATAGCTCTTTAATTTCTGTTTCTTCCTTTTTTCTTTTTTTCCTTTTTTTTTCTTTTTTTCAATTATAGTCTGTACAGGCCAAAAAAGACTTAAAGATGCTCAGGGAGGAGGCAGCTCCTCAAAAAAGCAGAAAAGAAGCCACAAAACATCTGTGAACAACAAAAAGAAGAGTAAAACTAGTAAGTCCAGCAGCTCAGGGTAAAAGTACTGTCATTTGTTTGAACAATTGTAGATGAAGTCTGGAAATAAAAAAAATGTATTAGGACAAAATGTTCTCATCGGGGAATTCTTAATACCGTTTAAATGATGAAACTATTCTTGCTGAATGCCATAGTGTTTTTAAATGTCTTGTGTTATTGCTGGGCATATTTCTAAGGGGTCCTTAATATCATGTAGAAGACTAAAGAGCGAGTATTTCACACTTGGTAGAATTGGGATGGGAATCCTGGCATGATAGCTGCATGTTCTAGAGGGGACCTGGATGAAATGGTACTTTGTATTTTCTGCAAGATGAGTGTTTAGAGGTTAATATGTCTTCTGGTAGCAAATACAAGAATAATTCCAGAAAAATATAGACTCTATTTTCTTCTATATCATCTGTTACATCTTCAGTAAATAATGCAGCTTTTGCAGCTTTTTTTAGTTGTAGAAGCTAATTGGAGTAGAAGCCACAGTACTGGGGAAGAGAAGCTTAATAAAAGCAGAGATGTATTAGAGAAACATACGCACATGTGTTCAGGAGTCAGCAAGATCAATTACTGCCTTATCTCACTGTTAATAAAAAATACCAGGGAACAGTCAGCTGGAGAGTGAAGCTGGGAGGATAGCTGTAAAAAAAAAACAAAACGCGCAGTTGAAGGATAGAAAGCATATGCTATGGCTTTTTTCCTCTCTCTCTCTCTCTCTCTCTCCCTCCCCTTTCCCCCCCACCTCCTTCTCTTTCTTTTAACAGCTTTTACTAAAAGTCTGTACTTTCTGGTCTGGTATTTGTTTTCACCCCACCCATCCTTCATGTTCATTCATCTCCTCTTCACATTCTCTCATCCTTTTTCATTCCATTTCACTAATCTCCTCTTTCCATAATCCTTATTCCTTCCCTCACCCCAGGAATTAAAGTAACAAAACAAACTGAATTTGCAGAACTAATACACCATTTTTAGCCTTGCCATTGTTGCCTTTCATTTGGTGAATTTATTCCTTTTTTTCAACCTATGTCTTTGTCAGGATGCAAGCACTTCAAAGCTAGAATTGTTTCGTGTACAGTCCTTAGTGTGTATGCACTCTTTTAGTTAGACTTCTGGCAGTGCTGTATGTAATAAGGGTAATAAATAGATAAAATGTAGTCAGTTGTGAGCAAAAAAATGCTTATTGCAAATTCAGGTATACCAGTTAAATCTGCTTTTATAGCAGCTTCAACTCTTGCCTCTTCATCAAGCCAGCAGACACCAGCAGTTCTGCAGCCAGCCGAAGTTCTTTCATTTCACATGTGTCTTGGTGTTCGGTTTCTCCAGTATAGATTACCAGATCATAAAGACCAGAACCAAAAGGGACTTTCAGGGTTCATTTAGTCAACACCTAGGGCAGGTACAACTGAGGCATAAGATTCTCTTGATAAATATTAATTGAACATGTTTTCAAAACCAGTTATAACAACGGAGATTTTGCAGCTTCCTTAGGCATTTTATTTCAGAGTTTCACTAGACTTCTGTTGAATTATAATCTCTTGCCCCTGCTTCCACCCAGTTTTATTTTTGTAATGCTAAACAAGCTTCATCCTTTCAATCATTGCTCATAAATCATGTCTTTTTAGACAGATTGTTTTGTTACTCTCCTTTGGGTGGTTTGATTAGAAAACTGCATTCAATTCCGCCTGTTGCTTTATAGCTAAAGTGTGAGGTGAAGTTCTTCTATTTTGGGTCAGCTAAAGATGTTTTTCTGCAATTAAAGAATTTGATGATCAAGTCTGAGGATTTTTGTAGATGATGTCATGCAAATTCAGGTTATTGCTAGTCATTTTAGCACAGAAAACCTAAAATAAATAAAGGTGACATACAGCTAAGGAAAAGGTCAATTGTTTGCTCTCATTTCTGCTACACAAGTCCTAGGAGTTCAGTGAAAAGTTTCTGTAGCTAGTAAATTCTAAAACAGGATAGAGGTTTGTATATATCGAATGCTGTATTAGAAATTAATATTAAAAAAATAGATTGACATAACGATCAGTCTTGCTAACTGTTTTAGAAAAAGTACAGGCCCATAACCAGAAATACATGGATAATTTTTGCACCTACATTGATACATGGACTGCCTCTTTGCCTTATTTTCTAATGTAGGCAATTTACTTGTGGATATGGTTCTAAAGCAACAAGTGTGATGCTGTCTTGAACCGTTCGGAGTGAGTGTACCTTCCCTGTATGGACCTTGAGCAGCTGGATTGTACACAAGAATCTCCTTACAAGAAGCGTGTCCCTACCGCACCCCACCTTAGGTTCTTGCACACACACTTTCAGCAACACGTTTACAGTATTCAGGATGCGTTGTGGAGCCACAGCTTGGTACTTTTATCCACCCTTGAGCTCTGTCTGGTTCCCATAGGTCCACAAAACAGCTGTGAATCTACCTGCACAGCAACTAACTGGATAGTGTTCCCAGTACCAGGTTTCCCTTTCACAGCATGCGAGAATGAGAGGGGCCCCATTATAGACCTGTTTTGTGGTCTAGTCTTTAGGCACTAGTGATGCAAAGAGCTACGTGCCAAGCTTCAATATCAGGACAGATATCATTTTAGAGTAAAAGGATTTTTGTCACATAAACTCCTGTTATGTGAAAATCAGCACAGCGGCAGCTTCTGATAAGCTTTGTTTTGGGCAGGAAAGTTGCTTTGTTTTGTAACGATGCATCTTCTTCTCTCTTCAGCAAACAGCAGTGACAGTGAAGAACTATCTGCTGGTGAAAGTGTGTCCAAGTCTCAGTCAGCAAAATCGGTTTCTACTGGCATGAAATCTCACCAAACCAAATCACCCGCAAGAACACAATCTCCAGGGAAATGCGGGAAAAATGGAGAGAAGGAGTCTGATCTCAAAGAACAGAATAATCGTTTGCCCAAAGTTTACAAATGGAGTTTTCAAATGTGTAAGTATTTTCTTCAAAACATGCCTAGTGTGGTCTTGCAGTATAGTATAAGAAGACTTTTTGAATTTTGTGTGTTTTGATTTTTTCTCCTGTAAAATTATTCCATCCTCAGTTTGCTTAATTTTGTGATAAATCCTGATTTAAAAAATTTTTTTTCTTCCTTTTTTTTTTTTTGCAGTGCAGGAAACTGCCTATATCGCACTCTTCCAATACTGTTTCTAGATATGACTCCTATGCTCACTTGCTGTTCTTGCCATCCTGTGCAGACCTGTCATTCTGGCATGAATGTTATCCACTATATCTGCATGTTGTGTTGACATTTTCTGGCTGTTTTATTCCTCATTCTCTAGTTATTATTCAGACACTTACATGATTGATTTGTAACTTTTTTCCCCTTCTGTTTTGCCTTCTTCCTGAATATAACAATAAGCAATCAATTGAAAATATTTATTTTAAAACAAAAACTTGCCTTTTTTTTCACCTTCTCTCTTACAGTGTCTGGGTATTTGTCTAGTCAGCAATAAATTGTTCCCCTTAGTATCGACCATGGATGTATAGCATTGCATGAGTTGCTTTCTCTTTGCTTGTAAAGGTCAAATTGAAACTGTGGTGTGACTCATTTAAATTACTTCTTAAAGTAATCCATAGTATCTCATTCAGTATTCATAGATGACCTTAGTGTATGTCAAGTTTCTGAAGTTCTCAGAGCATTATGCTGCACACTTTTCTGTGCTCTGTCCCAGACTCTGTGAAGGCTGCTGTTCCTTGTGTAGCAACAGGAAAGAGCTGGCACAGCACACTGGGTAGACGCATCTGCTGCTTTTTTTTGTTTGTTTTGTTTTGTTTTCTTGTTGTTTTTTTTTTTTTGCCAGCAGTGTTCTTTCATGCCCAGAAAATTCTCCACCTAAGCAGCTGTTTCTACAGTGGGAGATTCTGACCCTGTGGGGTTTTTGTGTGGTTTTTTTTCTCTTCAGCCCTGAATCTCAGTGTTACTCTATTTTAAAAGTATTTTTTTCCTAGTACTTCTTCACTGTCAAGTTACTTTCTGCTGCTCTTTGAGACTGTGTAACGCAGTAGGTCCTTATTGCCACTTACCAGTCTGCTGAGATTCATTGGGCAAATTTCCTGTGCAACACATTTAAAGAACTTTTGATCCTTTCTTTCTACCTTGGCCACATTGCAGATGCTAAATTTGCTTGGCAGAAGTTGGACTTTGGAGTGTTATTTAACACATTTCCTGCTGTTGCAGAGGACTAAGACACTTGCAATGTTTCTGAGCTTTCCTCATCTTCCCACAGCCTAATATACTTGTGCCTTTTGGTCCTTTAGTGCTACCTTCATTACAGATTGAAGTGCATTCTGCACCCCACAGTAGTTTAAATGATAATATGATAATTAACAGAGATTGTTTAACTTGCAGCTGACTTGGAAAATTTGACTAGCGCTGAGCGCATAACAGTTCTCCAAGAGAAACTGCAGGAAATCAGGAAACATTACCTGTCCTTGAAATCTGAGGTGGCTTCCATTGACCGAAGAAGAAAGCGCTTAAAGAAAAAAGAGCGGGAAAGTAAGTGTTGCAAACTGAATTCTACTTTTAGAGGTGTCGTGAAGACAATTAACCCTCTCAGCTGAAACCAGGACAAGAGAGCTAAATTGTATGTCATGTTATTAAGGTGTTAACAAGAATTAGGTAATTTTTAGGGAGATGTGTGCCATTAGGAGTGGGGGCTTTTTTGTGTTTGTTTTTTTTTAAAAACAGTGTATACACTTATTATCTTTAGCAGGTACGGTTCAGATATCTAGTGACTACATGAGGGGAAAAACATGAAAAAGGCATGCAATCTATTTAATTCTATTCAGGCAGAACTACTTTATACAGAAAAATAAACTTTTCAAAGCAGTGAGCAACGTAAGTTTATTAATAAAACTTACAACTTTTCTTCAAGTTACACAATAACTTACTATAGTATTGCTTGTGTGTCTAGTGCTTTCCCTTTTAGGATAAGTGATTTATTTTTATGAGTTTAAGGGAGACCATCAATGAAACCTCTCATTTCCCTAAAGCTGCTTTATCTATTGCTGTAGGGAATGTTCTAGTGTGCCTGCTTCTAGCAGCACTAACAGGACTATTTTCTCCATGCCTTGTGTAAACGTGCACATTTAAGAGTTCACTGAGAGTGAAAGGCTGAAATGCCATGTGTTGTAAGATTTTATGGCTGCGACCATCACGTGGGAATTGCAGTTGCTGCTTGGTTGCCGGAGCAAGGGCGTATGTGCAGATTCAGGGCTGGGACGAGGCCCTACCCGCGCAGATTCCCACAGGGAAGAAAGGGAACAGCTGACGGTGCTTGCGGGTCAGGAGCGAGCGCTGCCATCCTCTGGCTGGGCCTGTGGTCTGGGCGGCCAATGAACCAGGGCTGCGAGGGGCAGTGCCATGCTGTCTTGCACACACCTGAAGCAGTCTCTCAGAGCATTTCCCGCAAAAGCTAGGGAATGGAGCCTTTTTTCTTTTTTATTACTAGGTGTTAGTTGCTGGAGTCAGTGTATACCAATGCTTGTTGTTGAATGGAAAAACATTTTTATTGCTTTGTAAATTTTTATAACCTGTATTTTCCTGTGCAGGTGCTGCTACTACATCATCATCTTCCTCATCACCTTCCTCTAGTTCTATTACAGCTGCAGTTATGTTAACTTTAGCAGAACCTTCTATGTCAAGTTCATCACAGAATGGAATGTCAGTTGAGTGCAGGTGACAGCAGGACTTGCCAAAGCACTTTGCACTTAATGGCTGCTGAGGGCCACTCTTTTTTTTTTCCTTTTTTTTTTTTTATACTGCACAGTGGCACAAAATTCAGACAAGCACTATTTTGTATTTAAAGTTGTTTCTTGACAAGCTAACTTTGCACTTAAGTGCACTTTTATGAAGAAAAAGTACAACAAACTGCTTTTCCTCAAGCAATAATTGTTTCCAACTTGTCTGGGAATTGTAAGTCTAGTGACTCGAAGGCCTTCCACTGTGGCAAATGGAGGCTGTTCACTGCCTGTACAGACAGTACAATAAGCATATAGTTGTTGGGTTGATCTAAATAAATGTGGTAAGGCTTACTGTATTCCCTGGTATTTTGTTAAAGCTGGAACATTTGATATTTTTCCATTTATTTATGACAAATATTGAACCTATTTTCATTTGTACAAGCTAATTGTTTTTTAACTGCTAAGTCACCTTATAGTGGCTTTAATTGTATACGTCAAGCACATGTATTCAATTCAAAACCTGCAGTTAGTAGGATGTTTGACATCAGTCCTGATAACCAAATACGAGGATTCCTTTAAACGACAAAAAAAGACTGACTAATGTTTACAGGTTTGAATTAGGCTTAAATAGGTTACTCTGGGTTTTAAGAACCCATTAATTGGAATGAAACTACTGTACTTTGCCATTTTTCTATAAAACAGTATTTTTTTTTTAATTTTGATAAAATACATTATGAAAAAGGAAGAAAATGGCTAACAAACTGTATTAAATCTTAATGTATAAAGATTGTATTTAGCCAGTTTAAAGTGTATATTTATTCATAATGGATTATAACAGTTATATTTTTGTGTTTTCTTGTAAATGTTTCTTTTCCCTTAAAGCAACAAATACTTCATTTGTAATGCTTATTTTATTACAAGCTTCAAGGAGAGGACTTCAGGATGGAGTAAGGTGTGAGGCTATAATTTGTGGTTGCTGGTATGAACACTGCCACAAAAGGGTAGTTGTTTTTAAAATAAATAGCTAGCTGAGTGGTAGACATTTAATTTTTTAAATGCCTTGTACAAATTCCAAAACCAACTTCAAACTGTTTTCACTTGTATTGATTTTATGTTGTATGGATCCCAAGCTCTCTCCTGTTAATTATATACCTTTGTAAGACATTTGTATATTGCGGAAGTGTTCATTCAAGCTATTTAATACCTGGCACTGTTAATACACAGTACTTTATTGTACAGATTGTTTTACTGTTTTAATTGTAGTTCTGTGTACTTCTTTTGCCTGGGGAAATAGGGGCTGGCATGTTTTTCTTTGTTTTCTGGCAATACAACATGTAAGAATTCAAAGCATTTTGTTTGTAGATGCTAGAGTGTCAGAATCCTTTACATTTGACTTTTCTAAGAAAAGCATTTTCAGTCTTCGTAGTGTGTGCTTAAGGTTAACTGATTTTATTGAAAATGGTTTCAAAGTATTCAGAATTGTACAGGACTGTAAAAATTTGTTGACAAACATTGAAGGAAAAGCTTATAGAGAAAAGCTATAAAATATATATTAGGTTCTGCAGAAAATGGAGAATTATGTAATATATTGTACAAATGTAAGCAAAGGCCTCTGAAATAAAATGCCATAGTTTGTGAATCCCTGATTTTGTTTCTAACAGTTTAATTAAGCAACCATACTGTCTTCATTAAAATGACATCAAGCTGCAGAATCAGTTTAGCAAATGATCTTTGATATAGTGTAATAGGCATATGAAGGTAAGCTAGAGCAGGTACGCTGGCCTAGTTTTCCTCTTAGCAATTAATTCAAATTCATCCTCTTTTTCAGCTGAAAGGGAGAGCTTGGCCCATTGACACCTTTAAGGCAGCACCGGTTGAAATAAAGATGAATTTTGATTCAGGTAGTTTGTAAAAGCAAGCCCTTGAAGATATTTGCTGACTTCTGATATCGACTGCCTCAAGTTCAGATTCAGCGGAAGTGAAACTGGAATAAAACTTTTAGTGTTATCTCCTTACATCCCATCTGGCTCTAGTTCAGTTGACCAAAATACAGTTACACCTGCAAAATGATAGATTACTGATGAGCCTGATAAATGACAAACCATGATAAACCTTGGAAGCATTGACTGTGTTAATAATTACCAGTGATCTGAGACTGATAGGACTAATTTTAATAATTTCAGTGGGGCGACTTGGAGGATATTTACATATGTTTAGGTTTAGCAGAATCCAAGTTGTAAAATAGTTCAGTTCTGCCTTTCAGGCTCAGTAGATGTAACTAGTGTTGATGTACCTGGGAACTACATCTGGGCAAGCAAGAGCAAATTCCACTCACTACTGGTTCTTGATGAGCTCTTAGTTTTAGTGGCAGCATTTTTGCTTTGTGACAATTGTTGACTCATGCTCTATGAGAGGATTTAGAGGTGACTACTTTAGAGCACCTCCCTGCTCCCATATTGACTTTATGCATAATAGGATTTTTGCTGTTCTTTAATACAGGTATTACTTAATTTTTGTTATACTTCTCATGCAGTTTAATGGCTAGTCAGAAATCTGTTCTGGATGTTTTATATTGCACCTCTTCTGTGAAGTGTGTCTGCAAATGGTACTCTCTGGGTTCACGTGACTTGTGTCCCAGTGGTTACAAAGGAAGGTACCTTTGGCAAACCGTTAGCCGGGCAACTTTATCCCATGCTCCAGTGAGTCAAATCTGAACTTTTCAGGTTACACATTGAAATGCAGCTTTGAACGCGGGCGTGCTCCCTGCTCAGCATGCACGCTGCGCTTACACCTGAGAAAGTTTCCCACCAGCAGTGATTGCTGGCTGTACCCGCACTCTTTGAGAGTCTGC
Source organism: Balearica regulorum gibbericeps (assembly GCF_011004875.1). Classification (NCBI taxonomy): domain Eukaryota; kingdom Metazoa; phylum Chordata; class Aves; order Gruiformes; family Gruidae; genus Balearica; species Balearica regulorum. Next base: position 83,271,278 of record NC_046186.1, on the reverse strand, counting down.
TCAGGCCATGACCTGAAAGGCAAGGTGAGACAAAGTACTCCTCCTTTATCCTTTACACCTTGGCTAAGCAACAGAACAAGGTTTGCCTGTCTCATGCTTGGTTGTGTGAGGAGAGCTGAAAGTGTAGACTATCCGCATATGCTGAGAGAAAAGCATGCCTTGAAGGCTGGCTGCATTGCTCCCCACTCCCTTTATTTAGTTGCCACCAATGATTGTACTTAACTGTGGTCTCCATCATGCTGTGAAATTTCCCTGTCACCACAGGGTTCTAACCGACTCGCTGGCAGTGTTCCTGGAGGCTGTGTGCCTTTTGTTGAGCCTCGGCAATTATGAGTCTCCAAAATCAGCCGGCTGAACACTTGCCCAATGTAATTTTGATGTATTTTAATGGGTCAGCCTGTTCTGCCCCACCTCTTGACTACAAAAATGCTCTGTTGTGCGAAGATAGATTGGAAAACCCGATACAAGTAGTGTAGCAGCCACCTGCCAGTTTTTCCAAATTTGTGTATTCTCTTGGGCTGACCCCATCAATGAGGGTCCCTACCTGGCCTGGCATCCAGGAGGCCAGACATGGGATGCCTGGTGCATGTGTCAAAACTAACACTTTACCTTTATTTCATAGCCGGATTACTTGTTTTGCCTTCAGTTGGACATGGGTGCCAACAAAACTTTTGCCGCTGGCAGTTCAAAAAGTGTATAAAAAGTTGCAACGGAAGAGCTGTTCATGTTTGCTTCAGCCTTTAAGTGCCTGGTAATTTTCTATGCCTTTCCAATTATTATCACATCATCTATCATTTAAAATTACATTCTGGACAGGCAGGCCTAAAAGGAGATCCCAGTTAGGTGCCTAATGTCAGAGAGTAATAGATCAAACCTCCTTATGCATCAGCTGCACTGTGGCCTGAGTTGGAAAACAATCTGTTTGAGAATTAACCTAACAAAAAAGGTTCCTTTCCAGTTGGATCAGTTATCCAGTCCCATCCATGTAGCTGCAGCAGCAAGACGATCCAGAGCACTTACCTCTACTGGCTACACAGTGAAGCTGGGACGAAGAGGTACCACTGGTTCCTCCTTTTCGTGTCCCCCCAGGTTACAGCCCTCAAGTCCCCTGAGAAGTACTGAGTTTCACGGGGTTTTCATCAGAAAAATCCTTACATACTTTAAAAGCCTACTGCGGATCCCAGGTACAGGTGAAACAATCCAGAAGGAAACTGCCCAAAGTGATGTTTTGGGATGATCTCTCTGGTGGTCTAATAACTTAAAGACTGCTTAAGTAATAACTGCTGAACTACCTGTGGCTCTGTGCTCTTTCTATAACCCAGTTTCGTTTGTGATGCTTACTGAGTTTATTTCAGGTCAACAAGTCATGGGCATCATTCTGTTTTGGCTGCTCTTTACACCCCTCCTCCCTTTGCATTTTCTAACCCTTTTACAGGTTTGTCTCAAGGTGAGTGACTTTAGAAGGGGCTGCACGAGCAGCAGCAGGAGGGTCCTTTCTGCCTGTGAACCTAAGTGTGAGGTCACCCACCCTGGCAATTGTGCACCTTAACGAAAGGGTTCGAGTAAGCCCCTGCCTGTAGACTTTAGTTCAGGCTGTCAGCAGCGGCGCTGCCGGAGCGTGAGGCATTTAATCTGCGCTCAAAGGCAACGAGAACATCTTGCACAGACCTTAACGGGGGCTTTGCGTGGTTGGTTTGGTGTTTGGTTGAGGTTTCTGAACTTCATCCTGGATGTGGGCTGGACAGCAGTCATGACGACAAAGAACGCTGTAAGAAGTACTGCCACAGCAACACGGGACCAAGAAAGTTCTTCTTTCTGTAGACAACAGCGACGTTGTTTTGTAACTATTTGTGGCACTTTGAACCACTGAAGTGATTTTAAGTGGAGACAGCTTGAGAAGACAGAGGTAATCGCAGAATGATTTCAGTCTCCCTTCTCAGAGGGAGCCGGCAGCCGCGCTGCACTGTAGCGTCCTGCCTGGGAAGGGCTTACGCGCCGCGGCGGAGAGGGCCTGCCGCCCCGCACGGCGCCCTGCCCGGCCCCTCGCCACCCGCCCCTCACGGAGCGCTACGCGGGCGGCCCCGCCGGTAACAACCTCCGTCCCGCCGCCGGCAGCGCCGCCCCCCCCTCAGCGGGGGAGCTCGCTCGCTCGCTCCGGCCCCGCGCGCCGGAAGTGACGCGCCCCGAGAGCCTGTTTCCCTCACCTCGTGAGCAGCCATGAGGGCCCGCCGGAGGGGCGCGGAGCCGCGGGGGGCGCAGGACCCGCCGGTGGCGGCGGAGTCCTTCATCGCGCCCCCTACCCGCGCGCGGGGGCGAGGCGGGGCGGCCGTCGCCGGGCGCGCGCGCGCTGCCGCCGCGGTGCGTGGCGGGCGGCAGGCGGAGGAGTACGTGGTGGGGCAGGTGTCGGGCAGCCTCTGGCCGGGCGGGGCGGCCGCCGCGCCCCTCGCGAGCCTCTTCAGCGCCGCCGCCGCCGCCCCCCCTCCGGTACTGGTGGCCGTGACGGGGGTAAGTGACGCGCCGCGCTCCTCCCGGCCTGCTGGGGGGGGGGGGGGGGGGGGGGTCGGGTCGGCAGCGGCGCTCCCGGTGGGGCGGTGGGTGCTCTGCCCCCAGAGTCCCGGTCACTGCGGGGGCGGCGGGTGTCGTTGGTAGCGGAGGGGTTAGCTCCTGCCTGCGCGTTCGTGCCCGAGTGCGGCCGAATAACGGTGGCGGGCGATTGGCGGGAGGGCAGGCGGCTTCCCGAGGGGCGCAGTTATCCCGGGGTGCTGCCTCGTGGGACCCGAGCAGTGAGTCGTTGGAGCGCAAGGGCCGCCGGTCGCCTGTCGCGATGTGCTGTCCCCGTGGTGATCCCCTCAGGGCTGGAAATGCCGTGGGGTGAGAGCAGTGGGGTGGGCACAGCGGTGAGCAGGCAGTCCTGGGGGTCGGAAGCACCGCTGCTCGCAGTCGATGGCTTCTGTTAGCGGTGTTCCGAATAAATGACAAAATATAAAATAATTGTAGGACTTTTATAGAATTTGGGGGTTTTTTTCAAGTTAACTTTTTTTAAGGAAAATAAGAAAAGAAAGCATACAGAAGAAGTGGAGAAAGTGTCAGAAGACCAGAGCTCACCTGTCATACAAGAACCTCCTACAAAAGCAAAGAAAGCCAGAAAGAAGGAACTTTCAAAAGCAGAGAAAAAATTGGCAAACAGGTGAGTAGATGATACTTTTTTACAGTAACATTAAAAAGCAGCATCTAGATTAATCATACCATTATGAGTTCAGTGAGGCAATAAAGTTCTTATCCTACTATTTGTCTTAAACTTTGTGTTTAAGAAGATTATCTTTAAGAAGATTGTGAAGATTCTCTGTAGTGTGCCCCAGAAATTCTGCGTCTGTGAATCGCAAATCCCTTGTGAGAGAGGTAACAGGTCTAGAGGCTGTAGATTTAGACAAAAGGTTCTCTCTGGCATGGGGTGATGCTTTTTAACTGTAGCTGCCTTTATCCAGCAGACCCGCCGTCAGAGGAGCAGAGGCAGTTTCATCAGGAGCAAGGTACCAGGTGGAGTTAGTTGTCCTTATCACACTCGTTCTGCTGTGACACAGAACTCCTCTGGTACGCTGTCCATTCCCTTAAATAGGCAGGGTTAAACCAAAACGCTGTCAGTGCAGGCAGGAAGCTAGTCTCTGTGCAATTAAGTTTGGATAATGAGGTTTCCTTGATTGTAACTTGAGGCTAACACCATGTCCTTTCTCTGGCGCTTGCCTTGTTGCGTCTTCCATGCCCATGGAACTTTTGTTTGCTTTTTCGGTGTCCGTAGCCTTCCAGAGGTTTCTTCAGTTCTGCTTAATGTTCATGCTGTTACGGCAGGTTTGGATAGATAGAGATTTGTTAGTGTACGGATGGATCCCAAAGGATTGTCTGTTTTGAGTGCCCTGGATACCCGGAAGAATTAAATCTCTCTTTTGTTCTAGCATGCAAAGGCAAATTTCTCCCCCCCCCCCTCAATTTTAGAGGATATCAAATGATTTACTGCTCAATTCTTTCTTTATTACACCTACTTAATAGTGAATGCAATGTCCTTGGGACAGCAAATAGCTTTCCATGTTACCGAATATGTTTGTTTAATGCATAATAAGCAAAATAATGTTTGAAATTTTATGTTTGAATTTAATTTAAAATATAAGTTAAAATATTTATCTTGGAGGCTTCAGTTCTTTGACCTTGAGAGCCCTGGGTTTTTTCCCCCATCAATTGTAATTTGCTTGTCTTTTTCTGATAAGAGAGAGCGCTTTGGAGCAGGCAGACGAAGAAGAGGAGCAAAAACTGCTTCAAAACAAAGCAAAGCAAAAAAAGGGGGCTTCTCATGCCATCACCAAAAGTGTCATTAATTCAGATACAGGCATTACTGTAAAACAACAAAAGAAAAGAAAAGAGGCTGATGACACAGTAAACAGAAGAACAGTGTTTGTTGGAAACTTGCCTGTCAACTGTACTGTTCAGGTATGTGAGTGGATTCTATCAGCTAAAGGAATGAAAAGAATTACAACAGTCCTTAGTTTGAGAGGAGGTTTCCAGCTGAGAAGTCACACGTATTTGTGACTAAAATTGCTTTTTGAGAAAGTGGGAACTAATGCTCATTATCAGAAACCATTAGAAGCAATCTCTTGTTTTACCGGAGTTAGGCTTTTTACAGCAGTGGCTGCAGTTGCTCGCTCTTTAGTACAATTGGTTAGTTTCTTTTTTCAGTGAAAAATGACTTAATAAATGAGAACTACAGTTACAAAACTAGAGACTGCTTCTAATTTTGAATGCAAATAGTACGTCAGATTGTTGCATAAAACATGTTAAATTTATACTTTCTTCCATAGTAAGGAATACGAATTCAGTTTTGCAAATCTAAAATAAGAAGCTACCACAAGAAACACAGAAACAGTTACAAATTACTTGCCTATTTTTAGTAGCCCTTTAACAAACCTTGTATAAATAAAACAAAAATAGTGTAAAAACAATCTTACTAATAAATATTCAACATTAATTGTTATTACCAGATGCAAAAATGTATTGAATAACTGTAATATCTTCTGTTTAGGTGTTGAAATCTCTTTTTAAAGAGTATGGACAAATAAAATCCATTCGATTACGGTCTTTGGTAGGTTATTTCCTCTAATGTTCTATAACAAAATTATGTTTCTGATCTTAAAGGGTAGTATTCATTAGTTCAGAGTGGGTTTGGATATGTATTTTTGCCATTAGAAGAATCCTTGGAGGTTTTACTGCAGAGCCACCACAGATGCATCTTTCCTTTCGTCACATTTTATTCTCCCTGTAGCAGCAGTTCATGCCATCAGAGCTGTATTTTTTTCTGTAAGAAGAATGTTTTTTTTATTGCTCATTTAGCTAGGGTATTACTTACCTGTTTTAAATCTTGGTAACAAAGACACATCAATTGTAAAGCAGTGTATACTCTGTAAAATAGTTGGACATTACAGTCTTGGAACTCAAGAAACGCAACAGATGAAGTCAAAGCAAGCTCTCTAATTCTGAGGTCTGTCTGGATCATCTCTAGGAATAGACAGTTACATCATTTACTCACGGTACTGGCTGCATTGCTTTTGGTGGGAATGGGACCTGTTTGAATTCCTCTTTGTCTTCAAAAAACAAATACTTGAGATAAATTGACAGTAGGCCTACTTCACTAAAGTTCTTTTTATCTTAAAGGTTCCAGCAGAAGACACTTTATCCAAAAAGTTAGCAGCAATAAAGTAGGTTTCTCTTGTGAATTTTGTGCTTTATTTTTCAAGACAAAAAGAATTTTCAAGTGTTGGTTGTTATATATTTGGCTATATTAATTTTTAAATTTTGTGTTTCTTTGACTTCTGCAATTACCTTTGTGTGTATGTGAGTTTTCTTGATAAGTGAAAAAAATTATTTGTGCCCAATATACTAGTAAGTAATTCGTTATCTTAGGTTGCATTCCCTGTATTTTTAGGGAGGCAGAAGACACTAATAGTCTTTAATTCCTCTGGATATATTTAAGAGTTGATCAGGGTGCATACACAGACTGTATAAGATGTACAGTGGGACTCCCTTGGACTTAGGGGGCTAGCTTGACCTTTAAGAGAAATGAAGTTGTTACTGTGCACAAAACAAGAGGAGGCATAAATGTGTTTAACAGTAAGTGCTTGTGGACTGAACACTGTCAGAATTATTTAAACAATACACATCTTTTTCACATTCTAGACATAAGGTGCACCCTAATGCGAAGTTCATTAACGCTTACGTTGTATTTAAAGAAGAATGTGATGCAATTAAGGCGCTAAAGGAGTAAGTCTCAGTTTTGTTCCTCATTCCCTAGTGAAGAGATAGATTTACAGTGTTAACAGATAAATTTAAACTACCTCCTCTCTTTTGCTTGAATCAGAAAAAAATGTTTTTTCTAACTTAAAAGTAAATTTGCTTTTGGAATAATGCTATGCAGTGACATTGTAAATTAAGTAACAATTCATTCTGGTTTTAAAACTTTTTGCTTTTGGCTACAAAAGAAATGGAACAGAAATTGCTAGTGGATTTCACATCAGGGTTGACATTGCATCAAAAGCCAGTTCAGTAAGTAAGATGGGTGACTAGAAATCACCTTTTCTGGTTGTGGGTTTGGTTTTTTTTTTTTGTTTGTTTGGGTTGTTGGGTTTATTTCTGTAATAAATATCTTAGTCTTGCATCTCTTCTTTTCTTTAGCATGACAATAAACGATCTGTATTCTTGGGAAATCTCTCATATGGTAAGTCTAAAATGGATTGTTAAACATCATTACTTAACATTTATAGAATGTGTTGACATTAGCAGTTTTTTATTTATTGATATTTAGGGTAGCATGCTTAGGTAGCTAAATGTCTTTTGCTGGAATTAATTTTTTAAATAGCAGGTTTGGTTTTTAACTGAGACACCTAAATGGGTTGTAAATTTCTGACAAGTTCTGCAGATTAATTGTTTTCTTTATTGTAGGTAGAACTGCAAGCACTTGTAGTTCTTGTTGTCACCTGATGTTTGTTAAATATGACTAAACTGCATAGGCCATAGCTTTCTAAACTGTTAAATGTGTACTGGTGCCTGTTTGTGAACTACTTCCAAGTGATACACAGCGATGGCTTCTCATTTTGGTGCTGTGAGCGACTCTGTCCAGGCTGCTATTGGCAATCCATTGTTACCCCTGTGGAGGTGCTTACTGTACAGTTCAGGTCAGCGCTTGATGAATGTTCAGCTGCTTCTGAGTAGGCTGGACAGTAGATGAAGGGATCACCATCAGGCGTGGTCCAGATGAAGGGTATTAAGGGAGTTGGGTGCTTGGGATGAGCATCTCACTTGGGGGTGGAGCGGATGTGTAAACACACAGGATGAAGGCATGCCTGGCACCTGTGGCCTGACGTGCTGCTCACAGTAATGCTGACACACACAGGCTTCAGCCTAAAACTTGACCTGTCTGAAAATCTGCATAGGTGACGAGTCTGATTGTGGTGACATTACTAATGGCTGTTGTGTAGAGCTTGTGCCAGTACTGTGTGTTCCTCTGTGCATCCTGCAGAAAAAACGGTTTGGACATTTGCAGTGCTCTGAAAATTACTTCAGCAGCTTGAACCTCTGTCAGCATACCTAACTCCCATCGCTGTAACTAAACCTGTACTATTAAATTCAGTCCCCCCTTATCACAGGTACAATTTTATCTGTGTAAAGGCATTTACCATAATATAAAGCATACCTACGCAGAAAAGAGAATAACCTGTATTTTTTGTGTCGGTACATCACAATTGTCCGTTCGCATAGGCATGGGACTGACAAAGCCTCACACATTCAGCCATTATCAGACTAATCGTGTAGCAGCTGTGGTGGGAAACTGTAAATCCCTTCTCCCCCATTCAGCTAAAATTCAGGGTTCGGTCAATGAGTATTAGACCTCAAGAACTGCCAACTCAAGCTCATTATCATCAGCATTAATTCTTAGAAACACATTCTGGCATAAGAAGGAGCTACAAAAATGTGGCATGAATCTTAATTTCTGTGTTCAAACCATAAATGAAATTATTTGAAAAATTTATTTTGATCTTTATTTTCATTCTCCTTTGTCACTTACATTGTACTCTTCAAAGCTAGAGAATCAGTAACTGTCAAAGCAAATAGCCCTTTATAAAGTCTACATTGTTAACTTGATGGAATTTTTCTGAACCACTGATATTTGTGTACCTAAATATATATATAAATATATGTATTTAAATATATATGTTTGTGTACCTGAATTGGTAAATTTAACGTAGTTGGATTTGGGCCAGGCTTCTAAAGCTGTGGCATCTGTTTCATTGTACTTGCCTGCAGACATCAGTGACGATGCTGTGCGAGAACACTTTTCTGTCTGTGGAGGTGTAGTCGCAGTGCGAATTGTGAGAGACAGACAGACCGGCTTGGGTAAAGGCTTCGGCTATGTTCTCTTTGAGGTACGTACGAATGGCGTGCTTCAGGACAGTGGGAGGTCTTCAGAATTGGAATTGGGATTCGCCTTTATGGCCTTTAAAAAGAATTTTTTTTAGTAATTTGTTTTTATTTGTGTGTGACATTAAGCGGTAGCATTGTTGTGTATGTTAAAAGCAGCTTGGAAGACCAGTTTTGTGGAAGCAGACGCAAAGCAAACTATTGTAGTGTGTGTACAAAGAAAAGTTAAAAAAACATTGAGGTGAAAGAAATTAACTTTAAGGGAAAGGCTTAAAGGAGGGACAGACGAGTTCGCTGGGTATAACTGCAATGTTCTCCCATTTCTTAAGTCTCAAAATATGAGTGGAATTCTTTCCTGCAGCCGGTTTGCTTACTGGCTCTCTGTTTTGGATTCAGTACAGCTCGCTTTCTCATGGCAGTCTCCCAGCCTCATCTTCCTAAGTTTATTTCCTGCAGCCCAATACCTTTTTTCCCCCAGTTTCTCCTTCCTCTCTCTGCCTCTGTCCTTCGCATCTGGCGTAAGCTGTTCCATAACCCATTTTCAAGTATCTATGCCTCGGTGCACGGACTGTGTGGGTGTGCTGGCGTTTCTGAGCAGAGACGTTGTCTCATTCAATAAATAGAGCGGTTTGCGTGCTCTTTATTGTAAAATCTTGCTTACAAGAATTAAAGGCAACTATCAATTTGAAAGCAGAAGTAATGCTGCTTTTAAGCAGAACGTCTGTTCTTGTAGAATACGGATGCTGTACATCTTGCTCTGAAACTCAACGACTCTGTTCTGATGGGAAGGAAGATACGAGTGAAGCGCTGCGGAGAGAAGTGGAAAGCCCCGCAGAAAAGTCCGAGTCAGTCTCGTGCTCCTAGGGACAGAGTTGATACCACGTTAAAAACCAAGACGTGCTCTAAGGATTCATTTGTTGGTGAAAAAGCAATCCCGTTAAAGAGCACTAAACCAAAAAGATCAAAAACTATTCCTAGAAAGAAAACTGGGAAAAACAAACAGCCTATTCCTGGAAACAAAGCTGTGAAAAACAAAGTGTTTTGATAAAAATCAAATGTATAAAAGCGTTCATTGTTGTTATAAAGATTGATGTGTACAGGCGTGTTCTGTCGCGAATTGTGTTTGCTAACAGAGCCGCAGTCGTTACTGTTCACGCTGGGGTTTCTGGCTTCTCCCCAAGGCAGAACGAGGTGCGTGCCCGCACGCTGTCGCGGTACCGGCGCCGTGTGATTCGGTTGCGGTGCTGCGGGAACGCACCTCCCTGCTGCTGACGTCCTGCTGCTGACGGCAACTGCATCCTTTCCTTCGGAGTTGTTTGGGTGGACTTGCTCTAAGTGACTACAGAAGCAGCGGCTGCTGCGCAGGCTACGTGATGATACGCAGCTCATTGCGTAGATGATGTTGGGGTTTGGTTTTTTTTAAAACTGTTAAGCTTCAGTTTACCAGAGTTTGTCCTTCCCGGCCGGGAACGGCTGGTGCCGGGGCAGCGGCGCTGCGGCTGGGCTGACCGACCTTTCCCGACCTTGCAGCCGGCGGGGCGCGGGTGCTTCCCCGGGGCGGGAGGCGGGAGGCGGCAGGGGCCGGGCGCCCTGTGTGCCATCCCTGCGGGCCTGCCCTGCTTCCCCGCGGGGTGCGCGGCTCGGCCCCGCCGCGCCCCTCGCTTTGTGCGGGGCTGACCCCGTCCCTCCGCGGCCGGGGCTGCGGGGCGGCAGGGAGGGGGAGCCGCCTGCGCATGCGCCCACGGCGCGGCCGGTCTCCCCGCAGGCACTAGAGGGGGCGCCCTCTGCCGCCGCTGGCTGATGACGTCAGCGGAAGGGAGGTCGGGTCCTTTCTGGCTGCCCGCTCGCCCCAAGGTGCCTGCGGAGCTCGGCGCCGGCCGCGCGGCGGGAGGGAGGGGGCGGGGGGCGGCGCGGCGGGACCGGACCGGACCGGACCGGACCGGACCTTCCCTTCCCCTCGGCGCCGGGCACGATGATGGTGGGTAAGACCAGCGCCATTGCGGCGGGCCTTTGCGGAGCCCTCTTCATCGGCTACTGCATCTACTTCGACCGCAAAAGACGGAGCGACCCGAATTTCAAGAACCGGCTGCGAGAGCGTGAGTGTCCGGGCCGCCCCCTCCCCGCGGCCTCCACCGGCCGCCGCCTCCCCTCCACCGGCCGGCCCGCGCGCGGGGGGCGGGAGGGCGGCACGTGGCGCCTCCGCAGCGCTCTCGTGCTCCCGGGCCCGGCCAAGGTTCGGCCGCCGCCCCCCCCCCCCCCCCCTCCGCTCCACAGCTGCGGCGGGGGCGGGGGCGGGGGCGGGGGGGTGGGAAGAGAGCGGTCGGTCTGCCTGGCCCCCTCCCTGCGGGGGAGCGGCCTTGAGCCCCCGCCGCTTCAGCCCGCGTTGCCGCGGTTACCGGGCGGGAAGGGCGCGAAGGGGCCCGGGAGGCTGCGGCGGGGCCGGGCCGGGGGCTGGCGGGCGGGGTTGGCCCGGGTGCGCTCGTACGGGGCGGGCCCCGAGCCCCGGCTGTTTGTGGCCCCTCGGCATCCCTCTACCGAAACCGGGGCACGGATCTTCTTGTCGGGCCGCGATTTCTGGAGTTTGTGTAGTAATGGGTGACTTGCGGTTTCCGCATCACAAGCTTGCCTTGGAGGTAATTCGCATCCCTTTTTTTTTTTTTTTTTTTTTTAAATCTTGTTATCCTACACGATCAGCCATACTGTTCCCACCACTGCATTTACGTGACAACGTTTATTTTTTTGATTTTTGGAAGACCATCAAATAAAGCAACGCAGCCTCTTATAGTGAAGTTGTTGCTGTGGTAAGGCAAGAGTCGGTAGCAGCCCTCAGGTATTTTATCTACTGCATTCTTAACCCTCCTGGCAGCTCTGGTATTGGCTTCCAGGATAAGACTGAATGCCAGAGAAAACTGGTGATTAATCCAAAATGTAGAGCTCTTCTCCCGTGGCTCTTCATTATTTCACATCTTCAACATTTATTTAAATGTTTTAATAATCGGTGAAGGTTTTGAAGTGTAACTGTAAGTGTGAGTACTCATGGTACTCAAATTCATCCATGGTACTCAAATGAATTGTGAGAAATAAACTGGTATTTGTTGTGCTGGGTTGTTTCTGTCATGGGAATGTGTGTAGTATTCCTTTAATAAGTAATCTGAAGATAAGAAATTACCGTGAAGGTAAACTTTCCCGGCACGTAAACATAACATCATCAGCAGTTTCATGGATGGAAGAGTCAATAACTAGATGGGTTAAAAATGTGTATTTACCTGACATTTAAATGTAACTTAAACACTTTGATTCTGTCTTAATGGATTGCACTTGCTCAATGACCAGTGTTGACACTTAACGGCCTACTAATTCCGCTTTCTGTAAGCTCTTCCACAGCAAATTATGTCTTTCGAATACTTCAGGCCCTTGCTCATGTATGTAGGATCTTAGATGCATGCTTTTTCTGTGTCTTCCAAGTACTTCTTGCCCTGCGGTGCAAGTCATTCATTGGGAATTTTAGTATAGTAAACTGGTTTGTGCTTGTCTTGCACAAGCAAGCTCGATTTTTGGCTGCATAATCAGGCATGTTCTTTTTATGATATTAAATGTGTAGTAGAGAAAATACTGGATTACATAAGATTTTTGCAGAAGCACCGAAAGTGATTTTTGCATCGCACTGTTTTCATTATCTGAACTTCTATTCTGTAATGTTCCGAATAAACCTGAGACTTGCTCTGATTAAGAATTAACACTTTCTTTAAAGTGGAAAAAGTCCGTTGTGGTTTGATAGGGGATAGCTGTTGTCGTTCGGAGGACATCACTGTATGACTTAATCCTTGGACGTGATACACTGGGCTGCTTTTAGTTGTAAGGCTTTAGATAATATTAAGGGATTTGGTTTTGTTTTTTACTTTTCAGTACTGTAACTAGTTCTTTAGTATGATGCTTCTGTAGTGCTGCTGCTGATCTGATTATTACAGCATTTTCACTGTTGGATAGTAATGCTTGGGCTGTAAAATATTTGCCCAAAAAAGGTCCAATGCAGCAGACAGTTGCAGTTCTTTAAATGAAAACATGCTGTTTCTCAAGCAATATAGGAGTATTTGATGAAAAACTTGTAGAAACCACCTTTACAGCAGATCTTTTCCAGTAACATTCTTAGGATAAGATTGTTTTTCAGCCTCTGCGATATAATGTCACCTAAATTTGGGAAGGACAGGAAATCCTACACGTCCGTGGACTGCCTGTTGTATTGGGTCAAGCACAGGCTGACAAATGAAGAACCAATTTTTTTTTTTGCCATCTCAGTTATATTGTACATCTCTTTGGGCTGTGTTAGGACCAAAGTTTACGTTGCAAAGACCCATCACAGAAAATGACATGGCCAGATTCAGGTTTCAGGAAAAAAACTGTGATTTTCTGGGAGGCTTGAAGAAGTGCTGGACTTTGGTTTTCCAGATGTCTTAATCTTATTTATTTAGCAGGTTTTGTGTTATTTTAGGTTTTCGTGTTAGTTTGGTGGGCATGTCCATATTTAATGTTGGGGCCAAAAGATAACAAAGATCAGGAGCTGCTTAGTTTCCACAGCTATGTTTTATGATAAGATTTTGGACATGTTTACTATTCCTGTTCTTGAATGTATGAACCAGAACTGTTCTGTATGCAAGTATAGACACCGATGTCTTCATTCGGAGACAGCCAGAATTTCAGACTATACTGAACGTTGCCTCAGAGCACCTTCTGCCTGGACAAGCTGAGTGAGAGGAGAGCAGTAGGCAGGCTTCACGGGGGGGAGCTGAAGATGCAAACAGCTCTCTGGTCATTCTGCTCCTTTGTGGGACTGGTCGTGAAGCTGCTGGGGCAGCTCTGGGATTTTTGCAACCCGTGCCAGCGCGTCAGGTTATCCGTTGGCTCACGCTCAAAACTTAACTCCCCATGTACAAGAGCCGTGCCTGAAGGACCTGCAAGTCACGTGCAGTTCGAGAGCTGCTGTTTAGACTTGTGTTTTGGATGGACTCACGTGCGTTTCTGTATCAACTAAGATTCCTTCTGTGAAAGATTGCCCTTCTCCTTTTTTAAAATGTGATAATGTCTTTAGAAAAGAGGGAAGTTTTACGTAATTGGTTTAGCTAGTGGACTTTTAAGAGGCCTGTAAAAATGAATTATGAAGAGGAAGAAAAATAGCATAGTAATCAGACTTGAAAGATTCTGTAGATCAGTGTTCAGTTTTAAAATCTTGGTGATTCTTCACATTCCTTTACTATTTTCAGGCTAAAGTATATGATTTCATATGTGTGTGATCAGTGGTCAAAAGCTTTTATTAAATAGTTACAGTTACCAGCATGTCTTTTTTTTCTTTATCTCTGAATGCTTAACCTGGTGGCTGATACCTTTTGTAATATTTTAGATGATGTCACAGTCACACCAAGAAAACACAGTTTTCTCCTGAAAATCATGTGCAAATGTTAAGCTGTACTTTTCATTGATGTTTTCACTGGATGCGCCACAGTTGCAACGTGGCTTGTTTTGATAGTGACACATTTTGGCTACTTTTTATTTTTCCATTTTTATTTCATCTTTAAGATTTTATGTATTAGCAAAAGTGGTTTGCATAGTAGTGCAGTTTAAAGTTTTGTGCAAATTAATGCTTCAGAAAACTTGGAGTGAGCTAATTGAAGGCACCAGCTTTCAAGAGAGAAACTCTTTAATATTGGAAACAACCATACTGATAAAATTATAGTATGCTACAGTTCTATATGACACATTTTTCTGTAGATGATGTTGTACAATGATGTACACAGGTCAATAAGTTGTAGAAACTCAGGTGCTGAGGGTTATTAAGGTATTGTAGAAGGTAAAAAGGTGATCTGTGTAGTTAGAATGTGATCTCCCTTTAATATAAAGAACACTTGATCTTGTCCATAAATTTCATGTTACGTTATCACTACTAGGAAATAGTATTCCTGAATGTCTTCATCATTGTGGAAAATCACAAATTTTTAACTCATTGCCATTAAAACTGCTAGTCATATTTGGAAGTATTTCCAGCTTGTGAAATTGTCTCAAAAGAAAAATCAGGGCTGTGTGACAGTTGTTCATTGTCAACATAGATGTTCAGCAAGCAGACATGGACGACAAGTAGTAAGAGTACAGTTGTTTAACCATAGACTGTTTTTAAAAGTTATATCGGTGTAACTATTTCAGTTGATGAACTGATGACTTACAGAAATGGTTATTCTAAGGAGATCACCAGTATTACTATAATTAGTCTTTTTTGTATGAATAGCTGCTACTATAAAATACCTTTATTCCTGCCTAATTGCATTAAAAGCAAGCTATGTATCATCTCAATTACACTAGTTTTGCTGGAGTGGTACAAATTTATGTTGCAGACCAACTTTATGCCTTTAGGTTGGGCAGTTAAATCTGTAAATGTTTGCTTTCCTCAGATTTCAGAAATGTGTGCTTTAGCGTTGCTCTTGCTGTGGGGTGATGAGATACTATTTAACTAGTTCCCAAGTCTTTGCTGTAAAGCAACTGAGAAAGTACGCGTACGTACCGTGACCTGCTAAAGTTCCTGTTGGTGGTGCACCATATAGCTCAAAACTAGACAGCCTTGACTTGTAGGCAGTTCTTCTGTGGCTTGTCGTTGTTAGAAATCACGTAGAGAAATCCTGTATTACTCTCATTCCCTTCCCTTCGCACCTCTGGTGTATGAGGTGTGCTCTGCCGCAGGCCCCGCACAGTTAGTGTTTACCATAGCCAGGAGGAGAGGAATTGCCATTTTGAGTTGGTGTGCTACTGCCAGCCCTCCTTAGAGCTCTAAATGATATTCTGTTGCAGAGAGTGGGTTGCAGTCTTGTGTTCAGTCTTCAGGATTTGGAATATGTTACCAGTTTCTTTTTTTGAAAACAACTTAGATTTGTTCACGGTTTTGAACTATAATCTGAAGGCTTTTTTAATTGCAAATTAAAAATGTAAGATGTTTTTATTCTTACAGGAAGGAAGAAACAGAAGCTTGCCAAAGAGAGAGCAGGGCTTTCCAAGGTAATACTGTGTTCAATAATGCAGTGCTATTGTGGAAGGTGTTTCATTTGTATTATTTGTAAGATTTGTTTAAAGATCTGTTTTGATTCCAGCATTACAAACACTTCTGCAAATATGCAGTCTTTAGTTTTTTCTAATGCTCACAAATAACCATATGAAACGGTTGTTCCTTTTTTGTGTCAGAAAGAGGCCTTGTACTAGAAAGTACAACATTTACTGTGTGACTTGATAGTGTTTTCCTCTTTGTAGTATGTGCAAGGACTTTTCAGACTTAAAAAAAATCATTGATGGGAACACCTGTAACTGAACTTAATAGTATTTTGCTATAAGTAGTTGATTTCTCTTTTCTTATCATCAGTGGATCCCAGAAGAAAAGATAAATCTATCTTAACCAATTGTAAGAAATATAGTTGTAATAAACATAACGCACTTTGGAATTTATATTTGCTACAAAATTGTGTACTTAGTAAACTGAGTAGAGGTATTTTCAGGCTCTGTCTCTCCACAGATTTGTGATGCAATGATACGAGACCTGAATCTGATTTTCAAAAACATTCTGCCTACATTTAACTTAGTGGTGACACTTTTAATTTTTTTTCCCATTTCAGTGTAACAGTATGGTGTTGTGCGTGTTTGATTTCAGCTGAGAATGTTTTCTGCTAACTTGTTTGTTAACTGATGTTTAAGGGCCAACTTCAGTTTTACTGTGTGTCTTATAGTTGCCTGATCTGAAAGATGCTGAAGCAGTTCAGAAGTTTTTCCTAGAGGAGATTCAGCTTGGCGAGGAACTACTAGCTCAAGGTAATAGCATAATTTTTTTTGAAGGGTAAGTTGTAAAATAATTATTCTTTACCTTTGCTGGAAGATGACTTCTATATACTAAGATCTTTTGGGGAGTCAAATTCACTTAGGAAAATCTGTTTACTTGTTTCTAACCTTCTGTGGTCAGAAGATCCAGCAAGGGAGGGGGAAAGAAAAATGTGGATTGATTCTCAGTAATTTAGTCCACTGTTAATGGGATGTTTTATGTAAATACTTTACAACGTGGAAGAAAGTTGATTTCAAAACATTATGATTTGTCATACAGGTGAATATGAGAAAGGTGTTGATCACTTGACCAATGCCATTGCTGTGTGTGGACAGCCGCAGCAGCTACTACAAGTTCTACAGCAGACTCTTCCACCACCAGTGTTTCAAATGCTTCTAACTAAGCTCCCTACAATCAGCCAGGTATGTGAAATGTTCCCTGTTGTGTTGGTTCGAAAATAATACAACTACTTCTCTTATTTGCTACATCAGTCACGAGTCTTGGGTTTAGTAATATGCTTTTTGTGTATGTTCAGTAAGAGTAAAAGAAACTTTTTTTCACCTGAAACATTAAAAAGTGTATATGAAAAATACCATGTTGCGTTAATAGCAAACAAGGTAAAGTAGAAATACAAACCTTCTCTCATGTGTAGGGTATGCTAAGCTATTCTAAAGTAGAGACATCTGACTGCAGCTCTGATACTATAAGTGGATCCAGTTTCCCAAATACAAGTTGGGGGATCAGGAAAGCGGTAACTTTCTTGCACTGGGTCTTGAGTTTTATTTTCTTAATTATATATATCTACAAGTGTCTGTGCATGCTATAAAAGTCCATTAGAATTAATCTGTTGCTTTGCTAGCCTGTTGCTTCTGGGCCAGCTATAAACGCAAAATGTTAACTAGTGCCAGAACACATGACAGTTTTGAAGCTTGGGGGTTTCCCTGATGATAAAAGTGTTTGTAGCTCTGTGTATACCATACTCTCCCTTTTTAAACTGAGTGCTGTGCAGGTAATGTTGGTAATATGCTAGCAGGTGAGTCTATTGTAAAATAAATAATACAATTTATGTTCTTACTCCCTAATGGTGTTACCTCACATAAAGCAGAGACTCAGTGCTGTGCATCAGCCAGCTCTCCTTACAGCTCAGGCCTTGTTACATTTTGGTTTAAGGTCCATGTAGTTAGCAAATACACTGAAAAAGTGTCAGGTGCACAAAATATAAAGGGCTGGGGAAACAACGAAGCAAAAATGTTTCCTTAGAGAACAGTGCCAAAAACCACACAGAGGTCATCACCGGAGGCTGACAGGATGTTATTTATCTGACTTTGGCTTTGTTAGGCATTGCACGGTACGTAATTTCCACGGAACTGACTTCAAAAACTTATCTCAAATAGATTGCCATTTTTAATATTAAACAGTTTGCTCAGTAATTACACTGCCTAATGTTCAGTGTAAAATTACGTTGCTTGATAATCAGTTGCCTATTGTCAATTTTATGTAATTGTGAATGAGTTTTTCTCCTTCTTACAGAGAATTGTAAGTGCACAGTGCTTGGCTGAAGATGATGTTGAATGAGGTCACACCACAACAGGGGGAAAAAATGTTTTCTTACCCCAGAAGATGAGCATCATTAGGGGGATAAAGGGGCAAACATAGTAGTTAATGGACTGTGTACCACATCGGGTTCTACCAGAGTTAAAATTAACTTTGTGTAGGTGGGTTTCCAGGATTTTATTTATTATCCCAGTGAAAAGTGTATTTTGATAAGAATTCATTTTATAAATACACTGTGTTGAGTTATCAAAGTATCACTAACTTCATTATTATTCAAATATGCAGTTGTAATGTTGTACATATAAAGATATAAAACTACAACCTATTAAAAACCCAATGCTCATTTTTGAAAAAAACAAAGTTATGGCAATAAAGATTTATCTGCACTTGTGTGTCCCTATAGTACTACTTTAAATTTCAGAACATTTTGGTGTCAGAGCAAATGATCAAAAAAATTACAACATTAAAATTTATTTTTAATGTTATGGCTGGTCTTCCAATGCTTTTAATCAAGTTTAAAACCTTGTGTCTTTTCCTGAGAAAATAGACATGTGATCATTTAAACAGTAACCGATCACCTGAGAACAAGATGCAAATCAGAATGGTAATAGATGACTGGCTGTGGAAAGAATGAGAAATCCATTTTTGTCAGGAACAATAACATCTAATGTGATGCCATCAAAACTGTATCTGGCAAATATGAATGTTCTGTTAATGCAGGTGTCTGAAATAAAGCTGCTTGGAATAGAACCTGAGGCAGATTGTAAGAGCACAAAGGTGGTTTTTTGGAGCGCTTGAAACCTTTTTGCAAGATAGGCAGTTAACATTTCAGTCTCTAGTCATCAAGACTGAAGAAAATGGTTGTTAACAGTCTTTGGCATTTGCCTTTAAAAAATCACACTGATAAGGTAAGATGATGATATCCCCAGGCTAAACTAGCTAAAGCTAATGGAATTAGAAGGGTGTTGTAAAATTTCAGTATGGCGTGATACTGTAAACTTGAATTTAGTTAAGTTTTCCTTTGCTAGTGGAAAGGAGGCAGGTAATACACACACTTGAGTGAGTAGCAGAAGCATAATTCTGAAAGCCAGTTTTCCATGGAAACGATGTTCTAAATGTCCAAACAGATTGGCTTCTACAGTTCTCTGCTTTTGTGCTACCACCGCTCAGGTGGCAGAAAAAACAATTAAAAATGTAGCTTTATATTTTTGGCATGGTGGCTTGTTCTAACTTAAGGAGGAGAATGCTTCGAGGTGTCTTTCAGACCAGCTGATAGTCTGTGCTAATGAAGCTGATACATTAATAGTAAGGTACTTGGTGGCAGAGTCCAAGTAGAGGTGAGATATGCTGAGAGCACTTTAGCCAGCATTCCCATCTGTCTCTGCCTCATTTCCGCCTGGTGTCAGGTTCTGTAAAGGCAGATTCTTCCATACCATAGCTCTCAATGTTTCAGAAATTGCCCCTCACAGCATTTTTGAGAGGTGAAGCTGATAGCGTATGGTCACCTAGCAGTCAAATACCTGAGTTTGGGAGTAGAAATGGCTCTTACTGAGTCAGTCTGCTTAGATGTTTTGCCATGGAAGGACTTCCCCTTAACCCCTTGAAAACAATTTCTCAAGATTTGAATCTTTCTGTAATGTGACAAATACTAAAGTTAGTGGCTGGCATGAAAAAAGATTTCTTGAACAGCTGGCTGTAATTTAGTCTTTTTGTTGTGCTTGAATTGTTCAGGCAGTGTAAGGTAAAAATAAAACTTAGTAGAAATAATCTTCAGGTGACAATGGCCGGCTTGCTCTTTTAATTTATTTTAGAGGGACAAAGTTACTCTGCACCTAGAATACTTAATACCGCAAAGTTGCAGAAGGTTCTATTTTTAATGAGTACAGTGGGTTTTTTTGGAGCAATTTTCTAACCCTTAAAAGTAAAAAGTATGAATTCATAGGTCATGCTGATGGAACTGTTAGCATATTTACCTGATGTCCTTGCTGGTGGTGGTTGCTTCAGTGTAATATATTTTTGCTTCAGCTTTTAACATCACCTTAAGGTAAATCAAACTCTTCCACCCCACCTTGAAAAACAAACCTAAGCAGTGTAAGACAAAAGTGGCACCCTTTCTTCAAACCTGAATAGTTTTGTATACTTTTTGGTATAATGATGACAATGTGAATTCACAATTTAGCTTACAGCAAAGCTCTCCTGAATTAAGTATGTTTTAGCAAAGCTGGGTGTCAAATCTGATTTTGATGGAAGACTTGCTGAGAGTCTGATTATGTCTACGAATGGTCATTGCTTTAATAGACATCACAGACACGCATATTACTCTAACCCGTTTTGGTTTTCTTGATCCTGCAAAGTTAGATGCAGACAAACTTTTAGATAGCATAGGTTTAAATGAAGCCTTAAGTGCAAATTTTTTCTCATATTTGATAACCCAGAAGTATCTGGTTAGTATGCTAGAGCAAGCTCTGATACCTGTTTTGAGTGCCTTGGCTAATAGGGTGGGAATGATGAATCCTTTTAACAAGGCTTAAGATTATTTGATTTTTTTTTTCCAAAATCTCCTGATGAAGCTATTACCTTCCAAACTGTGACAGTCTGACACTGGTGCAGCTAGCGTGCACAGCCCACAGATGTGGAAGGCTGTAATTTAGAACTGGCTTCAGACATAAGCAAAGCGCAGGTCATCGGAAGTGCAGTGGTAATTACAGATGTTATTGCATCAGTAGTAGTAATGCCATTGCATTAGCTGTGCGTAGTACCATATTTCTTTTCACTTGTGCCAATTTTAAAAAAGGTGGAAGTGAGCCATTCCAGTTGTGGATTTGCTGCTGCTGAGCTCACTTGGTGAATAAGATCTGTAATCTTACTTTACTGCAGGTAAAACTACTAATCTCCCAGAAAGAGCCATCTTCCCTTCTTGGTGCCCCAAGAACAAGGCATTTGTTTTCAGCACTGAGAGTATTTCTCATAAAGAAAATCAGAGGTCTGATAGTTTTATCTTGGGAAGTTTCCTATCATCAGAGGCAGCTTTTACAGAAAAAAACCCAGCTAGTTTCATGATCATGCAGGACCACCTTTGATGTCTCACCATTCAGTTTTCTAGATGGAATCGAATCCAAAACCGGAGTTATCAAGCACATGCTGAATCATCTGGCACTAATTTCCTTACCCTGGGGGATGACAGAATATTATTGCTGCCCTGAACTTGAAAAATGGAGAAGTCCCAGCCCTGCTGTGTAGGAGGCCAGCCAGCCAGCCATCATCAAAGTCAAGCTCCAGCTATTTATGCACCCAGAAGAATCCTTCTAAAGTTTCACTTGTATGTCTGTTGATGGTGTGTTTAAAGTCCCTTAGGCTGAACAGTGGCCCTCCATGACCATTGTGTTAAAATTAACATGAGTTAAACTTCAAGGGAATCTTTGAAGTGATCACTAAGTGCTTTTAGCGAGTGTTTCAAAGGCATGTTGTACTGTACACCCATGCTTCTGCATTTTTGAACATACACATATGAAAAGGGCTGATGTGAAGAAAAAAAAAAATCTTCAAGGCTTCTGTTATACCCGAGTCTTGGTTTGGTTTCAATTTGTGTTTTTACGCTGACCAGTATAGCTTATGGTCTCCTTTATGCAGTCACCAAAAAAAGCCTGCTGGCACAGCAGTCAAATCTGACCAAAAGCCTGTTGGAAAGAGCTGAAACTTGTGCTTAGTTCATGAGGTCTGGGCTAGCTTTTATCAGGGGCGCTCCAGAAACTGCTTCTGGTGCAGGTAACAGTGCTGGCTTTCTGCATTTGTACCAAAAGAGAGCTTCCCAAAGAGGAAGATGTGGACATCTGATGCTGTTCTTGGAGGGCAGAATTTGTCATGTCCCATGTGTGAGTGAAGCCATAGAGAACAGCTGACCCTCCCGTGATATTTCTGTACCAAACTGTCCAGCGTACTGGCACTAGGTAGCGGGCAGCTTTTTCAAAGTACAGTGGTTTCCATATGTTTCTGAAAAGAAAATCCAGGTTCTCACTTCTTTCCCTGCAGCAGGGGCTTACAGGTGCTAGTTTTACTAGCAGAAATATTTACACAACATTTGCTGGACATCTTTTGATAAGATCCCTACTCTGTTTTCCAATCACTGCTCTGACCAACTAATCACAAACTCTTAAAGGCCTCAGGGCTATAAGCTTTTGACTCCAGACGTATACTTCCAGTTCCTCTTTTGTAAAGATCAGGCCTTGATTTAATGGGTTGACAGATGCCTGTCCTCCTACAGTGCTTGCTCACAATTACCAACATTTCCCTTACACCCTGAGGATGTTCTTGACTCCTCTTTGGGGTGAAAGGATGTCCCTTGGTGCTCACCCATTGTGTGACAGTTGCTGAATGGAGTGTTAATGCGCAGCGTTGCTACAGCCTGCAAATCTGTGCAGATGGTCCATGCTTTAAGGCAGTTACGAGTGGCTTTCAGATATGAAATTTCTACTGTACGTGGAGGCAGAAACCAGCTGAAGTCAGGTAGTTCTGCCTCTTCACAACTTGGACCCTTAAAACTAAAACCCAATTTGGTTATGCTATCATTTATTTGAGCAGGTCTCAATCGAAACAGCAGAGGGCAGTTTTGCACACGTGTTCTGTGCAAGCTCATCCTGCAAAATCCTAATTTTTAGAATCTTCCTGTCTGGTGAGGTGATGCAATGCAGCATTTTGTCCAGACAAATTTGGTACGGTGTATAAGACAGGATCAGTGGGGCAGCAGTGGCATGTGTTTCTACTGATACCTAACTTTGGCTTTTTAAGTCCTGTCTGTTTGGTTTGTTGTGACGACATGATTAGAAGGTGATTAGAAGGATTTCCCTTTTCTTTCTCTCCATCCCTCAGCACAAACCAGGTGTATAGATAAGCCAGCTGCATTGTACAACTTAAATTCTGCAACAAAATGCAACCAAATCTCATTCCCAGGCATGCATGAGAAGACTTCCTCTGCCTAGCTGTGATTTTTCTGGATGAGCTTTGCTAGCTGAAGTGCACGGAGAGCACCTGTAGCAGGGCTGGCAGAGAAATCTGCGTCCTGAGACTCTGCTGGCAGTTGGACAGTTGGCTGTGGCGGCCTGGGTGAGGAGGGCCAGCAACAAAAAAAAAACAAACAAAAAAGGGCAAGATGTTACAGGTTCGTGACAGGATGCCATTTTGTTGCTGGTTGAATTTCAGCTTAAGGTGGCAAAATCTACTCACCCTGTTGCAATCTTGTAGCTGGCGTGAAGTGAGCTGATGGGGTCCCTCTCATGCCTCGGCGGCAGCTATTTGTATCGTAGAGGCACCCCGGCTTCAGACCGCATGGTAACTACTCCTGCACCTCAGAAGTGGTTTTTCTCTGCTTCCTGGGTTGTGTTTGCAGGGGGAAAGCGTATGTTTATGCCATGCAAGTAAATGGAAGTTTTCAGCCCTTGCAGCTCTCGATCAGCATTTTTCCAAACGTTCAACTTGTTAACAAGAAATTCTTCAAAGTCTGCTTGAAACATGGCAAGTATCTAGAGAAAGATAGCTGTTTAATAAAAGATACTGTCTCTGCAAACCATGCTTCCCCTCCTTCCTTAGGTGACTGTGGATATGTTACACCCTGTAAGATAGCCTGGAAGATACAGAAATTTGGTGTAGCAAACCAATCTTTGCCTGTTGTGGCATGTATGTAAAAGTGCATTTCTTGGAGCTCTGAAACAACCCGGTTAGCATCTTTTGTTGTATTTAATATTATTTAATGAGAAGGAATGTACATTCAGCTTTGATGATTAAAATGACAATGATTATTGCATGAATTTGTTAATTATAATGCAATGACTAATTAAATGGAGAAATGGAGAAAAGGGATTCTTGAGCAAGCATGTTCTTTGAGAAACTCTCCTCTGGTGTCTTTAATTGATAGTACATGCCTAATCAATTCATAGCAGTATCTCATTATTGGTGGTAACAGTCTGGTTTTGATGGAAATTTACTTTCACCACACTTTGACCTGGTATAGTGTAATTGCTTGGTCCTGTAAGTTACCGCAGTGAAGACTACCAGCTCCTAGGAGTAAGGAGGTGGAAGGTTTTGCCTATATAAAGAAGAGAAGCCCCATCTGACCCCAGGTTGCAGCCTCTATGTTTATTGAGTTGTTCTAGTTTGGGTGTTTGCTATAATGACACTCAGCTGAGTTTGCATAACCATGAGGGTTTGCTGTTTGATTTACATTTCATTTGCTTTTATGTCTCCATCCAAAGTTTTGAGCTTTAACGTCAGGCCCCTTGGCTTATGTTAGAAGCTGAAAGAACTAAAGGTCCTTCTTTACTTCTCTGTAGTGGTGTTATCTACTGGCCATTGGCACTGGCGGAATTCTTAGCATGAAATTATTATTATTATTATTACTTCTGTATCAGCAGAGATGTGTGTGGCACTGAAGAATCTGTCAAGATGAAGTCTCTGCTTCTGCAAGGTCACAGCCTGCGGTCCTGATCCTGTAATTTACTCTGCATGGTCCTTTCCTCATGGAAACCTAAGCAGTCAAGAACAGGACATTGGGACAGTGACACAGGAAGGGAGAAGGTAAGGTTTAGGGTAGTATGATTGTTTTGGTAGTTATTGGGTGGGTGTTTTGTTTATCTGAATTATGTATGAAGCTCTAAAGCTTGCTCCTTTTCTACATCACATTATTTTTAGACTAGTTGGCTAATCAGTGCTAGTTAGTAGTATCATCAGGAAAAATCAGACCTCAGCCATAGACCTGCTGATAAATCATGAAACCTACCAAAAGAAAAAAAAGTATTGAAGACACTCACTATAATTGGAAAGATTTGAAGCACAACACCCCTCCAAACTGAAATCAAATAACATGAACTGTTGGGCATTGGGTTAATTACTCTGCTGGCAGTCCTGCAGTTCATAAGTGGCTTCTGCATTGTAAATGTAAGAAGCAGTATTTCAGAAATCTGGCTTACTGTTTGATAGCAACTTTAAAAGGAGCTCTGACTGTTCTGTCAAAACTTAGTAATCAGCCTACACCATAGTGCCTGAAATTCAGTGACACCATCATGCCAATAGGAAAGCTAGGACATAGGTATTAAGCAGGAAACAGCTTAGGAAGCAATGCAGTGAGTAAGCATCCATCCTAGATGTTGGATTGCAAACTGTGTATACACGACAATCTGATAAAACAGCTGAAAACTGGAGAGGTATTTTACTGAGAGAAAGCTGTATCCCAGATTTGGACAGTTGACCCATCCTTAAAAACAATGCAACCTTCTAAAGCTTGCTTCTAATGCTCGAAGTCCTCGTGGTTAGAGCAGATGTTATCTGTTGACCAGGATGGCTCTGTCCTCCTTTTTCTTCTTTGGAGCCAGTATCTGGAAAGGAGAAGGGGATATGCCTGGAAGGAGCTGGCTGTGTGGTAGCCATATACCTAGAAGGTCAGATGATCAGACTGGTGTGTCCTGCCACCCTGAAGAACCAACAGATTGGTTCTTAGTGGGACCTTGAGCTAACCGCTTGGGCACCCTGGCTTCTCTGGGCAACCCTGGAAGTAAGTGCAGATAAGTTAAATTGGTTTTCTAAAGGGCACAGAGACCCTGGGATGGAATATATTGATATGGGGGCAGTGTTCTCCCCATGCTTTTTGTCATAAAATGTGAAGCAGGGAAAACAATTGGCTCCTGTGTTGAACCCCTCCCTTCATTTTGGTTGTTTCCAGGATGGTGTTTGTTGTGAGACTCTGCCAAGGTTGGGAGCAGTGTTTTCTCTGCTGGGTTGCCCTCAAAATTTTTCAGCAGGCCTGATAATATTTGTCATTAGACTGTAGATCTTTTCACAGATGGATGTCTCCCACCTTGGGCAGCACATTTTCAATAAAAACAGTGATGTCACCCTGATTTTAAAGAAAAAAAATTAAGAAACAGATTGCAGTCTGACAGAACCAGCAATAGCTCAATAGCTCAGGCTCAGGATCCTTCATGGCCTTTCCTTTTTTTTAATCTTACTGTTCAAATCCTGCCTCCCCAACTCCTGGTAATGTTGCAGGTGTTGTGTGCCTTGTCTCAGGGGGTGACAATGCAAGCTTTGTTGTTGATTAATGCAGTGGGGATTTTGTAAATCCAAAGTATTCATAGGTCATCATAGTATTTGTAGTCACCAAAATATTTGTAGAGGTCATCATTCTGGGCTTTTGAAGAAATGCTGCTGTAAGACTGATTCACTGGAGCAGCATACCTTATCTTCGTTTTGGGGAACTTAACTGCATTTTCCTTTCTTTTTGGAAGACCACATTGGTTTTGTTAATATTAAAGAATATCACCCTTGTTGCCATGGCTGTATAGGGCAACTGTGCTCTTGTGAAGCTTCACAGGACTCAGGGACCAAAGACACGGAGCTAATGATTAGCTAGACATCCCGTCATTTGCACCAGGGCCAAACGCAGTCTGCTGCTAATCACCTTTCATTGCCCATAAGATGTGAGAGGATCATTTATTTCCAGTGGGAAGTGCAAGAACAGAAAGCACTTTGCCACGTGGCAGTGCTTTATGGGCAGTCTTGGATGCTCCATGCAAGGTTTCTTCCATTGCTTCCCAAAATGTTGGTCTCTTCTGGCAGAGTTCAGGCACTGGGAGTGTTTTTGTTTTCTGGCTAGATAGAAGTCTGCTGCAGCCAGGGCCTTCCAGTTCAACATCTTTCAATGAATGTCAGAATTCACATACGCCAAATTTCTTTTTTCCTTTTAACTCACTGTCTGAAGGTCATACGAAATAATTAATTCGCTGCCCTTTCCTGGGTGTCTTCCAAAGGTGGAGTGCCTGCCTTTTGCTATCTAAGGAGCTTAGCATTTTGGCTTTTCTTTTTTTTTTTCTTTTTTTTCTTTTTTTCTTTTCCCCCAGCATTGAAAGGTTAACATTTGTATTCTTTTCAGAATACAAAGGAAATGTGTCATCGCGGAGGCACATAATGGAGTTACATTTTCAGGGGTGGCACTGCAGAGAGCATCCGGGCACACAGGTACTGAGGTATTTGACCCAACAGGATCAGGAACAGGGCATCAGCTCTAGATTCAGGCCTGTCTCCTTGGGACAAGGTAGCGCTCGCTGTTCCTGCCGGCCTGTCGTTTTGCTGAAGACGTCCATATGACAATCGCAGGACACCCTGAGGCTGCGGTAGCTTTGCGTGCAGTGGCAATGAACGACGGGAATCTGCAGGCCTCAGCGCAAACGCCAGCTTTTCCCAAGCAAAGCTAAGTTTGCCTTAAACTTCTTTTTGGTGGATTTTTTGCCTTCCTACGCGTCCCTTTTGTAGAACGAACCGTTTTGGAGTTGCCAAGCTTGGTTGGAAAGCAGCGAAAGGAACCTGGGCGCCAGGGATAGGCAGGGGCGGGGAGGCAGGGAGAACCTGCAGAGCCCCCTCTCTTTCGGCTTTCCAGGGCCGGTGCCACTAGATGGCAATGTGGTACTCCTGCAGCTGGGAACCCCCTGTTCTTTCCTGTAAAATTTCTTGCTTTTTCTGTATTTATCTCTGCCAAACTGATGATTGCACCCTCCACCCCGGCAAGAGAACAGAACAAAATCATTTCATAGAACATTACAGCTGTTGTGCCTTTTTCTTTTCTTTCTTTTTTCCCCTCGGTTCTTTGTCCCACAGCAGGGTGCAGAGGTTTAAAAACCTTCTTTCTTAATCGCTCTCCTTCTAAAAACAGAGAAAACACAGCCTCTTGGGAGCAATTAGCTGTGAGAAAAGCATTTCTCAAACAATTGCCAGGAAATATTGTCTTGACCGATATTCCTGATGTAACACTGTCGTTCTCAGTACTGTTATTCTAAGATACTCGACTGCAAAAACAGCAGGGTACAGATCTGTAATGTACGATCTGCAGCTTACCACCTACCTTACCTTTTTATATCCATTTACTTTCAGTTTGTGTCCTCCTTGCACCCCCTGTAGCTATTCTGTTTAGGAGAGTGAAGAATTATTTGTGACTCTCCTCTTGTGACTAGTGTATTGGGCCAAGGCTGTGACAAGATACGGCTGAAAATTAAGGTTATGCCTCTGCTGCCCGGGTTCGTGATTGAAATTCAGTGGCAGTGTGGTGTGGAGGAGGTCAGGCTGCACACTTACAGTGATCCCTTCGAGCCTTAAAGCCTGGCAGCCTGAGAGTACGTGAGGTTGGTGAAACCTGAATTTCAGCGGGAGCAGCTGGAGAGCAGGTATATGTGAAGCAGGCGGCAGAGCTACACTGAAGCTGGGGTCTCGATCCTGAAAGCCCTGTCCCCATTGTTGTATTGTTGGAAAATGGATCAGGCTGTAGGGTGGGGAGAGGTTGGAGGAATGGTGGTAAACTTCAAGCACTAAAAGTCAGCATTCGCAGTGGCTGGGAACTGCTGCTAGCTAGCCAGCTAGCTAAATCTACATGTATGCATGCCCATTCGCATGCACAGCCATAGCTGTTTGTATTGTGTGGTTCAAATTCTGTCCCTCTTTACATAAATTCATGGAGATTTGAGAAACGAACCTTGCTCTGTGGGACAGGGTGTGAACTGAAGCACCTTCTGGAAGACAGACAGCAGTGTAATCCTTTCATTCAACCCTGTCTGCAGCTGCTTTTTATAAACTTGGCATAAATACGTACTCTGAGGCCAGGCCTGTGTAGCTGGAAAATATTTTCCACCATCCAAAAAAACAGAAGATTGGAAAAAGAGCCCAGAAATTGTGCATAACATGGAATGGCCTCACTTGTGGTTTTTTTCCATGACTTCCTCAGCTCATTTTTCTGCTGCCAATTTTAGAAGCCCATAAGTCATACTTGTTAAACTTTCTCAGTTAAAATGTAACTCTAAGAACAAAGTCATATGATATGTTACAGCCAAATAATCCTTCCAGAGCCTCTGACTGGAGAAAAGCTACCCTGATCTGCCCAGCTTGCAAACCTGCACGGGCTCCTGTCCTGGGAGAGGCATGGCCACGGGGCAGGTTTGCAGCATGAGGCCAAGCCGCGCCACCCCACCACGGGTGAAGGCTTCACCGTGGACTTCAGCAAGAGTTTCTCCCTGCTTTTGCTAGGGCAGTCAGGCCTGTGGTGGGTTATGTTGCAGGAGAGTTCATTGCAGAAATTTCAGCTCCTCCTCTAGAAGGACTTTAAGCAGGAGGCGAAGCAGAGGAGGGAGCGAGGGGAGGCAGCACAGTGGCTGGCAGGGTCTGGCAATGGAGGGCTGGGACGCTGTTGTACGAAGGTGCTGCTGCCGTCAGGGAGAAGGAGCTGAGGGGTGAGGAGGCAGCAGGTTGCCAAGAGTGAAAGTGAATTTGCTGGAGGGATTGAAGAAAGGGCATCCTCACTTCAGTGCATTTTTAAGTGTTGAATCAATATGGAAGTACTCGCATGCCAGGAGCAATATTTTTGTTTGCCAGTTTTGCTCTCTTTTATAAGGTGATTGTGCTTACGCCTGGGCCCCGGGTGGTTGTCTTGAAGTGCCATCCCTTTGTCCAGGGTCTGCTCTGTCCCCTCTCACCGAACAAACTCCCAGTCACTGCTGCGAGGGGGTCGCTCTAAATTTACACAGGGGCAGTGGCCAAGAGCAGGATTTGGCTGTCGGCCCTGCAGGCAGTGGTACTCTAGCCTGCCGCCTCCCAGGGGCGGGCAGTCCCGGCCTGGGCCCTGCGACCTGGTGGTTGGGAAGGCAGGGACGAATGGTCTCCCATCAGGGCTGCCTGGGGCAGCCTATGTGCCAAGGGAGGTCTGGCAGGCCATGAGGGGCCAGAGCAGGCAGAGGAGAGGTGGGAGTGGAGCTGTGAGGGTCGTCTGGGTCTGCTCACCCTTCAAGCCCTGCCTCCTGGTTGTGCTGGGGGCGGAGCAGCATGGAGAATCTCCTTTTGAAAAAAAAAACAAACAAAAACCAACAAACCACACCTATGTTTTTTTCCCCTAAATATCAGCTTTTAAGTTTGGTTCTGGCCCTCGGTGTAAACTGGAAAAGCGTCTGGAGGAAGTGGGGGGAATCACGCTGCTGCGGAGCGGCTGCCAGGAGCGGCGGGCCCCAGAGACCGCCTTTCTGTGGCGGGGCGAAACGCCCTCGCGAAGCCTGTGTGGTCTTCACGGGAAGGGAGGAACTGAGCAAACCCACTGGAAACCGGCAAGGGTGTTGTAATGTTTTTTGGACAGCCGGTTTCAAAAAACCAGCGACTGCTTCCCTCTCTCTCTCTCTCTCTCCCCCCTGGCAGCCGCTTCCCGTGCCATGACATTGAGGGAGGTGGTGGTGGTGACTGATGTAACCGCGACTGGGGAGAGTCACTTGCCCAACGCGCAGAGGCTGGCTGGCGGCCAGAGAAATGTGCTAAGGCCGGGTTTTCTCACAACGGGCTCCCTGTCCCTGTGCGCATACCTGTAACTGGGCCAGGTGCTTGGCACAGCCGCCTCCCCGGCCGAGTACGCGAGGCAGCGGAGCTACCCAAGCCAGGAGGAGGAGGAGGAGAAGAAGAAGAAAAGGAGGAAATTTTTGTTCTTGTCCCACGTGAATGTAGACCAAATAACGTCCCTAGGCACGTGTTGTTTGTGTTGCCATATTGTAATTAATAACAATGCCCATTTGCTGAAGCCAGCTGTTCTTTGTGCTAATGGTGGGAGGTGGCAAGGAGAGGGTGAGGGCAGGTCTAGTAGTTTTTTTGCTGGATTGCCACCTTTAAGTTATTGTGACAGACCTTTAAAAGCATCTCTTTGTATGAACTGGAATATAATGCTCAGCTGGGCTCTTAAATTCTGGCTCTGTTGAGAAGAGAGATCCTTTCATATCGATTGTCATTTCATATGCAGTTCAGGCACCGACTTGTAGAAAATCTGGGCCAGGAGAGATATCATTAGGTATTTATGGGGGTTTGGTTGGCTCAGCAGTCAGTTTTTCCATTGTCATGCCGTGACAGTAGTGCATTACATACACCCTCAGGAGACATCCTTCTGCTTCCACAACAATAAAGGACTTTTTTCTTTTTCTGACTCATCTTCGGCTTGAAGAAAAAAAAAAACCACCAACCACCACCAGTAAATATAATTAGCAACAGGCAGATACACTGTATGTAGCTCTCAGAGCCCATTGGGATAGTTCCTGTTAAAATGTATGCTCATGGTTGCTCACTCCATGCTCAGACCTCCAGCTGCATTCCTGGTTATACTTAGATGTTTTAACATCGCCTGGTGATGTTGTAGGCTGAGGAGCCATGTCCAGTTGGGATAAAGAGGAGGAATATATTTAATGCTGGGATTGTCTTTCATGCACACACAGGAGCTTTGGCCAGGCTTGCAGCTCACAAGGTAGGGGAGTACAAATGGCTGTGCTGTGCTGGATGCAAGGTCCACTCAGCTCTTTATCCTGTCTCTGACAAGGGCCAGCAGCAGATGCTGCAGGAAGGAGGACAAGAAACAGAGCAAGTCTAGACTGATCCTGCCCCAGCACGCCCTCCTGGCTCCCAGCACAGCTATTCTTACTCACTGAAGGATGGGGGAAGAGGCAACTTAGTCCTTCTGTTCCCCAGCCTGCAGTGGCCCCCATTTGCTCTGCTTCCCAGACGTGGCTCCACGTGGGATGGAAAGCAGACCCAAGTCTGATCTGGTCGTGTCAGGATTTCTAGGTTAAATGTGTCCTGGCCCACTCAGTATTTCCCTTATGTAAGTGCGATGGAGCTGGGAGCAGGTGGTGTGCAGCTGGGCCCTGCTGCCTGCCAGGTGGGTGTTCCCTCACACCGCCAGCCGAAGCCTGCACCATCCCAGTTAGGGGCTGCCTCCCGTCCCGCGTGTGCCATTGGAGCACCGCGAAGCCAGGACCCAGCCTTCCGGTCCATATTTCACCTTGGGGCGAAGGCTGACGCCAGTCACATGGCTGCGAGCGGGCCAACTGGGAGATTAGTACGGTTTTGTTTATTTATTTATTTTAACCTGTGACTAAGATGGGGGAGTATTTGGATGGGAGCCGCTCCTCCCAGAAAAGTGCTGTTTATATTTCAGTCTCCGGAGCAGAGTCAGTCAGATCTGAAGTGCTCATAACCCAGCAGAGGTATGTGGGCTCTGCTGGCATGTCCTGACGTAACCTGGCATTCATGGCTGCCGGACAGAGTGTGGGCTGGTTGTTTGCTCATCCCAGGCACAAATGGCCAGAAGCTTTCCTCTGTATTCCTGATTGCTGAGCTCAGAGGGGTGGAGGGGAGGAAGAGCAAGCTTTCGTCTGAAAGTGGCCAGGCATTGCATAGGGCCGTACCTGGGGTTACGCTGAGAAAAACGTGACCGTGTGGGTGTGGTGATGGCTTTATATCCACAGATGATATTGCAGGGCTCACCTGTGCAGCATGTGTTCAGCACAGTCATTAGTAACACTGCTGTGTGTGTAAGCAAGTCAGTACCTGCTGCCATGTGATCAAAAGGAGAGGTGCTTTTAGAAACATGCAAGGGTGGCATGAAAAAACAAGTCAGCTGAAGTATCCTTAGCTTGTAGGGCACCTGTGGGCTAGTAGACATGAGTGAAACAGAGCACAGAAACTCCTCAAATATCGAGCTGGCATTTATTTCCATTATCTCTACCTAATTCCACCTGCATAAGCTACTTATTTCTTTGATATCATGTCAATTCAAGACCCTGGCTCCAGACACACCTAATCTCTGGGGGAAGGGCAGAGCCAGCTCAGCCGGCTTTGATGGAAAATTATTTCCCAAGTGATTCTTGTTCCCTATGGCAGGGCAGAGGGCAACGCGGAGAAATAGCCAAGAAGCATTTAAAGCCTAGGGCTTTAAATAGGACCTGACTAGGTGGCTAGCAAACTAATGAAATATGGGGAAATAGGATTTCATATTCTTGAGCTAAGGGAATTTTGGAGAATCCTGTCCCCATATGTCATCAGTTGCTAAAACAAGTCTCCTGGAAATGTAAAAAGTCTGTCTCTCTTCCCTCCTTGCCCTATAGCAATATAAGTAGCACAACTTCATCTGAGTTTCGTGATAAATAAATGAGTAATTCTGCCTCCAAGGCTGTCTGGAACTTCTGCACCACATCCTTGCTCCAGCTTGTACCACAGTACAGTATTTTATGATGTCTGGGATGGAGAAGATGTCTTCTGTGTAGCGTGCTGTGGTATGTTCACTGATCACAGTGTTGTCTGCGGGATGAGAAACAGGGCGAGGCTTCTCTCAAGCCATCAGTCTTGGGCATTTGCTGTTTTAGCACTCTGTTATTCTTTGCCTGGACAGTTAATGACTGGGGTCAGGCCTGTTGGCCTTTGGTCAGCAAAATAAAACCTGGGGTTTTTTTTATAAGCCAAGTTTGTAAGCAAGACATAGGCCCAAACTTCTTTTAAGCTGTCATGGCAAGGGCTCGGAAATAGGAAGAAACCAATGCCAGCTGAAGCACAGTATATGCTGAGTGTGGTGCTCTCATTTCCAGCAGGAAATGAGGACTTTCACATCCTAAACGAGCAGCTCAGCCATGGCAGTGCAGCAGAAATCCTCCAGAGAAAGGGGACTGTGGAAACTTTCCCCTGTGTTGGTGATACCTCCTGGTCAGGGCCCAGCAGCCATGGGACTGCAGGGAAAGTTTGCGTGGTGCTTGCTGGTGTGTTTGGTGAAGGGTCTGCAGGCTCCCAGCTGCCTGTGCCCACCTGCCCACCACCTTCTTAAACTCTGTCTTCAATGGCAAGTAATTGGGGGAGAGGAAAAGCAGCTGTCTAACTATGGTGAGGTTGGCCTTTTGTCACTGAAGAAACAGCCAGACATTAGTGGTGCTGGCTGAGCCAGGTTTGATCTCGGGAACACCTATGTAAAGGTGGGGTATTCTCAAGGAGGCAACTGTGTAAAACCAGTGTAAATGAGACCAGGCTCATGGGGTTCTGTTCTCTAAATACGAGTTTTATATTGAGGTCAGTGGGAGGCAAAGGTGTGTCAGTTGGGTGAATGGTTTTTTTGCTGGTGCTTGAGCACAATGGTGAACCTCAGGGAAGCTTTCCTGAATGAGCTGACTACCTGCACCGTGTCTGGTTTGTGTCCCTCTGGCTTGCGCTGACGCACTGGCATCAGCGAGCTTTCTTGATGTCTAGATTGCTTCTTCCATTTGGTTAGAACATGCAAAGTGTCTTTCAGAGAGAAGGAATGGTTCGGAAGAGGAAGCTGTGTGAGGCTTAGTTTGCATTACTGAATCATGCCTTGGTTTGGTAATTCCCTCTGTCTAGGCCCAGAGTTGCAGTGGTTTCAGGTTTCAGCCCAGCGCAGCATCAATAAGTCCATTCTTCCAAGAAGATCAGAGTTGCTTTCGCTCCATCCCTCCCCTTCTCCCTGGGAGAGTAAGGCTGTTTAACAGCAACAACGATTCAGGGTGCAGTCTGAGCAGGAGGAAGCATCTTTGCCATTTCTTGTCCTTCTGCAAGGAGGCAGGAGCAGCTGTCTCCTTTCGAAGCATCCAGCTTCCCCTACGAGGGTTTGGCTGCCTGTACCTCGAACAGAGGCCAAGAGCAGTTCCAAGTGCTTGGGACCTTGCTGGGTCAGCACTCAGTTTTCCTTCTTGGCCCCACCAGCCCAGGAGGAGCCTCATACAGTCACGATAGATGAGAATATGCTTTTACTGAAAGTGCCTAAGGAAAATTTGAGGTGTCTGATGACAGCGTGTTTGTGTCTTAAAGCTGCTCTGTGGTACTGAAGGACAATTATTGAAATGAATAAATAAATGGACCAAAATAAAATTCAGGAAAGAAAACAGCTCACCAGGAAAGTTATGAACATAGCATTCATTTTGGGTTGGGTGACAGTCGCAGGCACAGAACTCAGTGACATTCAAACCTTTCTCTACAGGTGAAGTGACACAAAATGGGATCTAATTTGTTCGTCATGGGGCATCACTTTCTGGCATTTTTTTTTTCTTGGCAAGAAACTGTGGGTAATTTATGTCAATGTCATCAAAGACACATTCTTGTTACTCTCACAATTGTGACCTTGTATCCAGCTAAAAGAGTTATAGTGGGTAACCAGCAAGATGCTCAGCATACGTCCACAGGGCAGATTTTCCAAGCAGCAGCTATGCTGGCAGGGCTACCTGCCATGTTGTCCGGCCACGTCGGTGCCAAGTGATTCTGGGAAAATGCGAGCAGCAACACCACGGACCAGTAACAACAGAGGTGAATTCCTGGAAGACGCCTACCAAGAGCACCAGCCCATGTTGTGATGTACCGTGGGATGCGCTACTGTAGGGACAACTGAAACGTGGGAGGAGGGGGTCAGACCAGTCACACCGGCACGTTGCAGTGTCCTGTCCGTAGAGCAGGCAGCAACCTTACTGAACCAATCGCAGAAAATTGGCTGCCTTGGCCGGGAGGAAACAGCTTAGCTGTCACAGCTTTCACTCAGAATTAGCTATGAGCTGGCCATTCATAAATTGGTTTTAGAGTTAGTCCTGCCAGCTGCATTACCAACAAAGCAAAACTTGTCCGAGGAACAAGGCGCAGGTTCACACGCTTAAACCCTACCTGTCATAAGGTTGCTAAACTTTTCCCTAGGGCTGGTACTACAGTATTTACTGTATTGGCATGCTGTCTTTTCTGTTCGACTGCTCCATGATTGCATTATAACATGTCCTGTTGACAAGGATTAAACTCAGATTGAACTGCGAAAAGAGATAGCTGTGGCCTTGATCGCTCCGTGGTGAAACCAGAGTAAATTACTGGATGCCAAATGAGTTATTCCCTGTTTATTTCAGATTAAACAAGCTTAGAACCTGGCCTTCAGATCATTTTATTTTTCTAATTCAACTAGGTCATATTTATAAATGCGTGTAGTGGTCAAAATGATCCAATAAATGCCAGCACACAATCCCAGCACTTGCAAAACATCAAATGTATATATTGGCACTTTTCCTATTTGCTGACTGCAGGACAAATAGGTTTCATATTGGGACATCAAAGTTTGTTTCAGCAACTGGATGCATGACAAAGCCATGTTATAATCTGGGTACTGATTATGGCATTGAAACATGTTGGCTCAGCATGTGGTACATTTGGATGCGTAGATAGATCAACTTTTTAGTGGCCTATGGCTTGATTTCAGCATGGAGAAGGTTGTCAGCATATTTGTGCTAATTAAGGAAACGGCATGGGAAACTCCTTTCCACTGCAGATACAGCCAGAGCTCAGGAAATGTCATTGCTCCTCAATGTTTTTTCTAACAGCCAGTTTGTCTTGAAGTACAGAAGCAGCTTTGTGTCTTGACTGTATTTCTAAACTGCACTGAAGCTTGTTTGAGTCTTGTCCAAGTCTTGTGTTTTTACCTGTTTCTGGAGGATGGATTGAACTGTTAGGTCACAAACACATTAGAAGAGCGTTTTAGCTGTATTTGGGGCTGCCAGTGCAGGGTTAGATTCTCTGCCTTGATTGGGTTTATTTGTAATGTTGACAGTAACTGAACACCAAGATATAAACACAAGTTTGTGCTCATGCTTCACTAGAAGAACTTCCTTGCTGCTGAAAATAATGCTTTTGCCCAACAGTAACTCTTTTATTTTCATTCAGGCAGTGTTTTGGATACATTATGCTACTCTTAACGTATTCCCATGTTCGAGTTCCCAAGAAGGCAGGCTGAAACATTGCCAACTCTATTAAGCCCTTTCTGTTACACTGAGTCAGCTGCTGTGATTTTACCTTTGCTCTTGGTCAAAGTGTTACACTCTATTATCTTTTTGTTCTTTTTTTAAACATGTGAAATTGCAATACAAGTGTTGGTTCCATGTGCCTACATTTCCTCTTACTTCAATGACAAAACCAGCACATTACTTTTATTATTAAGACAGGTACACCTAGAAGCCCTTGATGTTTTCCCACGGGATGCACAGCCTAAACATAAAGGACAGACAAAAATGGGAGAAATTAAGCACCTTTATTTGCATTTATGAACAGGGAACTGAGGTAACCACAATTAAAGGGGCACTTAATTCCTTCTTATTGAAAGGCCAAACAAAGAAGCCTTCAGCGAGGCTAAAAATAGACGAGGACCAGCAGGTCTCTGTTCTGCAGATGGCTCTGAACATGGTTCTGCTCACCGGCCCCAGCAGTGCCCAGTCCAGCATAGCCATACGTCCATGTGCCCCCCCGCCTGAGCTCAGGCCAGCAGCCCAGGTCTTTGCCAGCACCTTCCCTAGGTCAGCACAGCTCTCCTGTTCCTGGTACAAGGTGCTCCCAGAGCTGCTGGCCTTCTGCCACCTCCACTTTGATAAGAGTTCTTGCTGGATTGACATCTGCAGTGAAGGCTTGTGATGGCTGCTTATATTGATCATTGAAGACCTCCAGAATGGCAGCTGTTGAGAAACAGCTGCCGTGCGTAGGAGGTTATGGCAGACCTTCCCCAAGTGCCAGTCCGTGGGAAGAGTTTTGCAGCTCTTACAAGTTGAAGGTGGAGTCAGTCATAACCTGACTTACCTTCCTTAGCATTTTGAAGTCTGGTGAAACATGATGCATAATGACACGCATTCTGCCTTTGCAAGTAGGAGACTGCCTTTGTGCCGAGGTGTCTCATCAGTGAACCTCACCTCAATGCAGAGTGCTTATTCAGATGTAACCACGAAAATGAGGACTGGCTAAATAATGCCTCCGATTGAAAGGATCCACTGAAGCTCATTGTAATGATCTTAATGACTTCCAATTCAGCTGTGTCTGTGATACCAGAGTGCAAAGGTAATTATGGAAGTGCTAAATACTATTATTATTTGATATTAGTGACAGGGTGGGGGTGAGACCTGGTGAGTCCTTCCCCCATCTGGCCTAGAGAGGAATGAGGGTTGCCCCCTTCCCTCCACCCCTCTCAAGACCTGGGAAGGAAGGACTCCACAGGCAGGGTGGAGCCAGGACTCTGCTCCCTCTTCCAGCTGTGGCAACCTTGGCTCTTTGCCTCCATGGTGTCAGGAGGTGGCTCCTTTGTGCAGCAGGAGCTTTGGTGCACGTGCAGCAAACTGGGAGAAAGGAGAAGTGCCCCCACACCACCCTTCCTGCCTCCATCTTGGCAGCAGAGGAAGCAAACCTGCTGTCTGTCTCTGTCCCCTTGCTGGTCTTTCCCTCAGTTTACTCTGTCTCTCCTGTGGCCCTCTGGTACTACTTGATGTTGTTGGATTTTCCCTTCATGCTCTCTCCTTTCCTGCTGGGCCCCACCAGCACAAGTGCTCCCTTGGTTTGCACGGGATTTCTGTTTCCTCTGTGTTGGCGGCTCAGACTCCGAGGGTGAGGAGGGGGCCATTCAAACCTGGCTTTGAGTGGGATCTTGGACCAGATCACCTCCTGAGGTTCCTTCCAGCCTCAATTATTCTGTGATTTGGAGGCCCTGGCTCGCTACCGACATTGTTCTAGCCCGGGAAAGTGCTAACCCTTTGACCCATGAGGAGTTTTTAAGGAAACAGTGATAACTTATATGGTTAACAATTTGCTGCCTGACTTTTGTGTAGGGCCCAAGAGACTACATGATTTGCGGGAACCCTCCATGTGCCAGGGTCTGTACTGCAAAGCTGCAAGCACCAGCCTTGCAGGCCCTCCCGGAACATGGGTGAAATGGTGAGAACACATTCAACTAGCTCTGCTCACTGCCCGTGCCAGCCCGCGCTGGGAGAAACCTGTGTGGTGATGATTCAGACTCAAATGATTACTTGACCCAAAGGAAGGCTTGATGATACACTGAGGCTGGGACACACCAGCAGTGATTATAAAATGATTCACTGCCTGTGCTCTGCCATTCAAAACATCCTCTGTATTGCACAGGCAGGGCCATTCACGGAGGCTGCAGTGAGGAAGTGATATTTGCACCTTTTAGCTGCCACCTTCCCACCAAACCTTTCAGCCGCCGCCTCTGGCATGGTGCTTGTCTCTGCTGACGCTAGAGAGGTTTGCTGGCCGGAGGCAGCTCCCTGATGCTGCTGTGTGGTTACAGCCAGGCACCTCCTGCTGATAATGTCCATCCTCACCCTAAGAGGGTTTGGCCAAAAGTGTAACGCAGCCAGGCATCCCAGTGTCCCCCAACACCATCCTGTGCAGTTTGGAAGCACTTAATTGGACTTTAATGCTAAACTGAGGGGCAAGTGGGAACTCAAAGTCCTTTAATTCTCTGTGCTCCAGCCAGTAATTTGCACATCATTCTTCAAAACCCTCATAAATTCTTTGGCCTGCTATTCCCACTTCCATTTTTCCTGCTGTCAGAAATGTGGAGCTCACACAGCCCGGACTGCTTCTGTGTTTCCTTTACAGAGGGGCACATAGTCTGCTGTCTCTTTTCATTTCTCACACTCCTGTCATTACTTTCTTTCTTCCTGTTCCTCCCACCTTTTTGTCCTTCACTCTTCCTCTCCTCCAGATTTTCTCCTGCCAGATATGTGCACTCATATGGTTTCACCAAAATGGCCTGAGTGCACTCATCTATCTAGACTACGTCTATCTTGTCCTGCTGAATGCTTCCCAAAGTGCCGATATTACTGCATGCAGAGCAGGGAAGTCCTCAGCACCTGGCAAGTACTATTTCTCCTGACCCAGGAACTGATACTGCTTGTGGTGGTTTGCTGGAGGCACTGGTAAGATCTGAGGCATGGAAAGTTTACTCATGTTGGCTGGGACTCACAAACGTGTTGGGGCTAATAACACACATGGCTTGTATTGTGCTTTCCCTGAAGCTAAGTTGAGCAACATGTTAGTTAACAAGTTAGGCATTACTCAGAGCTCCTAAACCTCGTGTTTTGCCAGTGACAAAGTAGCAAACTTGTAGTACAACAATCCTGACATTTTCTGTGTAGTGTAATGGCCAAGCTCCAGCGGAGTTGTGCTCCATCCTCTTCATCTTACAGTTCTGCCTGGACTTTTTTCAAATGTAAGTCTTCAGCTGTCATGCACTCTTGCCAGCTATCCTATATGTCTAAATCATTAGGTGAACTATTTGGGAAAATAATCTATCTATATCTGATGAATGTAGCCCTTTCTTCCTGTGAGTGAACTGTCTTCAGACTGTCTTTCAAATGTATTTTACGTGTAGTAGTATTCGTTGTGCTTTGTCTAAACCTGTGCTAGCTATGGATTCTCTGTGTGCTCTTGGATATAGCTGTGGTTTTAAGTACCCACTGCTGGTTATTCATAGCGCACATTTAGTCATTTAACAAACATGGTATTAGTTCTGCTCTCTAAGTGGATGACTAATGCTCTTATAAATAGGAGGAATGTGATCTGAAAGGTCACGTGAATGTTCCCAGTGTGAACATATCACTAAACTATGAGACTTCTCATTCCAGGAGCATGCTTGCAAAAAAGAAAATGCTCATTATTAGGAAGAAGGAAAAGGTTTCAAAACCCATTCAAGCAATTTCTCTGCTTTAACTCAAACAACTTGCAATTGTTTGTTGAGTTTTGCATTGCAAAAGGTTTTTGCAATGTTTGCTTTTCTCTGCAATCTCTCCTGACCTGCTTGCAAACATAGGAATTGCCCCCTTGGAACAGTCCTGATGTCTCTCCTGTGCCAGTGCCCTCCTTTAGAACATATCAGGACCTGAATGTTTCTTAAGTAGATATAAGAAACATCCTTTAAATTTCTTCCTAACCTCTTTCACATCCCATTGGAAAGCAGGACAAAACCTAACACTGGATTCCAATGGAAATGAGAAGACCGCACAGTACAGGTTTCTGTACTGCCTGTAAGCTGCCAGCTTTCCTCAGCTCAGTGCCATGGAGAGAAGATCCTCTGCTCCCCAGGCGGTGGAGGAGGAATGGGGGTGCTGCCTCTGAGGTGAGGTGCTTGCTAATGCAGCCTCCTGAGAGGTCTGGTTTCTCGGTCAAAGAAAGCAGGAGGTAAAATGCAGCAGACCAGCTATGCAGGCACCCTCGTCTTTTCACTTTTATCAAACAAAAACAAAATAACTGAATGCTGCTGCTCTCCTGCCATTACAAGGTTTAGTTTATATTCACAGGAATACAAGGCTAAGGAAAGAAGGAGTGGTGGCCTCAGGACATTCAGCTTCATTTCATGGCTGTGCCACAGACTTGCTGAGGATATGTCGGTAGCGTATGCTTAGCCCGGGTTTGAGCCCAGTCTATCTTCAGGCACTGTCTCTTTGGGCCATTAAAGTCCTTGTCTGGCCTGCAGCACTCCTGTGGTCAAGTCTGAGGCCTTCCTTGGCTGGAGCAGTTCGGGGAGGGCCATCATGCTGGGGCTGGGGCAGGAGTGTCCTGCGGAGACTATGTGCCAGGGGTTGGGCTGCTGCTGCCGCCACTGTGATGCCAAGACCAGTGAGGCACCTCTTCTGCTTGCCCTTCCAGTGGAGAAACAGGCAGCCATGGCATCATATTCCCCCCCTGTCTACAGCTCAGGTTAACCCAGGTACTCATCTCTTGGGCTTTGGGCTGGTGGAACAAAGCAGGGTGAGATGCTCCTGGGGGAAGGTTCAACTCCCATCTGGGAGGTGGCACTGGCTGCATCAGCACTTCTCCATTCAGTGTCAGATGTGACGGTTTAAGCCACCTGTAGCCGAAGTTAGTTTGACTTTGCACTGGAACAAAGTGGAGGAGAGGACTTGCACGGCTGGCTCAGAGATGTGTCCTGATCAAAACAGGCAGGTACATTGGGTCGCTGGCCAAAGCCCGAGGCACAAGCCTGGGTGGCATGTGGCCATGCCTGTGCTAATAAACCGGGCAGGGGCAGGAACTGCGCCCTGATTTGTGGCTGAGTAACACTGTCTGGCCATGGCGTAACAGGTGAACCCTTTTGCCCTCCAAACCCATGTGGCCACACACAAACTACCTATCGGGAACAGTCCTGGCCCATGCTGACTCCTGGACTGTGCTTGGGAATGGTTTGGGAGAGTGCTAAACTGTGCCCAGGACCGCATTAAGAGCTGGAGGGAGGGAGGGAGAGAGGGAGGGAGGAAGGGAAAGAGGGAGGGAAGAAGGGAGGGATGGATCTCCCCGGCTCGTACCCTGATTCACTGGCTTGTTTTCTGCTCCAGAAGCTACCAGTCTGGCTGGTGTTGGGCAAGTTACCTAATGCATGATATAAGAAAGAGAAGACTCCTCCAGCTTCATTTCTCACCTTTGTGCCCTGTCTCACCTGGGGGTAAGAGTGCGTCCTTACCTACAGAGTAGTGAGACTGCCAGGATCGGATACATTGGGAAAGTGGGGTGTGGTACAGGGGAAAGTCCCAATTCGCTGCAGTGGTTTATAGAAATTCGATTCAGTGAAGACTTGGGCCCATGGTATACACATGCCATAAAGATAGTATTCCCAGTTCACAGACCTATCGTAATTTTGTCCATGCCTATTATACAGTTACGGAAATGCATTAGCATAAAATTACGTGGGCTAAAAGCAGTCAGTTGTGTCCTATATTCTCCTCCTGCCAGCCTTTGTCTTGACTTTAGGTTGCAGCCTAAAAAGGACAGTGGAGGATCTGGGTCCCCCCAGGCAGTCTATACACAGTCAAGAAGTCCCAGAGATTTGATAGGCTATACATGGTGTTTCTTTCTGAGCACATGACATGTTTCCTAACTTCTGCAGTCTCGGAGGTTTGATTTCAGCAGAGGATGGTATATATAAATGGTACTTGATTGAGAAGTGCATATGCAGGGCTTATGAAACAGTGTGCATGTCTGCATATGCGTGCATTGAAATAACAGGGCAAAGGTGACCACAATATATTATTTACCTGCCAGCTCAGATTTATTCGCCTGCCTTAGGGACTCCTGACTTTTGTCTCTCAGATTTTGTTGCTAGAGAAAATTTTGGTGTGAAGAACTGTGTTTGAGGGTGCTCTCCTATGGCTAGTGTCTGGGGGCTGAGTGGTACATTCAAACTGAAATCAAATGTTCCACCCAGGTTATTTTGGGCGTGCCAGCATTTGCTTGTTTGTGGGTGCATCTGGATTTTTCCTCTCCCTTGGTCAGTAGCAGAAGCATTTTTCTTATTGATGGC
Organism: Balearica regulorum gibbericeps; assembly: GCF_011004875.1. Lineage (NCBI taxonomy): Eukaryota > Metazoa > Chordata > Aves > Gruiformes > Gruidae > Balearica > Balearica regulorum. The sequence continues at coordinate 83,228,499 of NC_046186.1, read as the reverse complement.
GAGGAGATGGTAGTGGTGGGGGCAGGTCTTGTTTGTCGCTGCTGGCCAGCTGACAATGGACAGTGATAAAAATACAGAAAAAGATGGGAAGAAAGGAACGGTTTGTGTAATTACGCCTGATAAGGATCAGCATGACATTAGGTGTGCTATAAACATATTTGAAACCTACACACGTAAACACATAAAAGAAAACATTCAGGACATGGAATCAGGTTCTTCCATAGAGCAGCCACAATTACATAAAGAAAAAAGGATTTTTTATACTGTGGTGCTGGCAGTCAGCCTTCCCTCTGACTGCGCCTGGGAGACGAGTGTGTTTAAGTGTGAGCAGAATAAATGATCCGTTCGTAAGCAGCATGGCAGACACCTGTGTAGCATCTCACTGCAGCACCTTCCTATGCCGTCTGGGTGTCAGGGGCAGGCATCACGACTAGTCACATCAAACCTAGTTACAGTAGATCTTCAGCAAGATCCTCAGAGGTGACTGTTGGAAAAATGCACCTACATGTTCCAGATAGATCTTTTTTCAGTGCTGTTCAAACCTTGCTCCCTACAGTTGCACAAACACAGACCTGGTTTTGCATGTTGCAGGGCAGTTGCACACCTGAACAGGAGCCATTTTGCAAAGGAGGAAGGAGCAGCACCCACCCTTCCCCCGAGCTGCCATCTCTCTCCCGGGGTTTGGGAAAACCAGAAAACAAGCCCCCCTCAAACTTTCTCTTTTTCCATGGTGACACAACAGAATAAAACAGGATTTCTTTTGAAGCAGTAACAGGACAGGCTTTGCAGCATTCTTACAAGGGTGAATTTAAATGCCAGAGAGTGGAATTTCCAAATGCATTTCCCTTCCTACACCTTTCTTTTTCATCTTCATAAATCTGTGTCAATTTTTAAAGAACCTATTTTTGGGGGAGGAAAGGGGACAGAACAAGTGATGAGCTATTCAGAGCTAAAAGAAGAGATTCATGCTGCTAGAGGTAAGACTCTAGAAAAATGTGTCAGTGTAGCAGATGATAGTTCTCCTCTCTTAATGCCTCTCGTGAAGCATCAAGGTATGCGTGTTTCTCAGAGGGGCTGTACATCTCAGAGGTAGTCTATGAACTGCATGTTGAAACGGTTGCCATGGCAGTGACTGAGTATAAGTTACAAAGCGTGATTAGCCAGAGTTGGCCTAAATAGCTGAAGGGAAAGAAAAAAGAAAGAAAGGAAAAAAAAAAAAAAGCCAAGGACTTTCTGTTATTTCTAATACAGATCCATCAGTATTAGACTGTGCCAGGAAGAGGAAGCGGCGCTAATGGAGAGGAGCTTGCAGGAGCACACTCCGCACACCAGCCAGGGTTCCACCAGCAGCGTACGTTGCGAGAGGACCTTCACCCCTTACAACGTGCCAGCGCAGCAGCTGCGCACTGGGGAGGGGATATTAGTACAGAGCAGTCCTGTTAGCGTTGATGTGGTGAAACGGTACTTCACCAGAGTTGGAGGTGAGGCCAGGGCACAGCATGGTCACAGCGCTCTCCTGGCTGATGCCTGGTGTAGCCACATTAGAAAGTGGGAGGCTGGCCAGCAGAGAGGTTGCAAGGCTTGCCCCAAGTGACACAGAGGGCTGCTAGCCTGGGTGGGATGTTAATTGGTGAACTCCCTGTCCCTACAGCCATTCCAATTCTTCTAGCCCACTAGCCTATGTCTGCTTGAAGCATGCCTCTGAAAGGCATCCCATCTTCATTTGGAGCCTAAGAATTGGAGAATGCAGCCCTTTTTGTTAATTCATTGCAGTGGTTAGTCATGCTTGCTTGTTAAAAAAAATAATTGCACCTTATAACTAATTTAAATGTGTATGGTATTAGCATTGAGCCTCTGGTGCATGCTGTGTTCTCTGCTATATTAAAAAAAAATTACTTCTTGAGATCCTGTGGGTTTTGGCTGTGAAGGTTTCTTAGGCACTAGAGTCACTTTCGAGCTTGCCTTTGAAGAAGCAGAATTTTTTTAGTTTTCTTTTAGATCTTCTCAGGGAAAAGTGGAAGATTGGGAGACTAAGGTGAAGACATCTCAATACCAGGTTGTCCTGGTTCCAGCTGGGACAGAGTTAATTTTCTTACTAGCAGCTGGTATAGTGCTGTGTTTTGAATTTAGGATGAGAATAATGTTGATAACAGACTTGTGTTTTAGTTGCTGCCAAGCAGTCAAGGATTTTTCAGCTTCTCATACTGCCCTGCCAATGAGAAGGCTGAGGGCACCCAAGAAGCTGGGAGGGGACACAGCCAGGACAGCTGACCAAAATGGGTCAAAGGGATATTCCATGCCATGTGACATCATGCTCAGTATATAGCTGGGGCAGTTGGCTGGAGGCAGCATGGCTCAGGAACTAGCTGAGCATTGGTTTTGGGTGGTGAGAAATTGTGCTGTGCATCACTTGTTTCTTATATTATTATTCTTCTCTTCCTTTTCTGTCCTATTAAACTGATTTTATCTCAATCCATGAGTTTTACTGTTTTTCAATTCTCTCCTCCATCCCACTGTGGGGAGGAGTGAGTGAATGGCTGTGTGGTTGTTTTAGCTGCCTGCCAGGTTAAACCATGACACAGGTCCAGATGGAAAAATGTCCTCTCTAGAAGCTGTAGAATGCCACATTAGGGGGCCAGATGCCCAGTGTAAAATCAACAGAAGAGATTTATGCAAGCTGAGAGCATGCAGCTAGGTGTTTGCAGGAGCAGAACCTCTTAGCCTGATTCTCTTCTCTCATAGCTTTCTAAAATAGAGAAGTTTAATTTACATTAGCCTGGAGTGCTTCTGCTTCATAGTCCTTTGAGTGAGATAAGACATGAATCTACTCAGGCCAATCCATAACATTTGACCACTTACCAAGGATATTTTTCTCCCCTCCAGTCCTAAGGGATCTGTAGATTCCTCCTTTAAGAGGAGTACAAACCAGTGGTACTTACTGCAGTTAATGGACATCTGTTTTGGCTGGCGGAGCTGGGGTGAGAGAGATCGTATGGCCTGCACTTCAGGAGGAAGAAAAGAAAAACCCACAAGACAGCTATTTGCCCTGGATATCAGGTTGGCTTTTGCCATTATTTGCAGGAGTCTCTTCCACTTCTTGCATCTCCTAAATCCTTGTCATCCAGGTTTGAAAGCTGGGACTATCTTCTTTGGCACCAAGTCAACAATACGTTTTTTAGCACCAGCAGCCATTCATATTTTACAGTAGTGTTTCTCTCTGTTCCTTTCAAGCAATAATCGTAAATATCAGCTTTCACTCCTAGAGCACCTTTCATCCCAGGGGCTCCTAAAGCACTTTTCAAGCTTAACAAGCTTATTGCAGAGTACTCCTTTAGAAACAGTGAAACTCGCTTCCCATTAAAGCCTGATTTTGGGATAACCCCCCCCCCCCAAATTATAATGTCTTCAGTACACCAGGGAGCCTTTGCAGCTGTTATTTACTGTACATGTTCCTTTAAAAAAAAAAAAAAAATTGCTTCTTGCTCCTCCATCTCCCATCTCCCCCAACTTAATCCAGCAGTGCTGAATTACCTGGGGGAGAAGAGTGCAAGTAATGAGAGATAATCATCCCTTGTGATCTGAGGAAGTGCTTTTTTCTTCTGGAGTCCTATCACTGCCCTCAACAGTTTCTTCTGGCAACCCCATTTCCATCCAGTCTATTTTCTCTTTATCAGGGCAAATATCCTGGGGCAGAGTTGAATGTCCTGTGGCTTTAGCCAGAGAGGTCACCATCCACAGTTGGGCTATGCTAAGGATCATGTGAAAAACTGTAGTCCTCTTCAGGACAAAGTCAGCTGGCCTAATTTAAGTCACATTCCCCTGCAATCAAAGCAAAGCTCGTTGCTTTGCATTGAAATTAATCACGACCTTTCAAATGGTCCTTATTTGGCTCATCTGTGGGAGCAGTAAGCCCAGAAGAGGAGATTGTTGCTGGTGATTTCTGAGCTGAATAGTTTGTTTCCTAATGAATTGTATGATTAATTTTAGGGTAGCTTGACTCTGACCAGTGCCAATTTGTTTTCCTTGCTTTCAGGAGGATTCAGTATGGTGGGACCTGTCCGTCTCATGCACAGAGCTTTTTTCCATGCTGACTGTGTGGGAAAGTGGTCTCTCCTCAGCTTGGCTGAGAGAGGCCCAGGTGAGGCACATGAACTCCTGTTGCTTCTCCAAGGACACACCAAGAGCCTGCGGTACAAGGGGGAACAAAAGCCCTATCTCTGGTTCAGTGCTTCCACCGCACAAACATAATTTATCAATAGAGATAGCTTTAGATGAAAGATACATCAAAGCATATTTTTGGCTGCTGCTTTCAGAAGTAGTACTAAATCTCCTGGGGGAATGCAAGCAGTGAGATATGATCCAAGTATCAAAATCTCCATCTTCTTAGTGTCTCTCCTTCCCTCACACTGGTCGGGTTCACAGGGAAACCCTTTCTTGGGGTTGTTATGTCATCTATTCCCATCAGTAGATTTTGGTTCAGTAATGCATTTTTGTTCTTTTCCAACAAAATGCTGCTTATTTCAACACTAGCTCTGAAGATCTGTAAATTGGCAAAGGATCCAAAAAGAATAATGAACCAGCAGTTACTGTTTACATTGGCCACCTTGCATAAGTGCTGATATTAGCATTTCTGAAAGGATTCATTCATCACTGAAAAAAGGTTTGTACCTGTGAATAAAAGCTTGCTTGGCCGGGCCTGTGTGCCTCCTTTCCTCTATCAACAAAGCTTACAAATGTCAAGAGATGGTTTTGCAATGGATGTTAATGCATACCTATTATGTCAGGATGAGAATAAGCCATTGAAAATATTCCATGTCTATCTCTGATGGTGTAATGAAAGCAGCAGTAAATTTAAAGAAAAATCATATTTATTTTCATGTGTCTTATTCGTGTATTTATTTCTTCAGAGACCTGGATATATATATTGAAAGTGGCTCTCTTGGGCTTTTTTTGAAGACTAAAATCCTGCAATACAACCTCAAGCCCAGTGATTAGTTCTCACGTCATGGAAAAGCAAGTAGACCTGCACTAGAAAGAACAATGGCTGTTGAAAACATTTTGCCCTTTCCAGACTATGACCTCTTCTGGGGATGTCAGCAAAATAAACATCCTTTTATAAAGTACCCTTAAGTCTTCCTTACCTCCTTCTGTTTGTCACACTTGTTGCAATTTGCCTTAAATTAGTTGCCCATGAGGGTCATCCCCCCACCCAGAGAGATAACGTTCTCTGCTTCTCAGGGGCCATGATTTCAGCACGTGGCTCTGTTGCATGTTGCACAGAAGGAGCAGGAATAATGCTAGAAACCTCTAAAGGGCTGAGTGGGTATATAAAAGGCCAGAGGTGCACATAAGGGATTTAATTGTAAGTGATCAGAGAAGAGGCGCCTGCTCTGCAATGGGCAAACACTTCTGTGCACAGAATCAGGATAATTTCCCTTCAATCCGGGGCGGATTGCCAGCAGTCTCAAATGTAATCCTCACGGTATTACTTCCAAAGATGAAACGAGGGTATTACGGGCATCGCCACTGAGACAGGTAATCTTTAAATGTAGCTGCAAATTGCCTGGTTTAATGCTAACAAACCCTAATGGTGAGGAAGAGAAGACAGGCAGCAGCACTGATACAGCATAATATAATGCGATGGCTGATATAAATGTGACTCATTCTAGCCAGAGGCTTTAGTGTAGGAAGTCGGGTAAAAGATATAAAAACAAATCTGAATTTTTTTTCCTCCCCAGTGAAGGTCACCACCAGGAATAGCATGGGAAATAATTAATGGAGGAAGAAATGTTCCCCTTCTAATTTGAAGTATTGTCTTGCTTCACAGTTTTGTTCTCCTCTTTGGGCTCCCATAACAAACACCGGCAAACACGCAGGGCCTTTCTCCCTGAAGCCGCTGATGGATATCCCACGCGGCAGGCAGTGAATGCAAGGGACTGGCTGTGCAATGCTCACGGTGTCTGTTAATGGGTGTCCGCCTCGCTGGCAGTCCACCCACCAGCAACGTGCTGAATGGGCCTGGGAGACTGAATGGGGCTCTATGCAATGGCAGCCAATTTTCCTGGCCAACCTGGAGGAGCAGCGCCAAGGCTGCGTGTGACAGCCCATGCAGCCTGCTACTGAGGGGGTTTCACCCCTTTTCCTCTGCTCCCGAGCCCTGAGGAGATGGGTCTTCTTTCCAGCCCCAGCACAGGTCCTGCTCCTTCAGTCCCTGTGCTTCACGCTGGAGGACTTGGGCAATACAGGGGCCACTGCACTTGTGATGGCACAGGCTGTTCTCCACTCCTCCCACGGAGGCCTGAGAGGCTCTGGGCTACTTGTTTGCTCTCTGTGATCAGCACTGCACTTACACAAGGGCAAGGGGAAGCTACACAGCTGTGCCTGCGGTGCAGCGTGCATGCAACGCTGTCTGGGGTGGGAGCCATCCACAACACCACCCATCTGCAGCACAGGAATGTGATGCTGCAATTTAATTCCCTTTCAGCAGAGTGCTCTTTGAGTGGGGACAGGTGAGGAAAGCAGTGAGGGCCCTGCAGGCTGGAAACTGGTGCAGCTGAGGGGCTGCTGCTCCCTGGGGCACAGGTTTGTTTTCTTCCAGGTGGCTGTAGCAGGGAGGAGTGCTGGTGGGAAGCTCTGAGCTTTGCACTCTCGACTAAAATCTCCTGTGTGTGACTCCGTCCCTTCTGCCACAAAGGACTGGGTATGTTTTCCATTCTTGACTGCATGTGGCTGCTCCGAATATCCCAGGTTATCTGTGCACAAGTCAGCTGCCTTTCCCACTTCTCGGCTCTTGAAAGCTCACCAGGCCTTCCTCGCTGCCCAGCGACCACATACCAGGGTCGTTAAGGCAGTTAGCACAGGGTTAAGATACATTCGTTTTCAGAGGGCTTTTCTTTCAGGAGCCCACGAGGTGAGAGTTCAGATCCTCCCTCTCTCCCTCAGCAGGTTCCTGACCCTACAGTGGACTGTCAGAGGTGGGAGCACTGCAGAAGTCCTGAGTACCCTTGAGCTTCCATATAGCACAGGAAAAACCTATTACGGGAAAGCTGCTAATGGCAGAGGTAAGCTCTTACTTGCATTTTCCACTGGTGTTACAGACTCTGGAGAATCAGCTTGTTTCGGCCAGGTTCCCAAACTGCTTTTTGGTGTTTATCCAAAACAAGCCTGTGCATTGAGGTTTCCTACCCCAAAATTGTCTAACAAAATGAAAGGAATGACCTCAGTTGCACAGATGCTTCTCCATCTGGTTCCGCAACTAGAGCGGGGCCAGGACACAACCCCAGCTTGACTCCTCTCTTCTCCCCCAAAAGGAGCCATTTGAGGACACTAGACCTTAGTCCAGATCTGACTTTGACAGCTGACCCCTCTCTGTGTAGTGAGTAAAATGCAGAAAGCTTTAAGGCAGTTCAGAAGCGTGGCTGTACATAAGTGTTGGGTGTTTGGATGGTAGTGCTCATAATGCTGTTCAGTCTGGAGTATTTGGGGAACAAAGATCAATCCCATAAGGACGATCTGTCACTTAGCATGTCTTCATGTTGACTTGAAGTCTGGACCTTTCATTCTGCTTGCTTTCTCACTTTCCAAGGCATGTGTGTCACTCTTCTAGCGGTCTCCTCACGGTCATGAGATCTGGGGTCACACATTCTCTTACCTGGGGTTTTCACAGCTGCTGCTCCTTGAAACGGTTGCAAGGGATGCTGACTTGAGTGGGATGACCTGTTGCTCTCAGGTTTATTTCTTTATAGCATCTCTATCAAGAAAGACTATAAGACACATAATTCAAATACTTCTAGCACCATAGCCTCGTCAAACTCAAATGTTATGATTCCTTGTGAATGTAGGTTTTGTGAGTTTTTATTCTCTTTTTGGTGAAAAAAGACGTTATGTAATTCAAGCTTTTTCTCCTTCCTTCTCTTTTTTGCACTCAAATTTACCATATTTGCAGATAGACTGTGACTGTTAGCAGTTGGTATGGTGCAATGGGAGCAGATCCATAGAGGCGGCTGTTTGGTGCTGAGGACTTGGTATGTCAGGGGACTTACATCAGACTGCCTCCATTCTGATTCCCAGGGACCGGATGCTCATTAGGGGTTGGAGCACAGGAGGTGCGCCCCTGGACTCCATCTCCTGGTTTCCTTTCGCTAAAAGGGAATCCAGTTAAAAAAAATTGCTCCCTGATGTAAATCAAAACATGGCAAGTGGGACAAACAGGGGATCTGCCTCATAAACTCATTACTGATGCAAACAAAACCAGGCACATAGAAAGACCGGTCAAGAGACCAAGCCTAGAGACATTGCTTTACCGCGGAGTCTCACATGGTTCAAATGTGCAGCAAGCGGATCAGTTATCTGGCTAGTGAAACAGCTGTTTAGCTTGGCTGAGCAGCTCTCTTATTCTTTCTTGGATATAGCTGCTAATCTATTCTTCCCTACTCATACACCCCCCCAGCCTTCCCCTCTTCCAAACCCTCACTAAGCATATACCTATATATATATATAAAAAAAATATGTGTGTGTGTAGGCAGTTGTGTCTGCTGCCGGGATTTCCTCCCAAACAATACCTGTTGTGCTGGCCGCAGCGGTTCTCTTGGTTCCCATGCTCAGAGCAGTTTGAGTTTCCTGCTGGCTCAGCAGCAAGACTTTCAGGGCTTTTTATACTTATTCTTCTTCGGGAGCCAAGCAGAGGAGCGCAGTTTGCCTGTGAATAGCGAGCTGGCCGGGCAGGCAGCAGGAAGCTTGCATACTAAACCGTGTGAACTTTGAGGAAGGGGGCTGGGGGCCACTGGCTGGGCTTCACGAGGTATTTGCTGCAGCCTGCTGCCTTATAAACTTATCATCTCAGCACAGGGATGCTCCCCCCCACTCCGCAAAGGAATGAAAATGTAAAATGGGAGTGGAAAGAAGTGAGAGAACTGAAAATGGAATTACAGAAGACACACAGGGAGGGCTTGGAGAACAGAGATGAATAAGGAGGGTTGGGTTTTAATTATTTCCATGAACCCCTGTGCCTGGGTTTCCTGCATGGAGCGGGGCCACGGCACCTCACGCTGTGCTGCCCCGGCAGTGGCCGCACCGTCTTCTCTGGGTAGGGGCAGCTTTTCTGGTTATTGCCCAGGCAAATTCAAAAGCACAGAAATGAAAACACACTTCCCTCTTCCCCCTTGCACTCCCTCCTCTACTCCTTTCTGTTGCTGTCAGCAAAAATTAATAAATAAGTGGGTTCCTGTTTGCAAGGACTAGGCATCACGGGGTGGCTATGAAAGAGGGGTTTGATCAGCAGCGACATGAAACGTGCCTGCTTGTTGGTCATGGGCAAAACTATCTCTGGAGCAGGGAGAGGGGTGATTTGGCAGGTGCTGTGGCTCCGCTGCAGATGCAAGCGTGCTGGAAGCATCCTTGGAAACAGGCGGGAAGCGAGAGGAAGGAAGGATGGGCTGCAGACCAGCTACCTGCCTCTCACTCGTGTCTGCACAAACAAATGAGGAAGAGGCTTTGCCTGTGCTTTAAAAATGAGGTGGCAGAGGATCACACAAGCCGTGCAGATGCTTCCTGAGCAAGAGTGGCCTGATGTGGGCATGGTGCTGTGGCAGGTGCTGGTGGGGTGGCCCTGTGCAAGGACATCTGCTGCACTGGCCTGGCAGGCACTGCCGGAGGGGTGGCAGGGACCGCGGGACAGGCACGAGCACCGTGCGCGTAGGATCTCTTTTTAGGGTGATGGCATGATGGAGAGGGCCAGTGGGAGGTGGAAATGCTCAGCAGAGTGACAGACCAGGAGATGGGGTGCAGTGAAGCTTGGTTAGTCATGCTGTAAGCATCATTGTGAAATGATGCAACCTTCCTGGCCTGATCTGAAATAACAACAACCCACAGCTTTCCCTCTGTTTGGCAGCACCCTTCTCTGAGGGATTTCTAAGCTGCCCATTACTCTAGGCTCTAAATAATCCAAAAATACACAGTAAATCTGAGAAGTTGGGGCCCCTGCTCCCCTGCCCAGCTCAGCAGCAGTCTGTGTCTAGCTCCCAAGCGAGCACCAAGCCAGGTGACACGTCTGCTTGGCACCTGCATCCTCCTGATGTCCCCCCAGGACAAGTAGCCTTGCCCAGAGGTTCCTGAGTACTGGGGAGATGGGGAGATACGGGTCTGGGTCCCAGAGTGGGCTTGTGGGGAGCCACTGGAGGTCCTGGGGGGACCCACCTGCCGACCTCATCTGGATCCCAAACAGTCTCTGCCTACACAGCCTGGGGCAGAGCTCAGGCACCTCCGAAGGTAGCCAGTGCCTTCACCGTGGTCGTCTTGGAAAGTACAAGGACAGTCCCAAATTTGGGGAATTTACCATCAAATTCATGCTTTTTCTGTTCATCTCTACTCCTGGCTCAGCAGCTCAGTTTAAATTACATGTAATTGATGACTTTGGTGCCTCTGTCTGTTTTTTAAGGTTATTCAACATTTTTTATGAGGCCAAATGTTTAGTTGCCTGTAGCCCCTGCAAACTTTCTTGTTTACCGCTTAGCTGTTTTTTTTTTCTGTGTGGGTTATCTGTCTCAGGCTGAATGCATCTGGGAAGCTTCAGCAAAAAATGTTTTTGCTTGCTTACAAGAAAGAGATGAGAGAAACAATTTTTTTTCTTCATATTCAAACATGTTCTTAAAGTGATCTGTTGAGAAACTCTAGTACTTTCTGCCTTTGGAGGAGAGGCTTGAAATTTGGCAGATATCAGGAATGTGCCTTTGGTTGTTCTTCATGGAGGGGGAAGAAAAAAAAGTTGAGCTAGGAAACCTTAGGGGGAAAAAAGCCTCAGATCTCAGACGTTCAACAGAAACTTCTTAAGAGTTAGAAGCTGAATTCTCTGAAGGCACTTGCGCAGTGGAGACTTGTTCAAGTCTGGCGGCTAAATCAGAGACGAGAGTGTGGCAGGCACACCGCAGCCTCCTGCTGCAGGTGCAGAGCAGCAGCTCGTTCCGATTGCTTTTCTGTGCTGACAAGGTTGCTGCGGTGCTGGGGACCAGACCCCGGAGGTGGTGTTGCACGTGCTTCTTTGCTGACAGGGGAACACGCGGGAAGGCTGATGTTGACTGGGGCTGGGACCTGGCTGAGGAAGGGAGGTAGAGAGCCCTACTGCAGGGCAAAGGCTGAGCCCCCCCTCCCCGGAGATGGGGACTGATGTCTGATGTGGAGCTGGATGTGGGAGCAGAACCAAGGCAGAAGACAGGCTGGAAGGACCAGGAGGAGTCAGGTTTAGGAGTATCTCTCCCCACCAGATCATACCTCCTGCAGAACCTGGGATACAGCAGATGCAGGGATTTCTGCTGCGCAGTAGTTGTCTGTTGTCAGCAAGTATTTGGGAAAGCCATTGGCGTGGGCTGTGACTCATTCCTGCCTCATCCCTCAGCAGAGGTTGATGGGATATCAGTACTCCCAGTTATTCTGCTTTTCAGGCACTATGGAATTAACATCTGAGAATAAGAGCCAGTCCTGCTGGTGAGTCATGCAGCCGGTGTGATGCCACATGATGGGATTCCTGCATTTTTGTTTCGGTTCGCCATCTGCAAATCAAGGAAATGACACAAACCCAATGTAGACTGAAAGTATGGCAAGTTTCTAGGGTCAAGCACTTGGTGGTTAGAAATGCTCAATTTAACGCTGCCCTCGCCATCTGAGCGCGGCTCCCGTCTCCACAGGCATCATGATAGTGTTGCTTACAGCTGCAGGATCAAATGCATAAGTAATTTTTTTTTTCTCGCCTCTTTTAATGCCCAGAGCAGACAGTTCTCAGCAGGTGAGTGGAGGCTGTGCAGGGAAGGGTCCTCATCCTGCCTCGTTGCAGCTGGGCACGACAAGAGGATCCCCCGCTCTGCCTTCACGCCATGTGGACTCCAGCTCTTGGCAGCAGCAGCAAGACCAAAACAGATGGAGTCCTCAAATAAATTATCTGCCAAACTCAAACAAGTCCCCATTGGGCACATGCAGAGTGAAGTTTTGTGTAACTTGACCACAGGTGGGAAAACTTTGGACCCTCGTGAAGGCACGTTCCCCTTCCCTGGCTGAGCATTGGTGCCAGCCTCTGAAGACAGAGGCACTTAATCTTTCGATTTGGACAGAGCAACCTAACGTATATTTTGCTAATCTTATTCTGGGAGACAGCTGAAGTATTTTAGCTAAAAATTACCAAAAGAGTCTGCCTGAGGCAGACATCCAGTATGGAGTATTTGGGCTCAAGCAGCTGAGATTTGTCAAAGCTGTGCATAGTGAAAAGCAGTCATTAATGGGAAGTGTTAAGCAACTTTAACTCCAGACAGCGCTCACAGGGCAAAATGAGAAACTTTGACTCTGTGGATGGTCCCACTAGAAAAGATGTGTGTGTATGGGTGAAATCCTGCTGCTATGCGTTCAGTTAGCAAATCGCTACGGGCGAATACTGACCTGCATTTGTAATATGGCATTTGCAGGTTCCAGGGGTGGACTTGCTGTTTTGCAGGCTTACCGGTTACTTTGTGGTTTGCTGTTAAATCAAACGCTGAGGAGAAATGGTGTTTTAGTGATGGTAAATTGTGAAGAGAAGCACGTGGGATTCCTCCTTCCCTGTGGGAGGAGGAGGTGGCAGCGCAGGGGGACGTGGATGCTCGTCCCGACCCTGCTGGCATGTGGCACATGTGGCAGGTCGCTTTGCGGGAAGGTCTCATCACTGCAGCTGTGAGTGGTCCTGGGGACACCTCCCAGCTTGTCTGACTACCTCTGCACTGGTGGAGGCTTTGGTAGGGGGTTGAGAGGGTGTGGTGGTGCAGCCGCCCTTCCCTGGGCCGCTTTGCGATCCCACCATTGTGTTCTTGTCTTGGTTACAAGCGCAGTGAGTCGGGATGATCAGGTGCTCCCTGACCCTACCTGGAACTCCTGCTGCCTGGATCATAGCCTGATCTGCAAGGTACCAGAATTACCAAAAAACCAACCAACCAACCACTGACCAAAGTCAATCCTTTTGCGATCCTACGTGAGATCCTTTGAGCTCTCCGGGATCGCAGTGGGCTGTGACCCAGTATCTCCCCTGAGCTGGATGCCTCTCGGGGTAGATTTCGCGAGGATTAAAAAATCGTCTGCTGACAGATGCCCACAAAGAAAAAGAGTTCAAAGATCATCTGCTGACAAATGCCGACGAAGGAGAAAAGTGAGTAATTCACTACAATTTGTGAAGAGAGAAAATCTTGATAATGGGTTAACCTCTGTATCTCTGTGTGTGTTGATGTGTATGTGGTTTGATTTAGGAAACTCTGTCATATCTCTCATGTGAACGTTGCCATTTTCAAATCTTTAAGTTGCAAAATTTTTATTATAACAAATTATGTTGAATAGCTTTTTTTAATTGGCTGATAATTGAGTCATTAAATATCATACAATCTAATCTCGTGATTTACCATAACAGTGTTAATACATCTTAAATTGCTGCTACCTCAAAATTGTGTAAAAAAATCAACTTGTGACACATTGGTGTAGTCAGCAGGATCCCAATGTCACTATTTGCGACAGAGGCTGCGAAGGTTCGTGGCGGGGTCTCACAGCCCTTCCTGCAGAAGGGGAAATGCAGGCTGGCAGTAAGAGGTATTTTCCTTTCTTGTTACACTTCATCTAAAGCTCTGTAAACAGCACTCTCTCCTTGATGTTGACACCTTCAAATGATTTTATCTCCTCCTTAGGGGTTTATTTACCCAAACTGTACTATTTAGTTACTTAATCTTCCCTTTAGTTATTTGACTGTTGTTCTTTACTGAATTCTTTCCAATATGCCAATGTCTTTTTTGGCACATGAGCGCCTGCAGTTACTTTCTCTGTTTAGAGGGAGGCTCAGTCTCAGCAGCATACTGCAAAGAGAAACCATCTTCCTTCTGCTCTCTTATAAGATGCTCTTCACCTCTCTGCAGGTTAAATCAGGCCCTCTTATTTTATAAACCAGCATCTAGTTTGCTACTCGTTCTCATCCCTGTGTTAGGCCCTTTTCAGCAGCTGCTACAGATTATTTTTCCAAATATGTTTCCTTGCACTGCCCACATCCCAGGCAGGAGCTGATAGCTGCTGTTTTCCTTCCCAGTCCCCCATCTCAGAAAGACTTTTTTCTGAGACTGAAATCCTAACAAGAAACCGAAGCTCGCACACTCTTCTCTTCTGCATTACTAAATCCAAAATGATCCTTTTGGAAAAAGAAATGCTTTGCACGTTTGTAATTCTCCAGCCTGGGAAACAATTCCATTCCATTCAAGGCTGCACTGTGCACTCCCTGCGTGCAGGCTGATGGCTAGTTTGGTTACATGGAAAAGGGAAGGGCATTAAAACGGTGAGCAAGGCTCTTCCGGAGAAGGATGGGCCAGAGCCGTCTCAGTCCAGCCCTTGGTTATTCTGGGCACTAATGCATTCTGCCGAAACTTGGGCAGAGGTTTAAAAGCTGATTGTTTGGACGAGTAAAAGGTTTGGAATGATATATGCACTTTGTATGTGCATGCTTCACTTTTATATTCCAAGTGCATTAGGATGTGAAAGGAGCTGATTTCAACTTAGTCTGCAAATGAAACCCAAGCCCAGGCTGCGAAACATGCACTACCTGAAGAGCATTTACTAGGGTGTTCATGCAGATTTTCTTAAGAAACCTTTTTGACTATTTCTTCCCTGCAGGCATTAGAGGTGGAAATAGGATAGGTTTTGGACCTAACCTCACAGTCAGGGAAAGGAGAAAGGCAAAGGGGTTCATCCAGGTAGCTCCCCAGTACCGTTGTGTTAAACCAGCAGTGAACCGGGAGCTTCTCCAAAGCTGCGGGAGCCACATGTCCCACCCTGTTTGCCTGTGGCTGCCGGGTTAATTTTTCTTCTTTTGATGTCTGAACACTTCAAAGCTTTGTTTAGTATGGGTAAATAAAAACTAGCTACAGCCAATGGAGAGACCTGGAAACCATTTGGTACAGAAAGATCACAGGATTCTGAACACAGACATCTTTTAAACTGAAAATAATACATACATTTAAACAGCAGAATGTGCAAATAGAGTCATAATGGCCACTATCAGGAGGTACTGGCAGTTTCTGTGAGCAGAAAAGTCCTTGTCTCGGAGGTTGCTGCTGCTGCTCCTCAGGCTTCTGTCCATTTCTGTGTTGTTACTTGCAGTGTTTAAGCTCCATTAAGCTTAAGTGCATAAATTTTCTTTGGCTATTCAACCCCAGCCACTTTTGGGAAGGAATTGGCCAGAATCCCCGAACCTAAAATAATCAAACATCTCCCTTTCCATTAGAAAGGCTCCCATTTATCTGACAAGCAGCGCAAAATGGCATCGGTAGCTCAGTACAAGCATCCTGTGAGAAACCTGTTGTTGCAAAACCAGGCAAGCGGCTTGCGCATACGCAGATAAGGTACCTTTACCAATACCCAGGTTGTTACACGGCATGTCAGTATATTTGGTTTCATAACACGTGTTACTTTTATTATCAGCCTCTTGGTTTCTACCACTCTCTTTAGAAATATTCCAGCCACGACTTGTAACCTTTACAGGCTCATCCAAGGAGCATGGCCTTTCAGACACTCCTTTTGCGAGTATTTGTTGTGCTCCAGGAGAGGATGTCTTTGTTTCAGGATTGTTCTGGGCATGAGAATTAAAAATCAAAATGGAGATGGTGGCCAGCCCAAAGAACCAACTGAAGTAATTTTAATGAATTTCTTTCCATACCTGCCAATCCACCCTCCCCTGCAGGAAAAACAACTCTCAGGCGAATAAAGCGTATGGCACGGGAGATGGAGTGCCAGTGCCAAGTTTGTCTTTGCCTTAGCAGAACTCACTGCAAGATGCTGAATCTGCAGATCTTCTGGAACATGCTTTTCGAAAGGGGAAGGCATATTCCCACCACCTTTTTAGCTGGGCTTCTGGGCTCTCGTTGTTGAAATCCTCAATGGGTAGGACATTATTGTGGCTGCAGCGCGGGCAGACACACAGTACTATGTTCAAGCTAGCTGCTGTGGGTAGCAGCACATGTGGCAACAGCAAAGAAAACCCATCAATGAGGTGCGCTAAATATTTGAGAAGGATCTGAAGCCCACACTAACCTGCCTTCTGCATGCATGTGGGATAACTATCTGTGACGACTGCTGTTTCGGCAGTGTGGTTAGACAGCCTGTTCCTGGCCATGGTTTGTTATCCAGTTGGTGTTTATATTGCTGGGAATATTTGAGGACATGACTGTATTTGAGCTGTCCAGATGTGAGGCGTTCAGTGCAAGTCTCTCCATCATGACTTGCTCTACAGTGAGCTCTCGCAGAGAGTGAGCTATCGCCACAGGTTATTTATCCCAAAATAGGCGTGGAGTGCTGTGAGAAGGTGCCGCTCTCCATCAGCTCAGAGAAAACCCTCAATGCCAGCTCAGCCTGTGGCCAGCCATTACAGCTCGCTCTGCTCCCAGCTCAGCCCCATCAAGTGAGGCTCTGGGAGGACACGTTGCTGGTGGGTCCTGATGTGGCACAGGTAAATACGACCTCACCACCAACTTGCTCAGCTCTCTTCTGAAGGATGTAGGGCGCTGGAGGAACTGTAATTTAAGTGCCTCTTAGCAGTACGCCTCTCCACGGTTGGGTGACAGCTGAAGAGGAGGTTTGAGTGTCAAAATTAAGAAGTTAGGCATCTAAGGCCTTTATTGGACCTATCTCTGTGGGGACTGATGCTGAGCAGGCTTACATAAAAGGAAAAAATCCCCTGCTGAGTTACTTGAATCTTTCTGACAGCTATGGAAATGTTTGTGCTGTGTACTCTTACAGATGTGTTTCTTCTATAGGTGCTCTCAGACCTGAGAGATGAGGCCATCGTTTTACCTGGACACGTGCCCTGGGGGGACACCATGGGTTGGGCAAGGGGTGCTGCTCTCCCAGGACCTCTTGCAGCACTTTGGCTTGGAGATGTTTCGTAAGGCGGGAGGTAAAGTCCCCACCTTTGGACCCACACCTCAGGAAGGCCTCCCACTGTGGGTAAGTGATGCCTCTCTTTCCACAATGTAGAAGATACCCGGCAGGGTGATGAAATTAATGGGCCAGGGAGCTCCTTTGTTTAAATGAATGCTGGGAGAGGTGGGGGGAGGCTTGGTTTTTCACATGGTTAATGTTCCTTTTTAGTCCTCTCATGGCAACCTGTGTACTTTGCAGTTCAAAGTCACATGAATCTCTGCTCAGCAGAAATGTAAATGTTTTGATAAAACTGTTCTTAACAAGTTTGATTCGTTTAATCAGCTTGATTAACTGCAGAGCTTTATTGTCTTTAATTGGGAAGGATTTAATATAAACCACCATATTTTTTTGTAATTTTGTGAAGAATGTGGCGGTGTGTAGGATCCTGCTGCCTCGGCGGTGGTGCAGGAGGTGCCTGTCTGGCACCCAGACGTTCCCCTGCAGCTGCACGTGTTCGAGAGCCCTGGAGAACTTTGGGTGCTGAGCCCATCCCTGGGCGAGGAGCAGGATGGACATGCAGCTGAAAGCGTCTCAATAGACCCTATTTCTTTTCTCTTGTGTTTGCATCTCCTAGATGATTAACCTCCCCTTCCAGGAAAAATGCAGCATGCCTCTTCTGACAAGTCCCACAAGAAAGGAAGCGTGGTCATCCACAAGAGCCTTCTCCTTGTTTTGGTTCATAACCAGCCTCAGCCTGCACTGAGTTTTCAAAGGCCAGCTGAACAAAATCCCCAGGTTTACCAGTAGAAAGGGGAAAAAAAGAGCTGATCAGAAAACCTCAGCTTGCATACACATCCCAGCTGGTCTTTCCTCTCTTCCATTTAACATGGCAGACTGACAGGCTGTAAAATATGTCCAGCTGGAAAGAAGATCATTTTGTTTTACTCTGCCCAGCCTCATTTTTCAGAGCTGAATGTCCAGTTGTATACCTGTGTGAAACCTCTGAGGCCCTGGAGGCTTAGTGCAGCATTATTATTTTTTTTAATAGGCGGTTTATTGTCCACATTACGTTTTTCTGTGCCTTTTGATCAATATCGCAGACTAGAGAAACCAAGGAGAGATTGAAAACAAACGAAGTCTCCCCTTAAATTTAGTCTGCCCGACGCACCGGAGCAAGCAGAGCATGGACACAGTCTCCGCACCAGCGGGTTTGCTGGTTGCTCAGCGAGCGCTGCTCTCTCCTCACACTGCCGTGCTGCAGAGCTGCTGCTCAGCGGGTCTCAGGGGTCTTGTCATCAAAATCCAAGGGCTGAGCAACACGGTTTCACAGCTCTCTTCAGACAGCTTTGTGCTTTTACTCCCACCTGACTCTGAAGTGGAATTGGCACCTGAGAAAACGGTGTATTTCATAAGAAAGGAATGTTTTTCATCCTTTCCTAGCACTTCCATGGTCCTTCTGCATGTACGGCTCTCACAGGCCAGTGTGATGCAGGAGACGACATTTCTAACAGCAAACAAGCCAGTTCCTCTTTCACCTTTGACATTTCTACATGATATGAAAAGCTCTCGGCTGTTCACCGAAAGTTAGTATTTAACTTTTTTTTTTTTTTTTACAGACTAAACATTCACAGGTCATATCCTGTACTAGCAGTTGTTTTAATGGATGCACTGCCAACAAAGACACTTGGGTTTAAGTGGCTGATCCTTTGCGACCGTAATGGCCTTTAATGAAAGGTTTTGTCTTCATAAGGCCGAAATGTTCTTTATCCAGCTTTGGCTTTTGAAAGAAACACCGCAAATGTTTTTGGATCAGATATGAAATGTTGTGTAAATTCTGCTAATACCAAGGTGGAAAATCTGTCCTTTCCTTATTAATAGACTGTATTTCAAAACAAGGGGAGGGTTAAAACCTAAATGTTTTTTATCCTATGAATTCATCAAAGTTTTACATCTCCAGCAAGGGGAATATTTAAAAACAGAATAAATATGTAAAAATAAATTAAATATGAAACTAAAGAAATGGTGGGTTTTTTTAAAACTAGATTTAGCTTTTCTTTTCAACTCCCCTTCTCTGAAGTTGCTTGCACTTGGGGATTGTGCCTCCTGACCCTCGGAGGGCTCTGGCAGGACCAGGCAGGGACACGGGAGCCCCAAATGACTCTTCACAAAGGCCGAGATTCAGAGCTGTTCTTCAACGTGATTTCAGTCCATGCTGCAGTCACTACGGCGTGTGTTTGAGGCTGAGGAGGCCACAGCTTACCGGTGCAGTCAGGAAACTGCTAAAAGCTCCGTCAGTGTTCAGGATGCAGCATGGTTTGGGCGGCTTGGAAAAAGAAAGTCTTATCGCTGGTTACTGGATCCAAGGAGAAAGCAGCTATGTGTTGCTGATTACCTCCTGGGAGAAGTAGCAGATGACTGACAACTTTTAAATTGCTCTTTCATTGTGCTGTGTGAACTGCACATGGGGACTGGAGCTGCACCGGAGGCTGTTGCATCACAGATTATGCTTTCAGCAGAGCTTTGCAGAAAAAAAAATGAAAGTAAACGGTGTTATTTTCAGCCTGAACAGTGAGCAAATTCTCAGTATCTAAATGAGAGCCCTTGAAGTAAGCTCCAGGTGTTGCAGGAAGTGGTGGAGGTGATTCAGTAAATGTCACACTTCCCTCCAAGTCAGTTCTGAAGTGGTGTCCAAAAATAATATTTCATGGGCATCTGGCTGTTTGAGATGGCCCTGCTTCTTCATGAAAACTAGTGCTACCTGGCACCTTCCTGATTTTACACCACCTGTCTCATGTTTGCCTTTATCTTCCTGTCTTTGTTCTTCCCTATGAAGATATAACAAGTCTCTAAAAACAAGCATTAACCCCTTTTATCCTCGTTCCATTGCTTTCATGCATTTTCTTAAATATTTACGCCCCTTGACTGACTGATATTTCCTCTGCTGCTTTAGTCCAACATATTTTTCTTTGCAACTGCCCTATTCAAGCATTGATGGGGGGGCAACTAAACAGCTGCCGGGTTGAAGCAGGCAGAGGGGTGCAATGGAAAAGAAAAAACAGGTGATACATGGACTGCAGGCAGAGAAGCATCAGCTATTTGTGCGTGGGCATTGCAGGCTGTGGGTGCCAGGCGGGCAGAGGCATCAGGATCTTTGCTATTCTTCATGGACAAGTCTGATGAACTTCTGTAACCACTGTCTAGTTTAGATTTTGTAAACTAGCACTTCTGTTTTTATCTGAGCCTCATCTGAAAGTGATTTTAAAGTAGTTGTCTAACCACAGGGGTGTCCGCTCCTGCAGCTACAGCAATGCTTTAGATCAGGTACTGGTACGTCCCTAAAGTTAACCCTAATGCACTACTACAAGGAGGGATCTCAACCCCAAGTCACCCCAGCCCCGAAGGAGCTGTCTTGCAGCAGTGGGTTAGGTGCTGGGTCCTGGAGATGGCCTCGGCTGCCCTGGCTGGTGGAGATGGACAGTGCTCCCAGAGGCTTGCCGTGGCCACTGTGCCGGGGGAAGATCTTGACGGAGCTGCAGCAGGGTGGCAGGCTGCCTGCCCATGCCCCAGCCCTCCTGGGTGGCACGCAGCAAACTGCGTCTCATGCTGGCAGTGAAATCACCCCGGAGCCCCTTGTCTTAGCGTGAACTGTCACCTCCTGCTTTCACAATGATGAGGTTTCATATCCTTCTTACAGCAGCTCTTTTCTGGAGCTGCCTGGGCTGCAGGCCAGCCCGCCCAACCGCCTTCTCCTGGTGGAGACTGGGGCTGAGCTGGATGACCCTGCCACACCGCCTCCACCCCTGTGGCCAGGCCTTCGGGTGTGAGGAGCACTTCCCTCCTCCGTCGTCGCAGCCTGTGGGAGCACAGCGTGGGCTGGGAATGGAGATGTGCATGGGATGGCAGGAAAAACCCTGTCCTGTCCTGTCCTGTGGGATCGCAGTGTGTACGGGCAGGGACCGTCCCTCTGTGTCTGTCCTCCTCTGCAGCATTGGCAAGGATGTTGTCCTAAACACATGTTCCCTCTCCTTCCCCTTCTCAGCCAGTGCCGCTGTGCTTGTGCCTCTTGTCAGAGTGCCTGGATCCACCTGGGCTGCTCGTACAAGTCAGTATCCGCTGAGCAGTGGTGCTGGGGCTCTTCCGCTTCTGTGCCCAGGGCAGACGGATGAGCTGGAAGTGCTTGCATTATCAGCTCAGTTCAGGCTGGGGATGTGCTTTGGAGCAAGCCTCCTGGTTGCTCCCATGCACTCTGCTTCTGTTCACCTTGTGGGGTGGCCTCAGAGTGCATAGGCTGGGTTCCTTGTGGAGGAGACTAAACTGGAAGATGCTCTCCAGGAGCACCCTGCCCACTTCCCAGCTCGGTCCATAGGGCCAGACTGCGGCTAACCGCCCCCTAAAATGTGTGTTACGTGGATGTCCTCAGCCCCGAGTGCTTTGCCCTACAGATCTGCTCCTATCGGGCTGCATGATTTGCTCTTGTAGCCACAGCCCTTGTGACTGCTGCTGGGATAAGTGAGCAAACCTGAGCTCTTTTGGCAGTGGCCACAGTCCAGCCTTCTGGGACGTTATGGTGCACTGAAATTAGTGCCAGGCAACCTTGACACACCAAAGTGAGAACTGCAGCAGTTAAGCAGTGCTGGCAGAAACCCATGGTGCCCAGGCAAGGCAGATAGGTGGGATGGGAACCACCACAGTTGTCCCAAAGTGAGTCCTTGGGGTCTTTGTCTTCAGTTCTCTGCTGCAAATGGGGGTGGTGTGTGTGTGGGGGGGTGTGTGTGTGTGTCACAACATTTCTGTACCTGACAGGGATGTGATGGGGGTCAGAGGGATCTTGCAGTCCTTGAAAGACCCAGAGGCGCTACAGTGAGGGGCACTGCAGAAGCACGTGGGTGGCAGCACCCCCTCAGCTGTGTCCCTGTGCCATGCCTGCGGTCCCCAGATGGGATGCAGAGGTGTGGGAGGGCAGGCAAAAGGCACACAGGCCAAGGAATAGGTTTTGTTTCTGAACACTCATACATCACGGGCGGTGGAATTTTTGTCTGCGAGTCATTTTAGTCCCATAAGTACAGAAAATGGGGGCTGTTTTGCTTCTCACTTATACTGAGGGGATTGTGTGTGTGTGTGTCCATTTTGCATCATGTTTCCTGGCACACAGAGCAAGTTTTCAGGGCTTCTGTTGTTCTGCTTCAAAAATTCCTGCCTTTTTGTTGACTGAGATGAAGGAACCCTTTGGAGAATGATGTCACCTGCACCTCAAATAATCAGAAGTTTTTGATCATGAGTTTTGGATGGCTTCAGGGTCAGTCTCACTGATTTACAAAGCATATACACCTGCTCTTCAAAACTTGTAAAATATGGAAGCAATTTGTGTATAGTTGGGAGAGGTGCTCACACGCTTGAAGTTTTGGGGGTTTTTTGCTGTGTCTTTACAATTTCTGAGTCCCTGGGGCTTTTTACTGTTTCTTTCAAGCAGACCCAAATGGCTTATGAGGAACACAAGGCTTTGGCCCTTTGAGTGCAGGAGCAGGTAGCTCTGAGAAGCAGTCAGCCCTAAAAGCAGCTTCTTGTGCAGATCCTTCTCAATTTTCTCTGGAAAGGAACGGGCACAGAGCACCCTGCCTGTCCCTGTGAGCCCATCCGAGACCACAGCCTTACAATCTCCGAACTGCTGTATTAACAGAATCGCATTTGTGCCCTTTCCAAGCAGCAATGGCAGCCGTTGTCACAGGAAGACAACAGCCGGGTTTGCAGGTCTGGCAGCCCCCTGAGCGGCAGGGGCAGGCTGTGCCTCTCTGACCTTTACAGTGGGCTCAGCCCTGATGAGCCGGTCAGCCCAGCTCCCTCTCTGCTGAGGCTGCAAAGGGGTGCAGAGCCAAAATGTCCGGGCAGATTTCTCTGAAAAGGTCAAAGCGGTGCAGGCTGGCGGTGCTGGCAAGCGAATGGCAGAGGGGGATTTCGGGCTCATTCCTGGGACAACAGCTGTGGGGTGGGAGCTCATCCTGGCCCCGGCGCTGGCTGTGGGGGGACCCCAGCTGCCACCAGCCCCAGTAGTGGCACCTGCGGGTCTGGAGGGGACCCCAGCACGCCATGCAGCCGGCTCGGGGTCTGGCAGCCGTGGTTTCCTGCTGGGCAGGCGGCCGTTGCAGGGGATGATTCAGAGCCGCTCGGCAGGGCAGCAGCCTTCTCACCAGGGAGCACAAATAGCCCCTCAGCAGGCAGGCGTGGGTGGGTGGGAGCAGGGGTGGGGGGCACGCTGGGACCGGGTCGGCACAGCAGCACACATGGAAGGGCACACTGGACCGCCATTTACGCCGGTGCTCAGCACGATGCCTGGGAGGTGCCGTGGGAAGCAGCATGGGCCGGTTCTCCTTGCGCTGGCTCAGGGCTTACATCAATCCCCTCAAAACCCACGGAGCCCTTGGACACACTGGCCACGGCTGGCTGGCTGTGAAACATCCCCAAGTATCCTGCCGGGCGTGAGCAGAGCTGCAGGCTGTGGTGATATGGCTGTGCCTGCTGCCCTCCTTACAGGTACGATGCTACTTAGCAGGACTTTGCATAATTTCTCGAAGGGAAGGATTTGGCAAGACAGAAAAGAGGAAATGCAAATTTTTTCCTTTTTTTTTTTTTTTGCTAGGGAAGCCACAGCTTTACGAAGTCACCATTCATTTTAGTAGCCAAAGCAGCTGCACACAGCAGATTTGGTGACCGGACGCTGCGGTCCAGTTGTGTGTGTAGTTGATGCAAAGCTTGGAAAATAATAAACACAAGCTTCCCCGAGCAGGGCGCGTCCGTTATTGCGTGCACGCTGTAATTCAGGAACTAGCAGATGTCTGAGCTTCGTGCCCAGCCTGACAGAGACACAAGAAGGGAACTGGTTCAGGGTTTGTGCACAGCTGCGCCGGTCAGATGACTCTGTCAGCTGAACCTGTCCCCAAACCAGCCCTGATTTATCATAGCAGGGACTGTGACCTTTGTTTGGTCACAAAAATACCATCTTGGAAAGCTCTCTGAAGGCTTTGTAAAGAAGGAGAGTGGTGGTAATAATAGTTCAGGGGCGTCCCTGTAAAGGACCCTTTGCCTGCCGGCTGAGATGCACAGCCCTCTCCCTCCGCGTGCCTCTCACCAGGGTTGCTCAGGGGCAGTCACAAAAGATGTTTTCAAGGGGCCTGGTTCACGGGATGGTTAACAATTTTGCTTTGTCTGTGGGGTGACAGGGCATTGCTCTGCCTGGTGGTCTTGTTCCCACCTTCAGGCAGGTGGTGCAGCCTTGCCCACAGCGTGGGTGGCTCAGACCCACGACCAGCCCGTGGCTGTTTGGTGGCCGGGGCAACATGTGTTGGCAGCTGCCATTGGATCCTGTGCCACAAAACCGGTGTACATTGGCAACCTCAGCCCAAGATGAGCAAGCCGGGCTGTGCTTCTCACTGTGAGGGCCTTCTTGCTCAGAACTTAAAACCTGGGCTCAAGCTCTGATCTCACGTGGTGGGGTGGCCAAAGGCTGTGTGAAGATAGCTCTGCAGATTGGCGTGGCCAGGACTTGACCACATCTCCAAACATAGATGAAAGAGAGAACCGGAGATGCCTGTGAATTTCCTTTCAACCTCATCTGTTGCAGCTGGGCACACCGTACTGCAGACCGTTGCGGCCACAGCTGAGTTATTAAAATGCTCAGTCGGAGAGCCTGAAGCTGTGTCGGCAGGGCTCTGGGGCGCCTTTCCACCGCTTTGGTGAGGCCGTGGAAGAAAGCAGGCTGCTGCCCAGGCTGCGCCTGTTGGGTGGGAAAATGGGAAAGTGTTTTTTTTTTAAATGAAATTGCTGCTTAGCAGAGTTACGTATTCACCAACGCTCCTTTTCTTTCAAAGTCCAGAGAGTAATTGTCTTTGCCTACTGTGTGAAGTGATAGGGACTTTCTGTTTGCAGGAAGAAGGGAGCATAGGTTGGTGGCTAAAACTCAGGAGTGGCAACTTGGAGATACAAGCACCATTGACCCGCAGGCACTGCCAAGCTGAGTCATAATTACGGATAGCTACTAATGCCTTCCTTTTTTTTTTTTCCCTCCAAAATGCACTGATGAAGGTTGCAAATGAATCCTGAAAGGCACTGTTGCCAAAGGGACCTCAGCAGGCAACTCTGCAGAAAAGGCTAAGGTTGTGCAACACTTATCTGCAAAAATCTGTGACTCGTTCCCCGAAGGCAGGCGCAGAGGCGGCAGGGTGTTCGCAGCAAAGCCCAGTCTGTAGCTGCAGCCCCGAGGGAATCCTAGCTACTCCTGCCAAATACGACTCAGTTCAAGACCTTTTCCTCAACCTTTGCAGCAGCCTGTGAAGTTCCATAGCTTAACTTTAAACAAGCAGCACAAAATGCCCCTCAGAACAGCAGGCAGAATGCCACCAAGTTGCATGGGTGACTGTAAGGAAATCAGGAGATCAGGATATGGAAGGACAAGAAGAATGTGCCAAAGTTGGTGATCACATAATTTGTTTGCAGTGAGTCATGGTCTTCCACTTTCACACATTCCCCTCAGCCTCCTGCACAACCATGTACTGTCTGTGTGGCATTTTGTGAAACGACCAAGCCTCCCGGCTTTCCTGGACGGTCCTCTCTTCCCTCGCCTGCCCTGCTGATCCTGCAACTCAACAATGCCTGCAGTATCATTTCATATAATATGAAAATGATACATATAATGCCTCAGTGATACTTAAGTCCCGTGGCCACACTGAGGAAAAAATGCTGCTTTTACCAAGAGGAGCCTAATGGAAAGGGTGTTTCATGCAAGGAAGAAAAGTTTGGGAAGAGGGGAAAAGTCAAATGAGTGCAAACACTGATCAAAGCTGTTCTCTTGCTCAAAACGAATACTAAGAAAACTTGCTCAGTGGGTCATGATGAGCTCATTCAGTCCACTCGATTACTGGAAAAATCTTCCACTTTGAGAAGTATGCATGTGTCTGTGTTGAGTCAGAACCTGGCACAGCAGCTTCAGTACACATTTTTGTTATAAAAAAGTCCCCTTTGTCTTTTGCAACCCTAAAAAAATTCTGGCCCAGACACTTTCGGTGTTTCGTGTTTTTTACATAGAAAATGTGGGCACTGTAGTGTTACGTTTTGCCTGGAAGGCAGTATCTTTGGGCCCAGGTCCTTTTTCCCACCTGCAACACTTCAGCATTGTGCATCCTTTTATTTGCTATCCAACTGCCTTTTATTTAGTATACAAATAATGGTGTATGAACAGGTTGCAAGTGCACACCTGCACATGTTCGTACACAGAAATTGCATTTTAAAAAGTTTGCTGAAAGCATAGCAAAATTTTTCTGCTGAACTTCTTGGCAATTTTTCAATGCAAAGCTGGCAGCTATTGTGTAATGCCTAGAGCCTACGGTATGAGGGCCTCAGAGAAAATGATGTGTTCGGTGAGACTGAGAAAACACAGTCACAGACACCACGGAGCTATGCTGGGATGGGCACAGCAGTTGTGGGGAGGGGTCATGGTCAAATATGCTATTTCAAGCAGAATCTGAGATGAGGATGTGTTCTTAGCCACAGGAAGAGCGTTGTCTTACTCAGAACATTTAATCATGCATCATGAAGAGAAATACGTACTGTAAGTCCTCATGATTTCTGTTTCCAACAGATTTTTTCCTCCTCTGAAATGACTTGTATATATTTTGGTGCTGCTCATTCACAATATGGTAGCATCCGCGCTCTGGCTTTGTTGATGGAAAGCTGGAGGTTCTCCAGGTGGTATGAGCCATGCTTCTGTCATGGAGTTAACCTCTATGTGCCTCTTTTCAGGAGGCAGGCAGGCAGAGAGAAAGAGGGGAAAAAAAAAAAAAATGTCCTGCTGACGTCAATGAAGACCACACTGTACTGGATAATATTACTGTGTACCTCAACCACCCACTCCCTTTAATTTACTAGAAACTAAGCAAGCTGTTTTGAAACCCATCGCTTCCAGCGTGTTTGCACTGTTCTCCCTTGACCAAAGGCTATTAATTGTCAGGAGCTTGAAAGCTACCTGATTCCTTGTTCAAAGCACTGAGACAGAGGGGATTTCCATGAGTAATAACTTCAGTCTGTGCCTGTGCAGCGCACCGTAGGCTAGAGTAAATTGATCCAGCTGCTTGCAAGACTAGATGGAAAAGTGCCCGGGGGGGCCGGGAGCACATCACCAGATGGAGCTGGATGCTGTTGTCATCACGTGGGGCTCCCCAGCTGCTGGGCATGCTCGGGCTCGACTTCCACCATGAGCAGGGAGCGCTCAGCCTTCCTGTTTGCGCCGACTTGCAATGCGAGGCAAATTCGCCAGCATATGTTGCAACGTCTTCTCTTGTAATGAAAAGGATAATTTTAGATTAGCCAGAACTGCTGTCTTCTTCCCCCCCCCCCCCCCTCTTTTCCTCCCTGCTCAATGTCCTCACCACGCTGACCCCAATATTTTGTGCATGTGTTTTGCTCGGCAGCAATCTTCTCTGTGACAGAGACTATAAAAGCTTCTGAGAGGCCAGCTACCTCTACAAATAATAAAAATTGGCAGAATTAACCTGTAACCTGAGGCGACGAAAATACAGATTCCACTAGCCAGATGGCAGAGTTCAAAGATCCATTCACTTCCTGGCGGAGGTTGCACAAGTTAATTTTTATCCTTGTTAAAAAGAAATAAGAAGTGAAAACATAGCAATAAAATGTGTGCTGCTTGCTATCTCTGGTTTTAATCACATTTATTTTATTCCTTTGTGTTTTGTTATTAGAGATGTTAGGAAAACACATTCTTTCTCTCTTCTGGAGATGTTTAAATCCTGCTTGATTTTTTTTTTTTTTTTGTTATTTTGCCGGGGTGTTTGTATGATCAGTTCAATTTAGGGTATTGGAAGAAGACCACTATACAAGAGAAACTAATACGTGAATGCAATTCACTTATTTTTTTAAAATGAACAATTCAATTAGAATTGCAGGGAAAAGAGATGGCACCCTGGATTCAGTGTCCACTTGCTTGCGGGAGAGCCAGGGGCCGGCGGCGCGACAGCAGCTGCCTGGTCGGTGCAAGCTGCGCGAGGGCCGGGTGTGCTCAGAGGGTCTGGGGGCTGCCTGAGCCCGAGCCCGAGCTCTCCTGCGAGTTCATGGAGGGAGAGATCCCCATTGCAAACCAGGTGCAAAGCCCTTAACAAGGTTGCCAGAGCATGGGCTGCGCAGTGGTGGGGCAGGGGCGGCGGGGAAAGGCGTCCCCCGAGTGCTGGCACTGCCTGTTGGGGATAAGAAATAGGGCACGGAGGCTTTGCGTCCCAGCTGCAGAGCAGCTTGCTTGGCAGGAGAAAGTCATTTAACAGAGGGGGACGCTGGAGCAGGGAAGCGGGGTGTGGTTTATCCAGGGAGTGGCAGGAACGGACCAGCGCAGGGATGTCCCACTCCGTGCCCCATGCACCACGCTGCCGTGGCAGGGCTGGCCAGCCAGCGCCTTTCCCAGACAACAAATCCGCTCCGTCCCTTTACCTTTCCCATTAGTCCCCTCTGACAAAACCAACGTATGCGGACAGCGTTGCAGCACAGGGACCTCACCGCACCCCTACCAAACCAGCGGTAGTAAATTTACTGGAGAGAGATCAGGGAATGTTAATCTGAGAGCAGCGCTCGGTTCTTCGTTCTCCCCGCCTGACCACACGACTTTCTTCACAAGTTTAGTGTTAACTGGGAGAAGAAAGGCTGCAAAGTGTGAGGCTGAGATAAGTGCCCGTGTGCCCCGCTGTCAGGTGGCTGTCATGGAGCGTACACTAAGGTAAAACGGCTCAGCCAGCAGATTGCAGAAGCAGGAGTGGAAGAATAAAGTTCACGGGTTGTTTTTGTGACGGTTTGTCCTCCCTCACCGGCTGGGCCATTAATGAAAACAGAAGTTGAGCTGCTGGCAGGGTTTCGGAGCAGGCTGCAGGTACCCTTCAGGAGAGCAGCACTGGGAGTTCCAGGCAGGGAGTTTATGATTAACTTTGCAGGCATTTATTGTGCAATGCGAGATGGCCACCGGCCAGCTCAGAAGTTAAGCCAGAAGATGACTGTCAAATGAAACTGTTACGTTTGGCAGATCTTTCCAAAGCTGCTGTGCAAAACAGGCATACTGAAGCTGATTTCTGGATTTTCCAGACCCTCTGTATGGCACATTCTTGTACGGCAGTCTTCTTCGTTTTCCCCTTTTTGGCCGAAGAATTGGGTTTGACTTGCAGGCTGCGTGGATTTTAGGTCAGGATTTGTACTACAAGCCTTACATTTACCAGCAAACCTCTCCTTCTGGTAATTCCTCCTTTAATGATCTTACAAGGAACCAGCTCTGCTTCACTTGGCTTTCTGAAAACAAAACCGTTTTCTTTGAAAAGCCTTTTTAGCCCAGATGAAGGTGAGGAGGAGATGAAAAGGCTGGTGGTGCGAAACGAGCCCTGCCCGTGCAAGCAGATTGCGATAGAAATTTCCCTCTTGTGTGGCTTACCCCAAGCTAAGGTCAGTCAGTTAACTCTGTTTGGACACCGTCTGGCATGAATACTTCAACGATAAAGCTTAATGTGTAACTGAGGGCTTTTTTTTTTCCCCTTCTGTGTCGGCAGTTGGCAAGAAGATACTGTAAATAAGGCTCCCTGTGAGTAAATAGATATGTGTGGAGAGGGGAGGGGAGCACTGCAGTAAGCAGTTTTGAAATTCATGCCAGCGTTGCTTCAAGTGATAAGGTTATTTGAGTAACCTGCAAACCATGCACAGGTTTCAAAAACAGGAAAGCGTCGTTTAAAAACCTTCTGAGGCAACACGAGGGCTTAGAAAAGAAACTGGCTTTGCGGTTAAGTGATTGTACTTCCTTATTGATATCAGGACTGAGGCGGCGCAGGGCCTGATGGGATGGCGGCACTGCGGGTGGCGCGCGGGGTGGCTGCGATGACCACGTTTGCACCCGGCCGAGGGGCTTTCTGGAGGGATGAGAAATCTCAAAGTTTCCCTTTTCATTTCCTCTTTGGGCGAGTCAGGAGGGTTTTTTTATTCTCACTCTCTTTTTCAGTAATGCAGTAAGAAATAAGTAAATAATCCAAGCACAGGCTGACGTCCTCAGAGGATGCTTTGTTTTCTGAGCTCACCCCATCCCCTTGCCTTTGGGAGGGAAGGGCGCAGCACTTTCCTGAGGGGTTTAAACATGGACATGCAGAATTTGCTGATGGCTACATTTCTCCATAGATAAAACAAAGCCGCATGCTTTCTGTTTGACCTTTGTTTTTTTGATTAAGAAAATCAGCCCGTGAGATCTGAAGTTAAGTTTCCACGGGAGAGAGAAACGCATACGCCTGGGCGCACGTGACCGTCGATGCGCACGTGCCTCGCTGAACACGGCGTGACCCCTGCGTGCATTGGCAGCACGCTCCTCGGGGATTTACGGAGCCGGTACCTAGAAAAGACAAGTCTTTCTTACCTGAAATAGCATAGTTGACACAGTTCCAACACACTCCGTTATTATTTACTAAACAGGAGAGTCAAAGCGCAAAGCTGGGATGCAGGCTTTATCTTTCCCAGCACGCATGGTTTCCAGGGGAGGTCGTGCTCGTTCCTCTTGAGTTTGGGTACGTCCGTTCTTTGAGCATGCAGCATCGGGACCCGAGTGGGTCCCTTCCCAGAGGGATGCCTCTTCTCCTCGTGGAAGCCGAGGGGATATTTCAGTCCCACCCTGGCTTCTCCTCCCTGCCACCTTACCTTCTGGGACACACACCCTGGTTTCCTTGCTGGCAGCAGCTGCGGTGCCGGCCACAGCGGAGTTAGTTAGAGCAGAGATGGCTTTGGCTCGTCAGGTCCTGTATTTTGATTACTCTTCAACTGAAATGTCAATGGCTTCTCAGTCAGCTTACTGCAAAGAAAATATTTTAAAAACTTTAGGAAATTAACTTAACTAGACCTGGAGCAAAGTTTTTTGGCTAGAAATTCATGCTCCAGCCAACACAGCAGACTTTTGCCAACTCATTGCCTTGGTCCTAGAAGCCAGCAATGAAAAGAAAGAGAGAGGGAAAAAAAAAATCCCCTCCATCGCCCATTAGATTTAATTGTGCTTTTTTGTAAGCCTCATAAATCCTGCCCCAAATCACGTCATCGAGCCACAGGGAAACTGAAACCTTGCCTAAGGCAGGAGCCAGCAGGGCTGTTCTAGCTAGAAGGGTTACATTCAGGGACAAGTTCAATGCACTGCAATCTTGTTTTGAATGGGAATGTGCTTGTCTCTGTGTGTGCAAGACAGGCACCTGGGTGCGGGAGACGGTCCTGCCTTTTTCCTCTTTGGATGTCAGAAAAGCTACAAGAGGAAGAGCAGCACGAGTGGAGGCAAAGCAGACATCCTCACTGCCGCTCCCCGAGAGCCTTTCAAGCGCTTTTCCTCTTGCGCTGCAGCGAGGGGGAGCAGGAAGGGAGGGACAGGGACTTTATTTTTTCCTTCGGGCATCAGACAGACAGAGGGAGGAGGATTGAAAAATAAAGATGCCTAAACTAAACTGAGGGTTTTCTTCCCCTTTTCTCTTGTGGTGCTTTGTTATAATTTTTTTTTGCATGTAGCTCCCAGCCAGGAAGAGAAAAGAGAGCTTCAGCTGGGAGGCAGAGCCTCCGTGCTGCCTCCGGTGCGGTCCCTCGGTCACAGCTCTCCTGGCACGGGGCAGGTGATGCCCAGCGAGATCAGCGGCATCTCCCCGGGGGAAGCCAGGGCCTCCCCAGCCCCAGCCCAGCCAGCCGAAACATCACCATCGGCATTTCATGGGAGGGGGTGTGCATGAAAGGGCCTGCAAGGTTTCGGCAAGTGCATTTTTTGGCTTTTTACCAATGGGGCTGAGAGCAGGGTTTGGCCCAAAGTAGCGGCTGGCACTGCGCAGGGGCACGGTCGCTTGCCCGTGAAAGAGGGGTGTCACGTTGCACCCCGCTGTGCATCTCCCTTCGCCTCCACGGCCGGCAGCCCTGAAGTGTTCCTGCAGCCCCTTGTCTCTCCGGAAGGGATAAAGCTAACAGCAGCAGGCTTGGACGGGGGCTGAGCTATCGCTAGCAGTGTTTAGTCACCCATCTACAGGCTGCAGCAGAAGCTGAAAATGTTTGCTTATTTCTATTTGGCTTTTTTTTCCCCATCTCATGCAGTAAAATATGCGTAAAAGCACAAGGGGATAACGCTCCCTCCTGCCAAGCGTCAAGCCGAACCCCCTCAGCTCTGCAAAGTCCCGCCACCCTGACCTTTGCCTTCGGTCGGGCTTTTTTCAGACTCATCATTATTTGTGCTGCATTTGTGCTGCGGAGGAATGCAGGTGTTTCCTCTGTTCCCACCAGCGTGCCCATGCTCTGATTTCTCAAAGGCTGGGGAGGCTGCTCATGCGTGTCCTGTAGTGCTCAAGGAGGCATTTGAGGAAAATGTGGATGCAGTTCAGGCAAATGACCAGGGCAACGGCGCATTTGCATGCACTTGCATGTAAGTGTAATTTAGGCAGGCAACGTGCCGAGCTTGCTTGAAAATCTGGCCCATGTTTTTCCATTCGTGGGTTGGTTTTTTTTAAGTTAAGAAAAGGCAAACAACTTGTTCCTCCATTTGATGTGTAATAACCTGAGCTGGTTCCCTTGGAAAGCTTATTTATTCTCCTTGGCTGCTGAAGTGGATGCTGAATTTTGAGCATCCTGAGAAGAGACGGTGTGCATATGGGGTTCTTTGTTGCTGAAGCTTTTGTTGGACGATTATGAGACTCATTTATATAGCTGTTTATGTATTAAAATTGTTGGGTTGCCTGGAGCTACGGATAAGCGCTCCTTGTTTGACATATCTCTAAATAAATATAGAGGCACATTATTAATGGATACAGCTTTAAAAGCAAACACCCAGAGATGCACTTACAATAAGGGGCGGAAAAACCAAGGTTACATCATGTTGCTAGAAGCCAATTGCTTTGTTTTCTAAAATGTTTCTCTGTAGGACACAGATGATTTTTTGACTCATTCGGTGTTTGAGCATCCAAAAAGTCTCATGGTTGTTCCAAAATTCTTTCAACAGCATCCCAAATGGCATTAACAGACGGTTACAGTATTTTACTGTCCAGCGTATCCTTTTTCCCCGATGTCCTCATGTTTGATAGGGAGGTTTTGGAAGGAATATTTTCATATTTCTGGAGAACTGTGTCCCTGCTGAGGGAGGAATCAGCATTCTGGGGCTTTTCAAACCACATGATTTTGCAGTCTGAAGAAGAGTGGCTGTCCCTGGGCTTGTCCACGTGTGCGAGTGCAAGGGTACCTATGGGTGAGCGCCCTGGGTTGCCAGGAGAAGATGGAAGCCCACTGCTCCCACTGTCATCCCGCTGCCAATCCTTGAGGTGCCTAGCTATGGCTGGCACAAGGAAACATCTCCTAAATGCGTAGCTGGTTCCCTAACTGGCAATTATGAACTGGCTTGTGCACTCTCTGCCACCCCTGCTGCACCCCTTCTCTGGAGAGCAGTGCTCCCATCACTGTGCCACTTCTTCCTCCTCCTCCCCAGCCTGCTCAGGCTTGGAGCCAGAAGCTCCCACCCGGCTCTTGCTCATGGCCTTGCTGTTTGCTCCTCAGCCCCACCAGGAACTGGTTGTTACTTGTTTTGGACCTGAAGGGTGCAGGTTCAAGCAGGGCTGTGACCGAGGACAGGTTGTCCTACCTCCGCATGGGGAGCTGAACCAGGGGTTCAGGACTGCAGGTTGGGTTGAAAGCTGACAGCTGGTGTCCCTCTGCTCTCGCTGCAGAAAGATTGATGCTTTTGCTGCCATTTGCGCCCTGAGCCAACAAGCTGCAGTTTTGGACAGAGGAACCACTGCCAGCTGCCTCTTCCAGGGGCCAGCCACCTCTCTTCTCAGACCTCCTTGCTCAGCAAAACCCATGTGATGACATTTGGGACATGGGACTGAAGAGCTTCCTCACGGAGCTGCAGCAATGCTCCCAGGGCTGCGGGTGTATCCTGCCTTGGCAAGTTCGATGGCTGCATCCCTGCACACACCTCAGTGACGCTGTTGTGCCAGCCAAACCCTGCAGCACAAA